>NC_089584.1:4287328-4614094 GCF_019320115.1 Miscanthus floridulus
AAGTCAAGTTCATCCTGCTAACAAAAGAATAATCCTAGCAGCATTTCAGAAAAGTAGGGTTCATAAAACACTCATAACTGAGAAGGACAATGGTACAGACCTCTCATCATCACTTTTAGGCTCCACATCAGAGTCATCTGCATCAATTTCTCGTGGAACTATCTTATCCTCTGCCTCTCTCTTTGAACCTATGAGTTACAAGAAGAAAGGAATAAGTCACCACTAAGCCACAACATAAACAGATATTGATGCTGTGTTCGTTCCACCAACCTTCTAAGAGTAGCTGGCTTGAGCTTTTCCGCCGGTCTCTTTCTTCTGCAGGCAAGAAGATACACATTGTTACTGATTGTACATACCAGTCAGAAACTTATCCTGAAGGGAGAAAACAAAAGAACGAGACAGAGAAAGTAGGTGTACCAGCATAGGACTTATCCTTGGAAGAGTAGTGCTTGTGCTCGCGTTCCTCAAGTTCCTCCCTGAGGTTCCTCTTCTGTAACTCCTCTTGGGTCTGTTGACCGTCTTTTCTGTACAAATGGGCAAAACTAGTGAGTTATGGAGGGACAAACCTCAGCCTGAAATATTCGCAACAAAAATACACAGCCAGCGGAAATATATATCTTAACCATGTCTGAGGGGGCTAGTTGTGATTCCCAGATACTAACAGGGAACATATACATCTTTGTAAGCAATAAGTTGGTGATGCTGAAATTTTCTTTGCCTTAATGAAGCAAAGGCAAAGATTAAGATTCGTAAATGACTACAGTTGACATTGACACAATCATCACCTCTCCAATGTATAAAAACACTAATACATTATACAACAGACAAGACATGTAACCAAAATCTATATTTTATGCCTTGTTTTCCTAGACAATATAGAATCTCAAGTTACTAGCTGGATATTGGGAAATCTTCAACCATGCATAAGAAACTCGCTGGCCCTTTTCGATTTGCATATGTAATCCAAATTACATACATGGTGGCAGTCATACAATCGTTGAAGGTGGAGCAAAAGTAAATGCATATTCCGTTGTTTGCAAGCGGTCAGGTGGCGCAGATAAGCTAAACAAGCGGGATTAAGCACTGTATAATTCTCCTAGGAGACACCATACCAATTCAGTGTAGTAAAACATGCATGCCTTACCAGAAGCTTTAAAAATGAACAGCTATGTACATGTAACAGAATATTAAAAGAGGTTGTTGAAGAAAATAATGAACACTTCTTCAGGTCCCTCGACCAAATCAAGCATAAAGAGAGTGTGAATTAAATTTGTGCACCTCATGAATGTAAAAATAGATAAGTCTTAGAAATGCCCGATGCACCACACTATATCCACCTTTCCTAAATACCAACTAGGAACTGCATATCCTGCATCTTGCCAGCTAACTATGAATCCTGTTATCAAGTCAGGATCCCTAAAATGATTTGCTTTGTGTTTGTCAATAGTTAATTAGGCAACTGGATCCAACAATATAACATGTTTACATGGATTAGGATTAAGGAAATTTCTGTCAGGTTCTATTTCTCAAAATTCTTCAACCACTTCATTTTTTGGACTACAATCTTAACGGTAAACTGGTGGAAAGTGGATGCTGTGGAAGCAAGATGTCCTGCTGGATGTCGGTTGCAAATATGTAGATGATCATGGCAACTGAACAACAGCAGGCAGCCATCTGCTTCGGTTTTTGGTAGACTCTGCAAACAACTGTTTGATGTTGTACTTACAAAGATTATAACTAATATATCAGCATGGCATGATTTGTAACCATGAATATAATATGTAAAATGAAATGAATAGTCAAATGGCCTCAACATCAGCAGATAGCGGCGGTAGACATTACTTTGTACTGAATGGCATTTTAATCTATTGAAGTAGTGGTAGCTGTAATATAGCAGTAAAGCAACTCCAAACAGATGTAAGAAAAGAAAATGATGCTGGAAGAAATTAAAACCACGACCTCTTATTGATATTTCAATATACTTTGCAGCACTAAAAATAAACTGATTCTGAAGCATTAACGCGGGCACTAATTGTAATTCGGTTTTTTATAAGCAGTAATAGATAACACCTGGTACAGAAAGGTTATCGAGCGTGATTAAGAATCCTGTACTGGACAATTAGCGAGGCAAGTGCGAAACTCTACAGGCTAGGGTTGGGCACCGGCGTATGAGGCGGCCACACCATGGCGATTATCTCGTGCTAGCATCAAAGCAACGGCAGGTGCTCTAATCGGGGAATCGGCCCCCAAATCGAAAATCCTGGCCCCAAAAATTGAGGAAAGTTCCAGATTAGAGAGGCAGATGGAAGGGAGAGAGAGTACCTGGGCTTGAGGGAGGTGTGCGCGGCGAGGTCGCGGGAGGAGTACTTCTGGGAGGGGCCGAAGATGCGGGTGCCCCCCTGCTCGTTGCCGCCCTTGGCCGGCGCCCAGGTGGGGCGCGCCGCCGTCGTCATCTGCAAACCCTAGCCGACAAGGGAAGCTGCGGACGCGAGAGGAGAGGTGAGGAGGAGGGAGACGACGCGGTCGGGTTCGGGTTGGCCTTCCCCGGGGCTCCGAGACACCAAGGAGGAGAGGAGAGGTAGGCCGACGCACGAGCTGACGTCACGCGACGAGGAAGGCGGCGGCGGCCCATGGCGACCGACCAGTTGCGTACGTGTGGTGTCGTGGGCTTAGATGGGCCAGTCGACTGGCCGTCGTGACCCACCCGTGCGGCCCGCCATGCTGCTGCAGCTTCTGAAATCTGAACACGCCTCGCCCATTGACATGGAGCAGAACAAATTAATGTCTACCGCCCATCAAAGAGCCGTCCAGCGACAAGCAACCTGGGGTTCGGTGACGGGACGCCACACGACGTGGTAGGGTGGGTGGTGGGCGACGGTGATATCATGCGCGGGAGTACGTCGTCCATGATGAGGTGGCGGCCAGCCAGGTTGAACACGGCGAGGACACGACGGCCATCGTCGCCCTGGTGCTCGAGAGGTACCTCGTCGCTCGTCGGCAACTACACACGGCGCCTCCAAGCCGGCCGGTGTTATCCTGCGACCGCGAGCACGTATGCGTGGATCGAGCGAGCTCACTGCTGAGCACAGGTGAATCTATACATATCTATAAAAGACGTGCAGCCTGGGATCTCCGACCGCTCTCACATATCACTGTTCCGGCAACAGTCAACGCCATTTGCTCGCTCCAGGATCACGATCGAGCTCGCCGTCGCGGGATGACGCGGCCTTGGAGTCGCCGCCGCCGTTTGTGCACCATGACGACGACGTACTTCTCGTCTATACATATCTATAAAAGACGTGCAGCCTGGGATCTCCGACCGCTCTCACATATCACTGTTCCGGCAACAGTCAACGCCATTTGCTCGCTCCAGGATCACGATCGAGCTCGCCGTCGCGGGATGACGCGGGTTCACGCTAGCTGGCGACCACCTCGTCATGAACGCCTCTTGCATCACCCGCCTCCCACCACCCAACCACGTCGTGCGACATTCCCTCATCGAACGGCGGGGTTTCGTTGGTGTGCTGATTCGAATTAGAATAGCACAAGATGAACTGTATGACACTTTAATTTGAGCCATAGGTTACTAAAACATGCATGTTTGATCTCTTCAGCGCACAATTGCCAAGCTACACTTGATTATGTATCTGTTTATATCACCAAAGGTACACTTAATTATGTACATGCTGATTTGTGTGGGCCGTAAGACCTCTTATGGTGGTGCTCGTTATATGCTTACCATTATTGATGATTACTCTATAAAAGTGTGGCCTTATTTTCTGAAAAATAAAGATTGTACTTTTACTGCTTTTAAAGAGTGAAAAGTTATGACAAAAAGACAAACTGAAAAGAAGGTAAAATTACTTCGTACTGACAATGGCAGTGAATTCTGTTCGGATGATTTTAATGATTACTACAGGGAAGAAGGCATTGTCAGTGTTGACACCGTTTTTTCCACGTGTCAAAATGATCGGAGTGGACTAATCGGCAAGGGGAAAGTTACTGTATACTTGATAGCCGATGAAAGCCAGCTCGTAAAAATGGTTGCCGATAGCTGGTGATGGTCGATGGAGAGGTTGATTTAGACTCGGGCGTTGCCGATGAGGTTGAAGGTGTCATTGTCGATGCCGATGAAGAGAGGCTTGAAGACTACTGCCGATGAAACAGGGAGTATGCCGATGAAGGAAGACTTGAGGACTACTGCCGATGAAACAAGGAGTATGCTGATGAAGAAAGACTTGAGGACTACTGTCGATGAAACAAGGGGTATGCCGATGGGAAGGAGGACGGTGAGATTTCCATCGTAATTGAGGCGGACAGGGAAATAGATAGGAGTTGATTTTCTTTTCTATATTTGTTAGAGTATGATTCATGTAAGAGTCACGTGTTTCCTTAGATATGGGCTTGGTGTCCTAGTTGTGTTTGGTTGTGTCTCTTTAGATCAGGGTATAAATATGGAGTGAGAGGCAATGTAATTAGATATATCAATCAATATCAAAACCAATTTTTACTCCCATTTGCATCTACTTACTTTTCGACGACTTCGTCAATTTGCATTATTTTCTCTTTACGAGTTCTCATTGATTCGGCGAGCTGCATCGCTTCAGTGCGACCTTCGGCGATCCTCGAGTTCTGTGTGAGTACCTCTTGGTCGTGACTTCCGGGCGTATCGCTGTTGTTAGGACCAAAGTGCTCGTATCTTCATCCTTGTCGATTAACAGGTCAAATCGACTGGCACGCCTTGGATATCGATTCGGGTATTAACCCTTTGTGTTTGCAGATCCACTTTTGCATCAACATATCTTTTGGCACGCCCGGTGGGACAAACCAATCCGATCAATATGTTCAATTCTGAGATCGATGCGGGGAACATTATCGCGGTATCAGAAGAAGATCTTAAGGAAGAGCAGAGGCAGGCTATGGAAAAGGCCGTAGAAGAATACAGGCAGCTTTGTCTAAAATTGTTTAGCCTGAACAAGAGTGGACAAGTCATCCAGAAGCAAAATTTGCCGTTGCCTCGGCAGGTTACCTTTGACTCCAATCCTGGTAAACTTCAAGAGATGGTTAATTCTACAGTAAATCATGCTTTGATTAATCATTCCAATGTGTTATCCAATACTGTTCATAATGCTGTGGTTCGAACTCTTAAAGAAGGACAAGCGTCACCGCATTATGTTGGGCCTGCCTATCACCAACCAGAGCCGGCATCTATCAATACTCTATCGGCTCCCTCGGCCGTTGTGGGTACAGAAGTTACTTCTTCTCCAGTATCGGCAGGCTTACCTAATATTCAATCTACACCGATACGATCAGATCCGGTACTACCAGGAGGACGAATTCAGCTTAGTATAGATCTATCGACATCAGCTATGTCAGGCCCTATGTCTCAGAATAGCCAGATTCCTACTAATTGGTGGGGATATGGTATGCCTCCGGAGTTATTTGCTTTCAATCCTGGATTACCTCAAGTGTTTGACACAGTAGGAAAAGCTCCTATACCATCGGCTATTTCGCCGATGGCCCAAGTGCCTCAATATGCCACAGCAACTACTGTGCAACCAACTCTAGGGGGTTTCCAGATGCCTTTGGTTCAAACGCCCAGTTCAAATCCATCGGCAAGCTTACTGCCGATGCAGCAGAAAGCCCCTGTTATGAGTCAAACTGTGGTTCAGTTTATGCCTCAAGCTGGTTATAATTATCCAACAATGTCAGCAAATTACCAGCCATCGGTAAGTTTTGTACCGATGGGTTCTAATAATGGTTGGTCAGGACAGTTACCTGTTCAACATACAGTTCAGCAAAATCAACAGATTGCAGGGATTCAACAGGGTTATATGCAAGCTGGTGTCCAGAATCAAGCATTGGTAGCACAGCCGATGAATCCTTTCCAACAGGTTAATGGACCACAAGTAACGCCGAATATGCCGATTGCTGGAGATCGTGGGCCACAAAGATATGTGAAGGGATATCAGCAGGCACTTCCTGTAGAAATTCAGCCAGTTCGTCATCAGGAGGCTGATGCTTTTTGGACCGATAGAATAGCAGAAATTATGAAGGATCAGTTTGGGATAAAGCCCAAGGTCAATACTTATTCTTATCGGACTCCATATCCTCCTGCATATGATTTAATTCCTCTCCCAAATCGGTACAAGGTACCAGATTTCACTAAATTCTTCGGGCAAGATGACACATCAATAATGGAACACGTCAATCGCTTCATTATTCAATGTGGAGAGGCAGCTAGCAGAGATGAATTAAGAGTTTGATTATTTTCATCATCTTTGTCTGGATCGGCATTTACGTGGTTCATTTTATTATCACCAAATTCTATTATTACCTGGGCTGATCTAGAAAAACAATTTCATAAGTATTTCTTTGCTGGAATCCATGAAAAGAAGCTTACCAATTTAGTAAAATTGAGACAGCGCAATGATGAATCGGTAGAGAGCTTTGTGCAAAGACTACGAGATGTAAAAAATAAGTGCTACAGTCTGGTGCTGGATGATCGGCAGCTTGCCGATCTGGCTTTCCAAGGGTTATTGCCACATCTTAAAGACAGATATGCTTCTCAGGAGTTTGAAAGGCTCAGTCATCTTGTGCAAAGGATCTCTGATCAAGATACTAGGGTTTTTGAACCTAAAAAGAATTGGAGTAAAAAGATATCATTTGTTGAAGAAGTAGGAGAT
The DNA here is from genome assembly GCF_019320115.1 of Miscanthus floridulus. NCBI lineage: Eukaryota > Viridiplantae > Streptophyta > Magnoliopsida > Poales > Poaceae > Miscanthus > Miscanthus floridulus. The sequence goes on from NC_089584.1 coordinate 4,294,015, forward strand.
TCTGATTCTGATGAAGAACCAGTTATCGACTTAGCTGAGTGGGTTAAGAATAAAAAGCCGATATCTTGTCCCTTTGGTCAAAAAGAGCCAGAAAAGTTTACCTTTGATATCACCAAGGCCGACAAAATATTTGATCTTCTGCTTCAAGAGGGCCAAATTAAGCTGTCACCTAATCATGTGATCCCATTAGCAGAAGAGTTGAAGAAGATCTTGTACTGCAAATGACACAATGCAACTTCACACAGTACAAATGAGTGCAAGGTGTTCAGGCAACAGTTACAATCGGCTATTGAATCTGGGAGAATTAAGTTTGGTACTTCCAATGCCCAAAGGCCGATGAAAATTGATCAACACCCTTTTCTAGCAAATACGTTGGAGGCCAAAGGGAAGACCAAGGTATTGACGTCCGAGGCTGCTGAGAAAAATGCATCAGTGAATCCCCAACATCGAATAACTAACGATGATGCAAAAAGTAAGGGTTTACTGAGAGAAAGCAGTAGTTCCAAAAAACCTCCTCGACCTGGCATTGTGATTACTCATCGAAGGTAGCAGGAGGGTTGGCGTCAGCGTAATGATCGATATCAACAACAGCAAGAAGAAAGACGTTGGGAAGAATGGCATCGGCATAAAGATCATTGGAGGTGCCCGTTTTTTATCCATTGCTGGGAAGAAGGTATTAAATTGCCAACTGTTGAAAATTGCCCTGAGTGCAATGGTTATTATGGGGTCAATCGGTCAGAAAGAAGATTTCAACCTGGCAATCAGGGTTTATTTATCAATGAGCCGATCAGAAGCAGAGCATCAGTGCATGATCGGCTGGGGGGCAGACTTAGTGTACATGAAAGGCTTGGTAAACGCGCTGGATATTTTCCAAGGAATCAAGAGGAGCTTGAGGAAATGGCAAATGCAAGAGTTCCCGATGAGGAAATATTCTACAGGGACCCTAATATACACCGTGTAGAATCGACTAGAACCTGTTATCAGCCGGTTTGGAAAACCAAGTTTCCTCGATGGTGCCCGGAGGGTCTAACAAAGACACAGAGAAGGAGGATGCAACGTGAGCGTTAGGAGGATTTATACCAAGAGGAAAATTCCTCCAATGAGAGGTCCGGTCATCAGCAGTGGTAGGTAAAACACAAAAATAAGGGTCCATCGGCAGATGTTAATATGGTATTCATGTTGCCGATGGAATTTTTGGCACTATCTGATAATGAGGAAGAAGTTGTTCTCTTTGATCAAGTAGCTCAGTTGACACTAGATCCAATGATGGCTGTTTTTGAGAAACCTACCGATGACGAGAGACAGCATCTTAAGGCTTTGTTTGTGAAGGGCAGAGTTGATGGACAGCCTGTGTCTAAGGTACTTATTGATGGAGGGGCTGCGATTAATATTATGCCTTATGTGATGTATCGGAAACTTGGTAAGGGAGATCAAGACTTGACCAAAACCGATATGATGCTGAAAGATTTTGAAGGCAATGTGTCACCGGCTAAAGGGGCAGTATGCGTTGAATTGACCATCGGCAGCAAAACCTTGCTGACGACGTTCTTTGTTATTAACGGCAAGGGTGCATATAATCTGCTTCTAGGGAGGGATTGGATTCATGCTAATTGTTGTGTTCCTTCTACAATGCATCAATGCCTCGTACAGTGGATTGGGGATAAGATTGAGGTTGTCCCTGGTGATTCTTCTTATATCATCGCATCGGCAGAGTCAGATACTTATGAGCGAACTAAATGCATATCAGGAGAAGCTTGGGAAAAAGAGTTTCTTAGAGTTGCTGATTATAAAATTCCACTAATCCAAGCAGTCGGTTCTGAAGAAGAGTTTTAATGGATAGGTTTGCCGATGATGGAAAATTAGGTCAAGGGTTCACATCGGTAGATGATTTAGTAGAAGTAGATATCGGTGATGGCGATAGGCCAAGACCTACTTTTATTAGTGCTAAGTTAGATTCCAAGTGTAAGCAGCAAATAATTGATGTGTTAAAAGAGTATAAAGATTGTTTTGCTTGGGATTATACTGAGATGCCTGGGTTAGATCGATCGGTAGTTGAACATCGGTTACCTATCAAATCTGGATTTCGGCCACATTAGTAGCCAGCGCGCCGATGCAACCCTAATATGCTTCCTGATATTAAGGCCAAAATAACTAAATTAATTGAGACAAAGTTTATTCGGCAGTGTCGATATGCAGAGTGGATCTCTAATGTGGTTCCTGTTTATAAGAAGAATGGAAAGCTTCGTGTTTGTATTGATTTCAGGAATCTCAATAAAGCCACATCGATGGATGGCTATCCAATGTCGATTGCTGATTTGTTGATTGATGCTGCAGCTGGACATCAAATTATCAGCTTCATGGATGGTAATGCAGGCTACAATCAAATATTCATGGCTAAAGAAGATATTCCCAAGACTGCTTTCAGATGTCTAGGTCATGTGGGGTTGTTTGAGTGGATAGTTATGATGTTTGGTTTGAAAAATGCCGGCGCTACTTATCAGAGAGCTATGAACTTTATTTTTCATTAATACATCGGCACATTAGTAGAGATCTACATTGATGATGTGGTGATTAAGTCTGGAGATATCATAAAACATCTAGCCGATCTACGAAAGATACTGGAGTATACAAGGAAGCATGGATTGAAGATGAATCCTAATAAATGTGCATTTGGTGTATTGGCAGGTCAATTCTTGGGTTTTACGGTGCATCAGCGGGGCATCGAAATCAGTAGAAAGTCTATTGATGCAATTAACAAGGTGGTTGCTCCTGCCAATAAGACTGAATTGCAATCTTTGATCGGTAAGATTAATTTCATTAGAAGATTCATATCTAATCTGTCGGGTAAGATCAAGGCTTTCAGTCCATTACTTAAATTGAAGGTCGATCAGGAATTTGTATGGGGAGCTGAGCAGCAGTTAGCCCTCGATGAAATTAAGAAATATTTAACAAATCCTCCAGTGCTAGTTCCACCTCAACACGGGAAGCCTTTCAGGTTGTATTTGTCAGCTGATGATACTGTTATTGGTTTAGCTCTTATTCAAGAATTTGAAGGGAAAGAACGTGTTATTTATTATTTGAGCAGAAGATTAGTGGATGCTGAGACAAGGTATTCGGCCATCGAAAAATTATGTCTATGTTTATACTTTTCTTGTGTCAAATTGAGACATTATTTGTTATCTGCCGAATGTACGGTCATATGCAAAGACGACGTAGTCAAGTACATGCTGTCAATGCCGATATTAAGTGGTAGAATCGGCAAGTGGATTTTAGCATTATCAGAATTTGAACTACGTTACGAATCGACCAAGGCAGTTAAGGGGTAAGTTATGGCTGATTTTGTTACTCAGCATTGTAATATAGTGGACTTTCTGGAGATTGCCCCTTGGACACTTTTCTTCGATGGTTCCACATGCGGTGAAGGAGCAGGTATCGGCATTGTGTTGATTTCACCTCAAGGAAGGAAGTATGAGTTTTCATTGCCGATTGTTGCTACATCGACAAACAATCAGGCTAAATACCAAGCCTTGATAAAAGGGTTAGAATTACTGAAGGAGATACGTGCCGATGCTGTTGAAATCTTTGGTGATTCTATGCTAGTTATAAATCAATTGACTGGAATTTATGAATGCCGAAGTGAAGCTTTGATTTCGTATTATGAAAGATGTTTACAATTGTTGAAAGGATTTAGAGATTTTCATCTTGAACATATCTCTCGGTTGCATAATGAGGAAGCTAATCGACTAGCTCAGCATGCTTCAGGGTATCAGCCTATTCAGGAAGTGCTAACATCGATAGTTGATACCGATGACTGGAGGAAGGAGGTTGTTGATTATTTAAAGGATCCATATAGAAAGGTTGAGAGACGTATAAGGTTCCAAGCTACTAAGTATGTGCTCCTTGATGATGAATTATATTATCGAACTATAGATGGAGTTTTACTTAGATGTGTTAGCAGTGATGAATCGAAAAACTTGATAGGTGAAATTCATGAAGGAGTATGTGGGGCGCATCAATCGGCTTTCAAGATGAAGTGGATGATCAGAAGGAATGGGTACTATTGGCCGACTATTCTTGAAGATTGTTTTAAATATTTTAAAGGATGTCAGGGGTGTCAAAAGTTTGGTAATATTCAAAGAGCGCCTGCATCGGCTATGAACCCTATAATCAAACCGTGGCCGTTCCAGGGATGGGCTATTGATCTCATTAGTCAGATTTATCCGCCATCGAGTAAAGGACATAAATTCATTCTGGTTGCTACCGATTATTTCACAAAATGGGTTGAGGCAATTCCTTTAAAAAATGTGACATCGGTTAATATGAGGTTGTTGATTATTTAAAGGATCCATATAGAAAGGTTGAGAGACGTATAAGGTTCCAAGCTACTAAGTATGTGCTCCTCGATGATGAATTATATTATCGAACTATAGATGGAGTTTTACTTAGATGTGTTAGCAGTGATGAATCGAAAAACTTGATGGGTGAAATTCATGAAGGAGTATGTGGGGCGCATCAATCGGCTTTCAAGATGAAGTGGATGATCAGAAGGAATGGGTACTATTGGCCGACTATTCTTGAAGATTGTTTTAAATATTTTAAAGGATGTCAGGGGTGTCAAAAGTTTGGTAATATTCAAAGAGCGCCTGCATCGGCTATGAACCCTATAATCAAACCGTGGCCGTTCCGGGGATGGGCTATTGATCTCATTAGTCAGATTTATCCGCCATCGAGTAAAGGACATAAATTCATTCTGGTTGCTACCGATTATTTCACAAAATGGGTTGAGGCAATTCCTTTAAAAAATGTGACATCGGTTAATATGATTGATTTTGTGAAAGAGCATATTGTCTACCGATTTGGTATTCCTCAGACTATCACTACCGATCAGGGCACTATGTTTATATCAGGAGAATTTGATGAGTTTGCTGTAAGTATGGGAATTAAAGTTTTAAATTCTTCTCCATATTATGCTCAAGCTAATGGTCAAGCTGAGGCTTCTAACAAAGGGATCATCAAACTCATTAAGCGCAAAATTGAAGAAAATCCTAGGAGGTGGCATACAGTATTAAATGAAGCCTTGTGGTCATATCAGATGTCATGTCATGGTGCAACCAAAGTAACGCCTTATCAGTTAGTATATGGACACGATGCAGTATTGCCTTGGGAAATTAAAATTGGCTCTAGGCGAATACGTTCTCAAAATCAGCTGACAGCCAATGATTATAATACCCTTATGAAGGATGAGTTGGAAGATGTGGCGAGTCATCGGTTAAGGGCTTTAGTTAGCATCGAAGAAAATAAGAAAAGAGTAGCCAGATGGTATGACAAGAAGGTGAAAATAAAGGAGTTTGCCGATGGAGATCTGGTCTGGAAATTAGTTTTATCGATTGGGACTAAAAGTTCAAAGTTTGGAAAGTGGTCTCCTAATTGGGAAGGTCCATATCGGATAAATCAGTCTGTTCCTGGTAACACATATATTCTAGAAACCCTCGAAGGGGTTGTGTTTCCTAGAGCATTAAATGGAAAATATTTAAAGAAATATTACCCTAGTATCTGGATGGATGCATAAAAGTATAAGTGCCGATAACAGTCCTATCGGCTAGAATTATGCAAGGATGTGTTGACATCGTTTTTTGCACGTGTCAAAATAATCGGAGTGGACTAATCGGCAAGGGGAAAGTTATTGAATACTTTGATAGCCGATGAAAGATGGTTTGTAAAGATGGTTGCCGATAGCTGGTGATGGTCGATGGAAAGGTTGATTTGGACTCGGGCGTTGCCGATGAGGTTGGAGGTGTTATTGTCGATGCCGATGAAGGGAGGCTTGAGGACTACTGCCGATGAAACAGGGAGTATGCCGATGAAGGAAGACTTGAAGACTACTGCCGATGAAATAGGGAGTATGCCGATGGGAAGGAGGACAGTGAGATTTCCATCGTAATTGAGGCGGACAGGGAAATAGATAGGAGTTGATTTCCTTTTCTGTATTTGTTAGGTTATGATTCATGTAAGAGTCACGTATTTCCTTAGATATGGGATTGGTGTCCTAGTTGTGTTTGGTTGTGTCTCTTTAGATCAGGGTATAAATATGGAGCAAGGGGCAATGTAATAGAGATAGATCAATCAATATCAAAACCAACTTTTACTCCTATTTGCATCTACTTACTTTTCGGTGACTTCGTCAATTTGCATATTTTTCCTTTTTACGAGTTCTCATTGATTCGGCGAGCTGCATCGCTTCAGTGCGACCTTCGGCGATTCTCGAGTTCCGCGTGAGCACCTCTTGGCCGTGACTTCCGGGCGTATCGCTGTTGTCAGGACCAAAGTGTTCGTACCTTCATCCTTGTTGATTAGCAGGTCAAATCGACTGGCACGCTTTGGATATCGATTCGGGTATTAGCCCTTTGTGTTTGCAGATCACTTTTGCATCAACACATCTTTTGGCACGCCCGGTGGGACAAATCAATCAATATGTTCAATTCCGAGATCGATCCAGGGAACATTATCGCAGTATCAGAAGAAGATCTCAAGGAAGAACAGAGGCAGGCTATGGAAAAGGCTATAGAAGAATACAAGCAGCTTTGTCTGAAATCGTTTAGCTTGAACAAGAGTGGACAAGTCATCCAGAAGCAAGATTTGCCGTTGCCTCGGCAGGTTACCTTTGACTCCAATCCTGGTAAACTTCAAGAGATGGTTAATTCTGCAGTAAATCATGCTTTGATTAATCATTCCAATGTGCTGTCCAATACTGTTCATAATGCTGTGGTTCGAACTCTCAAAGAAGGACAAGCGGCACCACATTACGTTGGGCCTGCCTATCATCAACCAGAGCCGGCATCTATCAAAACTCCATCGGCTCCTTCGGCCGTTGTGGGTACAGAAGTTACTTCCCCTCCAGTATTGGCAGGCTCACCTAATATTCAATCTACACCGATACAATCAGATCAGGTGTTACCAGGAGGGCGAGTTCAGCTTAATACAGATCTATCGGCATCAGCTATGTCAGGCCCTGTGTCTCAGAATAGCCAGATTCCTACTAATTGGTGGGGATATGGCATGCCTCCAGAGTCATCTGCTTTCAATCCTAGATTACCTCAAGTGTTTGATGCAGCAGGAAGAGCGCCTATATCATCGGCCGTTTCGCCGATGGCTCAAGTGCCTCAATATGCCGCAACTACTTCTGTACAACCAACTTCAGGAGGTTTCCAGATGCCTATGGTTCAAACATTCAATTCAAGCCCATCGGCGAGCTTACTGCCGATGCAGCAGAAAGCCCCTGCTATGAGTCAAACTGGGGTTCAGTTCATGCCTCAAACCAGTTATAATTATCCAACAATATCAGCAAATTACCAGCCATCGGTAAGTTTTGTACCGATGAGTTCTAATAATGATTGGTCAGGACAGTTATCTGTTCAACATACAGTTCAGCGAAATCAGCAGGTTGCAGGGATTCAACAAGATCATATGCAAGCTGGTTTCCAGAATCAAGCATCGGCAGCCCAGCCGATGAATCCTTTCCAACAGGCTAATGGACCACAAGTAACAGCAAATATGCCGATTGCTGGAGATCGTGGGCTACAAAGATATTTGGAGGGATGTCAGCAGGCACCTCCTGTAGAAATTCAACCAGTTCGTCAGCAGGAGGCTGATGCTTTTTGGGCCGATAAGATAGCAGAAATTGTGAAGGATCAGTTTGGGATAAAGCCCAAGGTCAATACTTATTCTTATCGAACTCCATACCCTCCTGCATACGATTTAATTCCTCTCCCAAATCGGTACAAGGTACCGGATTTCACTAAATTCTCTGGGCAAGATGATACATCAACAATGGAACATGTCAATCGCTTCATTATTCAATGTGGAGAGGCAGCTAACAGAGATGAATTAAGAGTTCGATTATTTTCATCATCTTTGTCTGGATCAGCATTTACATGGTTCATTTCATTGCCACCAAATTCTATTATTACTTGGGTTGATCTAGAAAAACAATTCCATAAGTATTTCTTTGCTGGAATCCGTGAAAAGAAGCTTACCGATTTAGTAAAATTGAGACAGCGTAATGATGAATCGGTAGAGAGCTTTATACAAAGGCTACGAGATGTAAAAAATAAGTGCTATAGCCTGGTGCTGGATGATCGGCAGCTTGCCGATTTGGCTTTCCAAGGGTTATTGCCATATCTTAAGGACAGATATGCTTCTCAGGAGTTTGAAAGCCTCAGTCATCTTGTGCAAAGGATCTCTGATCAAGATACTAGGGTTTTTGAACCTAAAAGGAACTGGAGTAAAAAGGTATCATTTGTTGAAGAAGTAGGAGATTCTGACTCTGATGAAGAACCAGTTATCGGCTTAGCTGAGTGGGTTAAGAATAAAAAGCCGATATCATGTCCCTTTGGTCAAAAAGAGCCAGAAAAGTTTACCTTTGATATCACCAAGGCCGATAAAATATTTGATCTTCTGCTTCAAGAGGGCCAAATTAAGCTGTCACCTAATCATGTGATCCCATCGGCAGAAGAGTTGAAGAAGATTTTGTACTGCAAATGGCACAATGCAACTTCACACAGTACAAATGAGTGCAAGGTATTCAGGCAACAGTTACAATCGGCTATTGAATCTGGGAGAATTAAGTTTGGTACTTCCAAGACCCAGAAGCCGATGAAAATTGATCAACACCCTTTTCCAGCAAATATGTTGGATGCCAAAGGAAAGACCAAGGTATTGACGTCAGAGGCTGCTGAGAAAAACGCGTCAGTAGACCCCCAACATCGGATAACTACCGATGATGCAAAGAGTAAGGGTTTGCTAGGAGAGAGCAGTAGTTCCAAAAATCCTCCTCGACCTGGCATTGTGATTACTCATCGAAGGCAGCAGGAGGGTTGGCGTCAACGTAATGACCGATATCGGCAACAGCAAGAAATGAGACGTCAGGAAGAGTGGAATCGACATAAAGATCATTGGAGATGTCCATTTTTCATCCATTGCTGGGAAGAAGGTATTAAATTGCCAACTGTTGAAAATTGCCCTGAGTGTAATGGTTATTACGGAGTCAATCGTTCAGAAAGGAGGTTTCAACGTGGTAATCAGGGTTTGTCTATCAATGAGCCGATCAGAGGCAGAGCATCAGTGCATGATCGGCTGGGGGGCAGACTTAGTGTACATGAGAGGCTTGGTAAACGCGCTGGATATTTTCCAAGGAATCAAGAGGAGCTTGAGGAGATGGCAAACGCAAGAGTTCCCGATGAGGAAATATTCTACAGGGACCCTAATATACGTCATGTAGAACCAACTAGGACTTGTTATCAGCCGGTTTGAAAAACCAAGTTTCCTCGATGGTGCCCAGAGGGTCTGACAAAGACGCAGAGAAGGAGGATGCAACGTGAGCGTCAGGAGGATTTATACCAAGAGGAAAATTCCTCCAATGAAAGGCCTAGTCATCAGCAGTGGCAGGTAAAACACAAAAATAAGGGTCCATCGGCAGATGTTAATATGGTATTCATGTTGCCGATGGAGTTTCTGGCACTATCTGATAATGAGGAAGAAGTTGTTCTCTCTGATCAAGTAGCTCAGCTAACACTAGATCCAATGATGGCTGTTTTTGAGAAACCTACCGATGACGAGAGACAGCATCTTAAGGCTTTGTTTGTGAAGGGCAGAGTTGATGGGCAGCCTGTGTCTAAGGTACTTATTGATGGAGGGGCTGCGATTAATATTATGCCTTACGTGATGTATCGGAAACTTGGTAAGGGAGATCAAGACTTGACCAAAACCGATATGATGTTGAAAGATTTTGAAGGCAATGTGTCACCGGCTAAAAGGGCAGTGTGCGTTGAATTGACCATCGGCAGCAAAACCTTGCCAACAACGTTCTTTGTTATCAACGGCAGGGGTGCATATAATCTGCTTCTAGGGAGGGATTGGATTCATGCTAATTGTTGTGTTCCTTCTACAATGCATCAATGCCTCGTACAGTGGATTGGAGATAAGATTGAGGTCGTCCCTGGTGATTCTTCTTATATCATCGCATCGGCAGAATCAGATACTTATGAGCGAACTAAATGCATATCAGAAGAAGCTTGGGAAAAAGAGTTCCTTAGAGTTGCTGATTATGAAATTCCACCGATCCAAGCAGTCGGTTCTGAAGAGGAGTTTTAATGGATAGGTTTGCCGATGATGGAAAATTAGGTCAAGGGTTCACATCGGCAGATGATTTAGTAGAAGTAGATATCGGTGATGGTGATAGGTCAAGACCTACTTTTATTAGTGCTAAGTTAGATTCCAAGTGTAAGCAGCGAATAACAGATTTGTTAAAGGAATATAAAGATTGTTTTGCTTGGGATTATACTGAGATGCCTAGATTAGACCGATCGATAGTTGAACATCGGTTACCTATCAAATCTGGATTTCGGCCACATCAGCAGCCAGCGCGCCGATGCAACCCTAATGTACTTCCTGACATTAAGGCCGAAATAACTAAATTAATTGAAGCAAAGTTTATTCGGCAATGTCGATACGCAGAGTGGATCTCTAATGTGGTTCCTGTTTATAAGAAAAATGGAAAACTTCGTGTTTGTATTGATTTCAGGAATCTCAACAAAGCCACACCGATGGATGGCTATCCAATGCCGATTGCTGATTTGTTGATTGATGCTGCGGCTGGACATCAAATTATCAGCTTCATGGATGGTAATGCAGGTTACAATCAAATATTCATGGCTGAGGAAGATATTCCCAAGACTGCTTTCAGATGTCCAGGACATGTGGGGTTGTTCGAGTGGATAGTCATGACGTTTGGTTTGAAAAATGCCGGTGCTACTTATCAAAGGGCTATGAACTTTATTTTTCATGAGTACATCGGCACATTAGTGGAGATCTACATTGATGATGTAGTGATTAAGTCTGGAGATATCACAGCGCATTTAGCCGATCTGCGAAAGATACTGGAGCGCACAAGGAAGCATGGATTGAAGATGAATCCTAATAAATGTGCATTCGGTGTATCGGCAGGACAATTCTTGGGTTTTATGGTGCATCAGCGGGGCATTGAAATCAGTAGGAAGTCTATTGATGCAATTAGCAAGGTGATTGCTCCTGCCAATAAGACTGAATTGCAATCTTTGATCGGTAAGATTAATTTCATTAGAAGATTCATATCTAATCTGTCGGGTAAGATCAAGGCTTTCAGCCCACTACTTAAATTGAAGGCTGATCAGGAATTTGTATGGGGAATTGAACAGCAATTAGCCCTTGATGAAATTAAGAAATATTTATCAAATCCTCCAGTGCTAGTTCCACCTCAACATGGGAAGCCTTTCAGGTTATATTTGTCAGCTGATGATACAGTTATCGGTTCAGCTCTTATTCAAGAATTTGAAGGGAAAGAACGTGTTATTTATTATTTAAGCAGAAGATTAGTGGATGCTGAGACGAGGTATTCGGCTATCGAGAAATTGTGTCTGTGCTTATACTTTTCTTGTGTCAAATTAAGGCATTATTTGTTGTCTGCCGAATGTACGGTCATATGCAAAGACGATGTGGTCAAGTACATGCTGTCGATGCCGATATTAAGTGGTAGAATCGGCAAATGGATTTTAGCATTATCAGAATTTGAACTACGCTACAAATCAACTAAGGCAGTTAAAGGGCAAGTGATGGCTGATTTTGTCACTCAGCATTGTAATACGGTGGATTCTCTGGGGATTGCTCCCTGGACACTTTTCTTCGATGGGTCCACATGTGGTGAAGGGGCAGGTATCGGCATTGTGTTAATTTCACCTCAAGGGAAGAAGTATGAGTTTTCATTGCCGATTGTTGCTACAGCGACAAATAATCAAGCTGAATACCAAGCCTTGATAAAGGGGTTAGAATTGCTGAAGGAGATACGTGCCGATGTTGTTGAAATCTTTGGTGATTCTATGCTAGTTATAAATCAATTGGCTGGAATTTATGAATGCCGAAGTGAAGCTTTGATTTCGTATTATGAAAGGTGTTTGCAATTATTGAAAGGATTTAGAGATTTTCGTCTTGAACATATCTCTCGATTGCATAATGAGGAAGCTAATCGACTAGCTCAGCATGCTTCAGGATATCAGCCTATTCAGGAAGTGCTAACATCGGCAGTTGATACCGATGACTGGAGGAAAGAGATTGTCGACTATTTAAAGGATCCATATAGAAAGGTTGAGAGACGTATAAGGTTCCAAGCTACCAAATATGTGCTCCTCGATGATGAATTATATTATCGAACTATAGATGGAGTTTTACTCAGATGTGTTAGCAATGATGAATCGAAAAGCTTGATGGGTGAAATTCATGAAGGAGTATGTGGGGCACATCAATCGGCTTTCAAGATGAAATAGATGATCAGAAGGAATGGGTACTATTGGCCGACTATTCTTGAAGATTGTTTTAAATATTTTAAGGGATGCCAGGGGTGTCAAAAGTTTGGTAATATTCAAAGAGCGCCTGCATCGGCTATGAATCCTATAATCAAACCATGGCCGTTCCGGGGATGGGCTATTGATCTCATTGGTCAGATTTATCCGCCATCGAGTAAAGGACATAAATTTATTCTGGTTGCTACCGATTATTTCACAAAGTGGGTTGAGGCAATTCCTTTAAAAAAGGTGACATTGGTCAATATGATTGATTTTGTGAAAGAGCATATTGTTTACCGATTTGGTATTCCTCAGACTATCACTACCGATCAGGGCACTATGTTTACATCAGGAGAATTTGATGAGTTTGCTGTAGGTATGGGAATTAAAATTTTAAATTCTTCTCCATATTATGCTCAAGCTAATGGTCAAGCTGAGGCTTCTAACAAAGGGATCATCAAACTCATTAAGCGCAAAATTGAAGAAAATCCTAGGAGGTGGCATACAGTATTAAATGAAGCCTTGTGGTCATATCGGATGTCATATCATGGTGCAACCAAAGTAACGCCTTATCAGTTAGTATATGGACACGATGCAGTATTGCCTTGGGAAATTAAGGTTGGCTCTAGACGAATACATTCTCAAAATCAGCTGACAGCCGATGATTATAATACTCTTATGAAGGATGAGTTGGAAGATGTGGCGGGTCATCGGTTAAGGGCTTTAGTTAGTATCGAAGAAAATAAGAAAAGAGTAGCTAGATGGTATGACAAGAAGGTGAAAGTAAAAGAGTTTGCCGATGGAGATCTGGTCTGGAAATTGATTTTACCAATTGGGACTAAAAGTTCAAAGTTTGGAAAGTGGTCTCCCAATTGGGAAGGTCCATATCGGATAAATCAGTCTGTTCCTGGTAATGCATATATTTTAGAAACCCTCGAAGGGGTTGTGTTTCCCAGAGCGTTAAATGGAAAATATTTAAAGAAATATTACCCTAGTATCTGGATAGATGCATAAAAGTACAAGTGCCGATAACAGTACTATCGGCTAGAATTATGCAAGGATGTCAATGTCTCATAAAGTGCCGATACAATAAATAAGATTACACGTTCAACAAGGATTGGATAGCTAGTATCGCACGCAGGCGAATCTGGTCGGCTTCCTCCATTTCTTTGATATCGTCATCGGCAGTACCCTCCACAGGCTTGAGTTTTTTCTTCATGGCTAAAGCCTTGCGAGCTTGGATATCTCTTTCTTGCTGAAGGGCTTTGACGGCATTGGGTAGCTGGCTTTCTTCTTGTTGAGCATGAGTTAAGGCTGCATCGATTTCTTTCAATTCAGCCAATAGAGCTGCCTTCCTTACCGATAGATCCAAGATTTTCTGCTTAAGTGCAGCACCCGAAGTCTGCAAGTTGACGATGCCTTTGTGCTTCTCATCAGCGATTTGCTTCAGTTGTAGCATCTCTTCTTTAAGTTGAGCTTGAGCTGCTCTATCGGCAATGCGCTGAGCAGCCCGTTGATATTGCAGTTGGCGGCTTTCTAAGTGAGCTGCTGGGAAGAGTACTTCTTCAACATCGGCAGGGACCTGGCCACGAATTGTTTTGAAAATTGCCTTTGCGGGGTCCGAGTCATCTACCAGTTGGGCGGTACCTTGCTGTAGCAAGTTCAGGAGGGTTTCCAACTTGGATTTAGTCTCTGCCGATATTGTTCCCAGTGCAAGGGAAGAACTTGTCTCCTCTCCATCGTCGTCAGAAATGTCAATGGCAAAGGAAAATAGGCTGTTTGGGGAATCTTGTTCCTGAGGAAAAGAAAAGGAGATCGGTTAGGGGTAAGTATGAGTATTATAAAATCAGATAGGTTGATTGGTTTACCTGTTTCAAGGCAATTTCCTGTGCTTGACTGGAGGAAGCAACCTGGAGTATGTCGTGTGGATCGGCTGAGCTTGCCGATGGGATATCCTCTGTGACTTCATCGGTGGTGGGCTCTTGAGGTATGATGACCGATGGCATTGGGGCAGATGTAGGGATCGGCATAGACCTTTGTCGTTTTGGCTGTGCTTCAGTATCTGTTGAAGCTTTGCGCTTTGCTTGGGCATCGGCAACGATTGGCTGGGGGGCATCGACACTTGTTGGTTGCGAAGCTTGGACATTTGGTACGTTTGCCGATGTACCTAATTGTTGCTGCAAAACAAAGTGTAAGATATGATATTTAACAGATAAAATGTAAAGTCAAGAAGCTACCTCTGAAGGAGTGGTGCTTGATATCGGCGGAATTGCCGATGACGATCCAGTAGCAGCTCTTACCCCCTGATGATTAAGGTTAATACAGTTTGTGATCGGCATAAGTGAAAATAAACAAGGTTGTTACCTTAAAGGCTTTGACCAAGGTTGTAGCAGCGGCCGATGGAGTAGCCCTGGATGTAGCCAATTTGGACTTAGAAGTGATGGTCTTGGTACGAATCTTCTGGTGGGTCAAAGCGGCTAAGGTGGGAGCGTTGTAGCCGATCGGCGATGTTGGGGAAACAGGCCGGAGGTTGAAGGGTTTCCCACTTTTACTCACCGATGGTGCTGGGTTGTTAGCCTGTTATAAGAGAATCAGTTACTGATATATGAAGGGAAAAGCAGAAGGGAGTTAAAGGAAACTTACCGCGTCGTCAGGGATGGCATATTCAGGGTCGATCATGTGCCGATATGTGTGAGCAGAAGTTGCGAACAGTTGTTCTTTCCACTCTCACCACCATTGCTTGTATGACTCGGTGATGAAAGATATTGGTGTCCAGGTGGATATATCAACATCTGTAGTATCGGCATCGGGGGAGAGTTGTACTACCTTGTTCCAATCTGTTCCACAGGTGATTGTTTCCCTGGGTTTGATCACATCGGCAAAGCAGAGTTTGATTGGCAATTGCCCAAAAGCCAATTGGCGGGATACTGCCGATGGGTTGTAAAATTCATATGTAATGTTGGTGTTTTTCCCGCTGCCAAATGTGTTTACTGGAATTGCCCTAGGAGTGATGATAGCCATCATGAGCTCATTATCTTGATTCAGAGTGTCATCGGCAAAGTTGAAAAGAAGGGGGAATATGTTTTCTTCATCGATATAAGGCACCCAGGCCCTATGATCACGAGAAAGACCATTGTAGAAGCTTTGAAAGAATCTGCCGATTTGGTCTTCGTTGGCTTCTGTTCCAGGAAGGACAATTATGGCTTCACCAAAATTGAGGGGTGAGCGTGTTGCCGATTCATCATCCCCGAGCACATAATCTTCAGCAATTTCTCGTGGGAATTGTTGAGCAAAAAAGTCCCATTGCAAACGTTTGTGCATATGGGCATTCAGCCACATGTTGATAAACCACCACGGGCCTCCCAGGTTGCCGATGGGTTCGCCAAGCAAAAGTTTCTGAGACACTTGGTGAAGAAGATGATAAGTGGAGCTCAGAAGGTATCGGCCAAGAGGAAACCTTACGCCATTAGCCAAAAGTTCAGCTGCAGGGAGGAAGGCGTTGGTTGGTCCTACTGATCGACCACAGAAGATAAATTTTTCTAACCACATATTCAGGAATGTGGCATGTTCCCTCTGGCTAAGTGTCCCTGTTTTCTGGTATTCTTGAATATATCCTGTCCAACCGCCGATGTTACGGGTATTCACTCTATATTCAGGCTTTCTACCATAGATGGAGCCTTCATCGGCAGTTGAGATGTCCAAGCCAGTAAGCATGTGGACATCGGCAAGGGTAGGAGTAGCTGGGCCATGTCCAAACATAAAAGTATTGGTCGTGTCTGACCAGAAATAAGCAGCTGCAATTATCATTGATTCATTTTTCTGCATATCGGCAATAGAGAGCCTGATACATTGGTCTAACCTTCGTTCTGCCCAGTATACTTGCATCGATCTATTAACCCTCAAATACCAATCTTTCCACCCTTTGGTGGTTTTGGGCCAAGATCGGAATGTGTCTTTCCACAAATTCAGAGAGAAATTTTGGGCTCTAAAGGGGATTCTGTTAACCTCTGCGTTGATCAGATCGGTTGGATCTGGGTTGCCCATTGGTCCAAGGCATTGGACGTGCGGCTGATCGGTTGGGATAATTAATTTGTTGCGCAGTTCCTAAGGTTATGGAGTCCAGAAGACAGAAGAAAGGAAAAATCACCAACTGAATAAATTTGCAAAAGAGATCAAAGTAAAAGGTAATGGAAATGGAGCGAACCGCGGGAACGTCGAAGTTGATGGCCATTGTCTTGAGGAAGGTGGAGATACGAGCCGGGAACTTGAAGTTAGCGCCGGAGAAGGGTTCTTGTTGGTTGAGGTCGCGCGGTTGTTCGTCGGAGTCGCCACCGGAGAGAGAGAATGCCAAGGATTGGAGGCTGAAGATAGAAAATGAGGGTTCCGGAGAAATCTATTTATAAGCCGCCCAGAATAAGGGTATTTTGGACTTATCTCTATGACGCGCGCATATAGGTCAAGGTGGTGCAGAGGGATATGGTAACTGTTCGCGCGATAATCAGGGGATTGTACAGATGAGTTGATAATAAGTAATCATGACTTGGAAGGGATATCGATACATGATATTTTAATTCTGAAATGGCAGCATTATCATGGTAAGATCTTGCCGATGGGTTATTGTTTCGGTATCTTAACCATAAACAAGGCAAGAGTGGTTGGCGATTGTGCCATATTTACTGAAGTGCGTGAATCAAGATTAGATTTGATTGGATTTGATAACAAATCAAGTTTTGGCTTGAAGAATGAGTTACAGTAATCGGGCAAAGGCAAGCGTTATCTGGAGTAAATTTCGGAGCATTAATGGTTTTATACTCCGAAATTGGGGGGCATGTGTTGACATCGTTTTTTGCACGTGTCAAAATAATCGGAGTGGACTAATCGGCAAGGGGAAAGTTATTGAATACTTTGATAGCCGATGAAAGATGGTTTGTAAAGATGGTTGCCGATAGCTGGTGATGGTCGATGGAAAGGTTGATTTGGACTCGGGCGTTGCCGATGAGGTTGGAGGTGTTATTGTCGATGCCGATGAAGGGAGGCTTGAGGACTACTGCCGATGAAACAGGGAGTATGCCGATGAAGGAAGACTTGAAGACTACTGCCGATGAAATAGGGAGTATGCCGATGGGAAGGAGGACAGTGAGATTTCCATCGTAATTGAGGCGGACAGGGAAATAGATAGGAGTTGATTTCCTTTTCTGTATTTGTTAGGTTATGATTCATGTAAGAGTCACGTATTTCCTTAGATATGGGATTGGTGTCCTAGTTGTGTTTGGTTGTGTCTCTTTAGATCAGGGTATAAATATGGAGCAAGGGGCAATGTAATAGAGATAGATCAATCAATATCAAAACCAACTTTTACTCCTATTTGCATCTACTTACTTTTCGGCGACTTCGTCAATTTGCATATTTTTCCTTTTTACGAGTTCTCATTGATTCGGCGAGCTGCATCGCTTCAGTGCGACCTTCGGCGATTCTCGAGTTCCGCGTGAGCACCTCTTGGCCGTGACTTCCGGGCGTATCGCTGTTGTCAGGACCAAAGTGTTCGTACCTTCATCCTTGTCGATTAGCAGGTCAAATCGACTGGCACGCTTTGGATATCGATTCGGGTATTAGCCCTTTGTGTTTGCAGATCACTTTTGCATCAACAGGATGTCAATGTCTCATAAAGTGCCGATACAATAAACAAGATTACAAGTTCAACAAGGATTGGATAGCTAATATCGCACGCAGGCGAATCTGCTCGGCTTCCTCCATTTCTTTGATATCGTCATCGGCAGTACCCTCCACAGGCTTGAGTTTTTTCTTCATGGCCAAAGCTTTGCGAGCCTGGATATCTCTTTCTTGCTGAAGGGCTTTGATGGCATTGGGTAGCTGGCTTTCTTTTTGTTGAGCATGAGTTAAGGCTGCATCAACTTCCTTCAATTCAGCCAATAGAGCCATCTTCCTTGCTGATAAATCCAAGATTTTTTGCTTAAGTTCAGCACCCGAAGTCTGCAAGTTGCCGATGCCCTTGTGCTTCTCATCGGCAATTTATTTCAGTTGTAGCATCTCTTCTTTGAGTTAAGCCTGAGCTGCTCTATCGGCAATACGTTGAGCAGCCCGTTGATATTGTAGTTGGCGACTCTCTAAATGGGCTGCTGGGAAGAGTACTTCTTCAACATCGGTAGGGACCTAGCCACGGATTGTTTTGAAAATTGCCTTTGCGGGGTCCGAGTCATCTACCAGTTAAGGATAAGTATGAGTATTGTAAATCAGCTAGGTTAATCGGTTTACCTGTTTCAAGGTGATTTCCTGTGCTTGACTAGAGGAAGCAACCTGGAGTATGTCGTGTGGGGGATCGGTTGAGCTTGCCGATGGGATATCCTCTGTGACTTCATCAGTGGTTGGCTCTTGAGGTATGATGACCGATGACATTGGGGCAGATGTAGGGATCGGCATGGACCTTTGTCGTTTTCGCTGTGCTTCAGCATCTGTTAAAGCTTTGCGCTTTGCTTGGGCATCGGCAACGATTGGCTGGAGGGCATCGGCACTTGTTGATTATGAAGCTTGGACATCTGGTATGCTTGCCGATGTACCCAATTGTTGCTGCAAAACAAGTGTAAGGTATGATATTTAACAGATAAAATGTAAAGTTAAGAAGATACCTCTGAAGGTTCGTCAAAAGAAGTGGTGCTTGATATCGGAGGAATTGCTGATGATGATCCAGCAGCAGCTCTTACCCCCTGGTGATTAATGTTAATATAGTTTGTGATCGGCATGAGTAGAAATAAACAAGGTTGTTACCTTGAATGCCTTGACCAAGGTTGTAGCAGCAGCCGATGGAGTGGCCCTAGCTGTAGCCAATTTGGACTTGGAGGTGATGGTCTTGGTATGGATCTTCTGGTGAGTCAAAGCGGCTAAGGTGGGAGCGTTGTAGCCGATCGATGATATCGGGGAAACAGGCCGAAGATCGAAGGGTTTCCCACTTTTGCTCATAGTTGGTGCTGGGTTGTTAACCTGTCATGAGAGAGTTAGTTACCGATATATGAAAGGAAAAAGCGGAAGGGAGCTAAAAGGAACTTACTGCGTCATCGGGAATGGTGTATTCAGGGTCGATCATGTGCCGATATGTGTGAACAGATGTTGCAAACAGTTGTTCCTTCCACTCTTGCCACCATTGCTTATATGACTCGGTGATGAAAGATACTGGCGTCCAGGTGGATATATCAACATCTATAATATCGACATCGGGGGAGAGTTGTACTACCTTGTTCCAATCTATTCCGCAGGTAATTGTTTCCCTGGGTTTGATCACATCGGCAAAGCAAAGTTTGATTGGCAGTTGCCCAAAAGCCAATTGACGGGATACTGCTGATGGGTTGTAAAATTCATACGTAATGCTGGTGTTTTCCCGCTACCAAATGTATTTACTGGGATTACCCTGGGAGTAATGATGGCCATCATGAGTTCCTTATCCTGATTCAGAGTGTCATCGTCAAAGTTGAAAAGAAGGGGGAATCTGTTTTCTTCATCAATATAAGGTACCCAGGCCCTATGATCACGAGAAAGACCATTGTAGAGGCTCTGGAAGAATCTGCCGATCTGGTCTTCATTGGCCTCTGTTCTAGGAAGGACAATTATGGCTTCACCAAAATTGAGGGGTGAGCGTGTTGCTGATTCATCATCCCCAAGCACATGGTCTTCAGCAATTTCTCGTGGGAATTGTTGGGCAAAAAAGTCCCATTGCAGACGTTTGTGCATATGGGCATTCAGCCACATGTTGATAAACCACCACGGGCCTCCTAGGTTGCCGATGGGTTCGCCAAGTAAAAGTTTCTGAGACACTTGATGAAGAAGATGATAAGTGGAGCTCAGAAGGTATCGGCCAAGAGGAAACCTTACACCATTAGCCAAAAGTTCAGCTGCGGGGAGGAAGGCGTTGGTTGGTCCTACTGATTGACCACAGAAGATAAATTTTTCTAACCACATATTCAAGAATGTGGCATGTTCCCTCTGGTTAAGTGTCCCAGTCTTCTGGTATTCTTGAATGTATCCCGTCCAACCGCCGATGTTGCGGGTATTCACCCTATATTCAGATTTTCTACCATAAATGGAGCCTTCATCGGTAGTTGAAATATCCAAGCCAGTGAGCATGTGGACATCGGCAAGTGTAGGAGTAGCTGGGCCATGTCCAAACATAAAAGTGTTTGTTGTGTCTGACCAGAAGTAAGCAGCTGCAATCATCATCGATTCATTCTTCTGCATATCGGTAATAGATAACCTAATGCATTGGTCTAACTTCCGTTCTGCCCAGTATACTTGCATCGATCTATTAACCCTCAAGTACCAATCTTTCCACCCTTTGGTGGTTTTGGGCCAAGATCGGAATGTGTCTTTCCATAAATTTAGAGAGAAATTTTGAGCTCCAAAGGAGATTCTGTTAACCTCTGTATTAATCAGATCGGTTGGATCTGGGTTGCCCATTGGTCCTAGGCATTAGATATGCGGCTGATCGGTTGGAATAACTAATTTGTTGCGCAGTTCCTAAGTTTGAAGGATCTGGAGAACAAAAGAAAGAAATCACCAACTGTATGGATTTGCAAAAACTAGGGGAATCAAAGTAAAGGTAATGGAAGTGGAGCGAACCGCGGGGACGTCGAAGTTGATTGCCATTATCTTGAGGAAGATGAGGGCACGAGCCGGAGACTTGAGGTAACGCTGGAGAAGGGTTCTTGTTATTTGAGGTCGTGCAGTGGTTCGTCGGAGTCGCCGCCGGAAAGAGAAAATGTCAAAGATTGGAGTCTGAGGGTAGAAGACGAGTGTTCCGGAGGAATCTATTTATAAGCTGCTTGGAGTAGGGGTATTTTGGACTTATCTCTATGCCGCGCGCATGTAGGTCGAAGTGGTTCAGATGGATATGGTAACTGTTCGCACGATAATCAGGGGATTGTACAGATGGGTTGATGGCAAGTAATCATGACTTGGAAGAGATATCGGTACAGGATATTTTAATTCTGAAAATTACAGCATTATCATGTTAAGATCTTGCCGATAGGTTATTGTTTCGGTATCTTAACCATAATCAAGGCAAGAGTGGTTGGCGATTGTGCGATATTTACTAAAGTGCGTGAATCAGGATTAGATTTGATTGGATTTGATAACAGATCAGGTTTTGGCTTGGAGAATGAGTTACGGTAATCTGGAGTAAATTTTGGAGCATTAATGGTTTTATACTCCGAAATTGGGGGGCATGTGTTGACACCATTTTTTGCACGTGTCAAAATGATCGGAGTGGACTAATCGGTAAGGGGAAAGTTACTGTATACTTGATAGCCGATGAAAGCCAGCTTGTAAAGATGGTTGCCGATAGCTAGTGATGGTCGATGGAGAGGTTGATTTAGACTCGGGCGTTGCCGATGAGGTTGAAGGTGTCATTGTCGATGCCGATGAAGAGAGGCTTGAAGACTACTGCCGATGAAACAGGGAGTATGCCGATGAAGGAAGACTTGAGGACTACTGCCGATGAAACAAGGAGTATGCTGATGAAGGAAGACTTGAGGACTACTGCCGATGAAACAGGGGGTATGCCGATGGGAAGGAGGACGGTGAGATTTCCATCGTAATTGAGGCGGACAGGGAAATAGATAGGAGTTGATTTCCTTTTCTATATTTGTTAGAGTATGATTCATGTAAGAGTCACGTGTTTCCTTAGATATGGGCTTGGTGTCCTAGTTGTGTTTGGTTGTGTCTCTTTAGATCAGGGTATAAATATGGAGTGAGAGGCAATGTAATTAGATATATCAATCAATATCAAAACCAATTTTTACTCCCATTTGCATCTACTTACTTTTCGGCGACTTCGTCAATTTGCATTATTTTCTCTTTACGAGTTCTCATTGATTCGGCGAGCTGCATCGCTTCAGTGCGACCTTCGGCGATCCTCGAGTTCCGTGTGAGTACCTCTTGGCCGTGACTTCCGGGCGTATCGCTGTTGTCAGGACCAAAGTGCTCGTATCTTCATCCTTGTCGATTAACAGGTCAAATCGACTGGCACGCCTTGGATATCGATTCGGGTATTAGCCCTTTGTGTTTGCAGATCCACTTTTGCATCAACAGTCAGGCGCCACACCATCCCGTACACTCCTCAGCAAAATGGTGTAGCTGAGCGCATGAACCGAACCATCATCTCGAGGGCTCGTTGCATACTGTCCAATGCTCTTATGAACAGGCGTTTTTGGGCTGAGGCTGCTAACCCTGCTTGTTACTTGATCAACCGGTCACCTTCCATCCCACTTAATAAGAAAACTCCCATTGAGGTATGGTCTGGTATGCCTACTGATTATTTACAGTTGAGAGTTTTCGGTTGCACCGCTTATGCTCATATTGATAATGGAAAGCTAGAACCTAGAGCCATTAAGTGTCTGTTTCTTGGTTATGGTTATAGAGTTAAAGGATATAAGTTATGGAATCCTAAAACTAAAAAGACTTTCATGAGCATGAGTGTTGTTTTCAATGAATCTGTTATGTTTAATGATAGGTTGTCCACAGATGTTTCTCTAGTTGGTTCTGATGAGGAGCAACAACATGTTAGCGTATAGGTGGAGCACGTAGATGATCAGGAAACTAAAATTGTTGATAACAATGTTCATGATATTGTTCAACACTCACCTCCTGTTTTACAGCCTCAAAATCAATCTAATGCAGATCACAGAACAAAGAGGAATTGTGGACCTCGTTGAAGGGTCGAGATGGCGACTAGAGGGGGGGTGAATAGTCTTTTCTAAAACTTAATCATGTCGGCTAACCGATACAAGTGCGGAATTAAAACTATCGGTCTAGCCAAGACTATACCCCACTATGTGTGTTCACTAGCACCTTGCAAAGATAACAATTATGCAACAAAGGTGCCGGGCTAGTTAGAGCTCTCCTAAACAATTCTAGGAGCAAGGTTACACAAACCTATGCCACTAGTACTTTAAGCAACAAGGGAGCTCCTACACATGCTAGTAAGCAAAAGCACAAAGCTAACTAAGCTCACTAGCAATGCTCAATAACAAGGCAACCAATGCCTAATTAGAGAGCGCAAATACTTAGCTACACAAACTAAGCAATGTGACTAACAAGGTTACTAAAACCAAATTAGCCACGCAAGGGAGCTACTTCTATGCTACACAAGCAAGAAGGTAATTAGCAAGCTACACAAGCTATCTAATTACAAGAGCAACTACACAAGCTTAATATGTATAAAAGTAATTGCAAGCTTGTGTAATGGGGATGCAAACCAATGGGAAGAACAAGGTTGACACGATGATTTTTCTCCCGAGGTTCACGTGTTTGCCAACACGCTAGTCCCCGTTGTGTCGACCGCTCACTTGGTGGTTCGGCGGCTAATTAGCATCACTCGCTAAGCCCGCACGTCGGGCGCCGCAAGAACCTACCCCTTGAGTGAGGGTAGCTCAATGACACGCTTTACTAGAGTTGATCTTCGCGGCTCCCGCGGGGCGAGCACAATGCCCCTCACAAGCACTTCTCCGGAGCGCCGCACAAGCTTCTTGCGCGCTTCGATGGAGACCACCACCAAGCCATCTAGGAGGTGGCAACCTCCAAGAGTAACAAGCACCACCGGCTTGCAACTCGATCACCTAGTGCCACTCGATGCAACCTCACGATGCAATCGCACTAGAATCGCTCACTCACACAATCGAATGATCACTATCAAGTATATGTGTGATGGAGGGCTCCCAAGCACTCTCAAGCATGGACACAAAGTCCCCTAAGGTGCTCAGCACTAGCCATGGCCGAGGGCCACTTCTATTTATAGCCCCAAGGGCTAAACTAGCCGTTACCCCTTCACTGGGCAACGGTCGGGCCGACCGGACGCTCCGGTCGTGTTGACCGGACGCTGGACCTCAGCGTCCGGTCGCCCACAGACGACCACGTGTCCCGGTTCCAACGGTCACTTGACCTGACCGGACGCAGCAGCACTCAACTGACCGGACGCGTCCGGTCGAACGCGATCAGACGCAGCCAGCGTCCGGTCACTCTCCAGCTACTGCGTCACCGTATGTCAGTGCGACCGGACGTAGCCTGCCAGCGTCCGGTGCATTCAGATCCAGCGTCCGGTCAGTTGACCGACGCCAGCATCTTCTACATTCTCTTCACCCTTGCTCAAGTGTGCTAACCACAAGAATTTGCATCCGGCGCAATAGAAAATAGGCATTCTATTTTCCCGAAAGCGCCGAATCATTTGTAAATGTGCCAACACCACCAAGTGTACACCACCATGTGTATGTGTGTTAGCATTTTCACAATCATTTCCCAAAGGATGTTAGCCACTCAACTTGCCACGCCACTCGATCCTAGTGACAATGCAAAGTTAGATCACTCGAGTGGCACTAGATGACCGATATGCAAACAAGTTTGCCTCTCTTGATAGTACGGCCATCTATCCTAAACCCGGTCATAAACTTCTCTACACACCTATGACCGGTGAAATGAAATGCCCTAGGTTATACCTTTGCCTTGCGCATTCTATTCCATCTCCTCCAATGTCGATGCAACACATGCACCAACACGATCAACAATGATATGATCCACTCCATATCATCACATGATCATATTGGTTCATCGATCTTGACTCTACTTGCTCTTCACCGTTGCCATCGTCCATCGGCGCCAAGTCTCGCTCAAGCTTCACCGCCACGCGGTCCATCACTCCAAAGCCTTCGACTTGCCCTTCACGCTTGCAACCGGTCCAACAAGCCAAGTCTTGTCTTGATCTTCTCCACCTTGATCATATGACTCAATGTCATGTCTCATGTGCATTTAAGCTCCTTCATCATCACATGTGTGAGCTTTGCAACATCTCCAAGCCATTTTCACCTCCATGGCATATGTTGCTCATACACATGTACCTGTGGACTAATCACCTGTGTATCTCACATAAACACAATTAGTCCACCTAAGTTGTCACTCAATTACCAAAACTAAACAAGGACCTTTCAATCGTCCATGTTTAATTGAGGAATGTGATATGGTTCATTATGCCTTTAGTTGTGCTGAACAGGTGGAGAACATTCATGAGCCTGCTATGTACACTGAAGCTGTTGTTTCTGGTGACCGCGAGAAGTGGATTTCTGCTATGCAAGAGGAGATGCAGTTACTCGAGAAAAATGGCACATGGGATGTTGTGCGCTTGCCTAAACAAAAGAAGGCTGTTCGTTGCAAATGGATCTTCAAGAGAAAGGAGGGTTTATCTCCCAGTGAGCCTCCAAGATTTAAGGCAAGGTTAGTAGCAAAAGGTTTCAGTCAGATTCCTGGTATTGATTATAATGATGTGTTCTCTCCAGTTGTAAAGCATAGTTCAATTCGTACATTTTTCGGTATTGTTGCTATGCGAGATCTTGAGCTTGAGCAGTTAGATGTAAAGACTGCGTTTCTACATGGAGAGCTCAAGGAGAAGATATACATGGACCAGCCAGAAGGGTTCATAGTACCTGGTAAGGAGGATCATGTTGGCAAATTAAATATGTCCTTATATGGTTTGAAACAGTCTCCTCGTCAATGGTATAAAAGGTTTGATTCTTTTATGATGTCACATGATTTTAAGAGGTCTGAATTTGATAGCTATGTGTACATTAAATTTATTGATGGATCACCTATATACTTGCTATTATATGTTGATGATATGTTGATTGCTGCCAAGAGCAAGAAAGAAATTACTACATTGAAGAAACTGTTGAGTAGTGAGTTTGAGATGATGGATCTTGGTGCTGGTAAAAAAATTCTAGGTATGAAGATTACAAGAGATAGAAATTCTGGTTTGTTATTTCTTAGTCAGCAAAGTTACATTAAGAAAGTTCTTCATCGTTTCAATATGCATGATGCAAAGTCCGTTAGTACTCCTATTGCCCCTCATTTTAAATTATCAGCTTTACAATGTTCTAGTACGGATGAGGATTTTGAGTACATGTCAAGAGTTTCATATTCTAGTGTTATTGGTTCTTTGATGTATGCCATGGTTTGCTCTCGTCCTGATTTATCATATGCTATGAGTTTGGTTAGTAGATACATGGCTAATTCTGGTAAAGAATATTGGAAGGCTGTTCAGTGGATTTTCAGGTACCTTCGTGGCATAACAAATGCTTGTTTGAAGTTTGGCAAGACTGATAAGGGACTCACTGGCTACGTGGATTCAGATTTTGCTGCCGATTTGGATAAGAGGAGATCTTTCATAGGTTATGCGTTCACTATTGTTGGTTGTGCTGTGAGTTGGAGGGCAACATTGTAGCCCGTTGTTGTCCTGTCTACCACTGAAGCAGAATACATGGTTATTGTTGAAGCATGTAAAGAATCGGTTTGGTTGAAAGGTTTATTTGCTGAGCTTTGTGGAGATGATTCTTGCATTAATTTATTTTGTGACAATCAAAGTGATATATGTCTCAATAAAGATCAGATGTACCATGAGAGAACGAAGCACATTGATGTCATATATCATTATGTTCACGATGTTGTCGCGTAAGGTAAGCTGAAGGTATGCAAGATAAGCACACATGATAATCCTGTTGATATGTTGACAAAGCCAGTTTCTGTTGCTAAGTTTGAGCTTTGCTCAAGCTTAGTTGGTATAACTGTTTAGCCTAAGAGGCTATTTGGCACCAGAAGTATTTCTTTGTTGTTTCAGGGTGAAGGTTCGTTTTATGCTACAAGAAGGAATTTGTCTCAAGGTGGAGTTTGTTGAGTTGTTATCCAAATTTAGTTATGTACAAGATAAAGTCTAACTTCTAACGGAGTGAAGCGAGGACCGTCGTCGGAAGGCTTGGAGTACGGATCGTCGTCTATTAGGGTTTTTTCATCTCAATATATACTTCCAGTAAGGCATCGTCTTAGGATAAGAAAAGTTGTAAATCTCCGACGTTTATAACCTCACCCGATATAGTGAAAATTTGTTGACCGATGCCTGTAATTTTTTTCTTCTTCCTTGTAAAGGTTTTCAAGTTAAAATCTTATGTCTGCTGTGTTTGATGTTCTTCTCGTTTATATTACCTATCCTTTCTAACAGAGTTGTCCGGCGAAAACCACGGGTTCGGTGACGGGATATCACGTGACGACGTGGTAGGGTGGTGGACGAGGACGACGGTGCTGTGCAAGAGCTGTTCAGGGCACTCCAAGACGAGGTGGCGGCCTGCAGCCAGGGCGAACTAGTGGCGAGGACGGGCCCGCCCGCCGCTGCGACGGCCATCGTCGCGCCAGTGCTCGAGAACTAACTCGTCATCGCGAATGACGACGAGTCCGTGACCGTGATATCCAGCGGCGGCGACCGAGCTTGTGGAGCTCACTGACGAGCATGTGCTCGGAGATGAGCTCCAGGAATTGAGCTCGCGCGCGGTCGCGAGATATATCGCGGCCATGGAGGCGCCGTATTTCGCGACGAGGAACCTGCTTCTCCAACACCAGTGCGATGACGGCCGTACGCCATGGCGGCGGCGGGCACGTTCTCCCCGGGGTTCGTACGTGCTGGCTGGCGAGTGGCGACCGCGCCTCCTCCACATGGAGGACGACGGAACAGCTCTTGCAGCATGACCGTACGTTCTCCACCACCTAACCACACGTGGTGCGACGACGACGGCGTCCCCTCACCAAACGGTAGGTTCTCGCTGGACACGGATCTGTCTCGACCTGCCCCCGCGATCGTGCCCCACAGCAGGCGTAGGTACGGCGTCGGGCTCAGCGGCGGTGCGGCCGTCCAACACCGCGAAGTAGACTAGGCCTATGGGCGGTGTCACCTGAACGACGACGTGGCCGCCGCCACGGCGTGAGTCAGCGCCGGGTGCGTGCCCTTGAACGCGGCCATGTGTCGTATGACAGGTACGGCCCCGGGGATGTGCCCCATGGCATGGCGGCCGCTGCGTCCGGTACGCCGCTGGCGCTCGGGCTCGACATGGATGATGGATCTAGCGCATGATGAGACCATAAGTCAGAAGACCTAGCTTGAACGATACATTGCTGCGTTCGAATGCGTTATGCATGGAGCAGCGAAGCACTATGCCATGTCGTGGTACTTTACAACAGCAGTATAATACCAAAGAGGTCATATCTCATTCTCGTACCTCCCGTTCAGTAATGTAGTATAAATTCAGATTTGTAAATCGACTAGCGACACATGATTTTAAATCGAAATAAATTTGCGTAGACCAAAAAATCAAATGGGCAGTGTGAAAATTTTCAGTGTGTTAGCAAGAAACACGGCGATATTCTTTGGACGTGGCTATTACTACTAAACATGTCCCCCCACGGGGAAAAAACATGCTAACATTTCCGTGCGTTATCACCATATATATTTTGCTTGGATAGATCAACTATCATCGAGAAATAATAACGAAAAATATATATGGGAGAAATTTATACCATGATTTTGCGATTTAGTTGATGAAGCCACTACATCTTCTTGCTATTAATCACCTGAAAACGACCGTAACACAGAATTAGCACTTGTAGGCTGTAAAGATGGAGGAGGTTAATGTGCGACCCGCCGTGCTTTACGTGAGCACATGACCCCGTGGTCTTCATTGCCCTGCCTTCTTCGTCGCGCATGCCCCCCCATCACCTTCCTCACCCACCACTCTGGCCAGTGGCACCCCCGACCACGCCGCCGACCCCCGCCCTCCACTAATCTCAATCGAAGGAGGAAGAACGGTCGGTTGCCCCCGCCTCGAGCTCTTCCCTACCGGTTTTCTTCCACCGCTCGCTCAGCGCCCCCCTGTAGCCTTGCTCGCCGCCCCTCAACCCACCACCACCACCAGTCCAGCTATCGCTCGAGGGCTCATCACCTTCTAAGGCTGCTGGCAATGGAGGCCCCGTGAGAACCCCAAATCCCTAACCCAGAACCCTAACCCCACCGCCACTGTTGACCACTCCATCCACCCCTCCCTCCCTCCCTAATTTTGGTGGCGTTGACCGGTCGCGCGCTGCAAGCACAACGCGACCGGTTACCAAATAGAGTTTGTGTATTGAGATCCAAGTCCGTAATCCAAAAAACCCACTTAAGTAGAAACAATGATGAAAAGACAGTAAATAAGTGAAGAACTGACATAATTTGTGAAGAATTTCAAGCCCTGCCGGAGGTCGCAGAAATCATTTTGGTTGTGCAATAGCATGGAAGGGCACATATAGTTGAATGAGGGCAAGATGAGGGTGTGTTTTGTGGTGGCGGCGAAATACCGAGCGGGTGATGTTTGAGGTTTAGGGTTAATAGCGAGAACCACATAGGAGAATATATAGGGCACCGGAATCATTCTGAGCCATTAGATGCAATCCAACGGTACGAGGATGTCGTGTTAGATGAAAGGTAGGTTTGTAGATGTGGGCCCTATTTTCTCAAAGATAACTCAATTGGGCTCATATATAATTAGCATCAACTGCACCAACTTCAAAATAAACTGTGTGTGTACCGCCTTTTATAAGGAAAAAGAATCACTGCCTTTAATAAAAGACGACGCGAACCAACTATATGAGATGACAAGGTGGGTTGTCATTCTGGTAATGAGTGATTGTCAAGTGAGGTGAGTCCTTTCAATTGAGTTGATCTTGCTTATGGGCTATGGTTAACCAAAGGCGTAGTGTTGTTGGTGCGACATGTCTCTTCGTTATGTATATTATTTGAATGTGTTGGGAAAGACTCGGTAGTCGATGGTAAGGGAGAAGTCAAACGGAAGTTTGTGCTGATGTATCATGAGCGGTGAGGGACAGACGAGAAGACTTAGAGCCAAGGCCAAGGACGAGAGGACTATGCATGA
The DNA here is from genome assembly GCF_019320115.1 of Miscanthus floridulus. Classification (NCBI taxonomy): domain Eukaryota; kingdom Viridiplantae; phylum Streptophyta; class Magnoliopsida; order Poales; family Poaceae; genus Miscanthus; species Miscanthus floridulus. The sequence continues at coordinate 4,324,160 of NC_089584.1, forward strand.
TCCATACCAGGCTCAAAGGCTACAAAGAGGGAATGTGGAAGGTGATGAAGATGCTGCTAAACAAAGTCAAGGCAAATCAAGACCAAGTCAAGGTGTGGAGCGAGAGGACTGATAGTCGGGCCAAAGACAAAGTGGACATGTTATTGAGCATGACCGTCAAACAAAATCTGGCTATCTCTCGTAGTGGTGGAGCGTGGCTGTCAAACAAGGGGGGGGCATTTTGAGTCACTACAATGGGCCTTAGCGAGTGCTATTGGGTGTGGCAGAACCGCCTAATCTAATGCCCTCCCAAGAGTACTTGTCTTCCATTAGACACTAAGTACCCAAGAGAGTGCACTAAATTATGCCATTCCGTCGAGCACACCCCAAGGGAGAACTCGAAAATCCACATTTTTCGTCAGGATCATAAATGAGAGAATAAAGCTTATAACATTCTTAATTATTTCTTACATCACTTTATTACAACATTAAAGTACTTAAACAAGTTGAATGTAATAGCAGAATTAAGATAGTTTTACATGTAAAAGAGTTTATACATTTTAGGTTCACATTTTTATCTTGCAGCGGAGAACAACATATGATCAGAGTTACAGCAGAAATAAAGATTAATGGTGAATCATTAACATAGTGAACATTTATAAATCAGATATGATGGTAGATCATAAAACTTTTCTTCTAAAAACTTTTAGTGAGGGTTATAAATAAACACTATGGTCGTAGCGTGAAAGGAATCCTCTCTGAACCTACCAGGAGGTTTCCACACACAAGAGTCAGCTCTATGTATCCTTCGGTCACCTGCAACAAGGGGAAATAAAACCCTGAGTACTCGATTGTACTAAGCAAGACTTACCCAACAGGAGGAAAATAAAAGACTCCAAGAATATGCAAGGATATCTGGCTTGTGGGTTATTGCATCTGTAGGAAGCCTTACTAAACATGCATCCTTATATTCAATTTTATTTGTAGTCATCATTAGTTCATTAACTATCTAATCTAGGTAAGCACCTATGCTACTTTCAGGCATGTGGTAAGCAATTAGTACTGTTTTATCTTCTTCCATATTCCAGTTCTTACTACGGTGCTAGACCATAGCTAAGTCGTACCGTCTCACAGAAACGGCGATTCGTGAATCAATGTATCCCAGTTGTGTACCCTGAAACACATGCCTCGCTTGTACCCCAGGCGTAAACAGAACCAACTCGTCCCACTCCTATCAAGGGGTCCATGTCCCCGTCCAAACTTGGACTCTAAGCCTCCAACACCTAAGACCCGGTCTCAGTATGGTGCTTAGACCTCCACCTAATACCCACCCCTAAAAGTCAGTCCGAAAAGAGCCAGAACCCATGACAAGAGAATGATATGTCTTTCTGCTTCCATAAGCATGTATGTGCTCAGGATAATAAGTCTGTGACCCGACTACCATCCATAGCAATGGACGGTCCTTAATTGACACAGGCGGAACAAAGTGCAACCAGAGCCTCGCTCAATTGCCCCACCGAATCCAGATCCAAAGTTTAATTCTGCCCGGTCCCCAATTATCATCCTGATATCTATTCCATGTGATAGTTTATAATAATAACAATAATAATGCCTTTTCTATCTCTCGCGAGTGATAGGTAATCACTCGACTTCTACCGGGTCCTATAGCAGAGCAATCTACACGATCCTGCCATATTAGTAAGACTCATAGGATAAGAATATATATATGCAAGTGGGTTTCATTCAACTCCTTAAAACTTAATGAACAAACATAAAATTTAGTGCAGAATATTAGGGTTATGCACCGGGGCTTGCCTGGGTGAGATTTAACCAAGGATTAGCATTCCATTGTGGTGACCTGATCATCAAGGCACCATCCTTTCTGCTACTCCAGATGACTCCAGAAGCCATCATTGTTCCTATTATACACGTGTATGCAACGCAAAAACGTAATTAACCAACGACAACCGCAACTCTTAAAATACGTTGACGCCTCCCAAGCTAACGAGCTACCTCTATGACTAACGTACTAGGCTACGTATCCACATTGTCGAGTAAGGCATCGTTTCCTGAAAAATGTTTTAGTTTTACAATCCCAAGGTGTTTTGGCATTTGATCGATTAAACATATATATATTTAAACTAGAACTCATTTAGCTACCATAGCAAACTGATTATTATGGAGCTACAAAAATTACATTATGCACCTAATAGTGTTAGGAATTTTATGTGAAAGTTTCAGAGACAACACTATCACTAGTTTATCACAATAATTCCTACAAATTTATGTCTTAACCATATTAAGCATCCCGAATTACTTAAATAGCTCCTGAAAATACTATGAACTATGTAAACAAGATGTACCGGCAGATAGAGCATGATTTTAGGAACTTAACAAAATTGGTTTCATAATTTTTGGACATGTACATTAATTGCTATTGAATCTACAAGTTCCTAGCAACAAAGAAAAAGGAAAAACAATTAGAAAATACATTTTAAAAGGCAATGGACCGGCGCCAACCATTCGGTCCAGCGACCCGGCTTGGCCCAATGCAGGACGCGGGCGCGCGCAGCAGGCTGGCCCAGCAACGGCCCAAGGCGGGGAGTCCACGCGCACATGGCTCTTTTGCAAAAGAGACCTTAATCTTTTCTGAAACTACATCGCCGTTTGTTTACTATTTCCCTCTCTCTCTGACTAATTCATTTCACCCCCTAGCTTCTTCCTAATTTCCCCACGCATGTTCCCGAAGCAGGACGCGTGGCGGTGGGGCGAGCACAGGCATCGAGCGGTCTCATCGGCCATCTAGGTTTTGCATGGACTTACCTAGAGGGTCGATCGCAATCCCTAACCTAAATGGCTGTGCTGGATGGCGGTGGAGAGCTAGGAGGCGCTCTAGCGCATGTTGCAGCGGTGGGTAGTGGTGTACGGCGGTGACGCAGCCGTTTCGGTGAACTAGAGCAACTACCAACCTATATAGTTAACGATTGAGCAGTAGGGGCTTACTGCAAACCTGGCTATGGTGATGGTTTGACCGGGGACACCCTAAGCAAGGCTGGCTGCATACGCACGATGAGCTCGGTAATGAACCATGGAGGACATGGCCGCGTCAGCGGCACCGGAGAGGCAGTAGCCGTTCCACTGGCATGCGCAGGGTGGAGAGGGAGTTAGGATGAGGCCATTGGTGCAGCTGGTTGAGCCTGAAAGGCAACTAGAGCAGGTTGCCACCCACAGCGGCCGAACATGGCCTTAACGGCTCGATGGTGGGGAAACTCTAAAATTGGAGCTCGATCGGGGGCCATTCAAGGCGGGGAGGGGACGTGTAGCTGGGTGGGTTAATGGCAAGGCCATGTATGCGTTGAATTGACCCGAGATGACCTCTCCTGCTGGACCATGGATGACGTCATGACAGAGGAATACATGGGAGGGAAAAAGAGGGGGGGTCGGCTTGCTCTCGGCATGATGTTCATAAAGGCGAGGGCGATTGGGGGTGGTACAACTATCGTGGTGGGGTTATGCACACGTGGGAGCCACGGCTGCGAGCATGGCCAAGTGCTAGTGCCGTGGGTGCACCATTTGTGCATGGCAAGGGGGCAGTGGGTGGGGTAGCCGCGTGGAAGGGTGACAGCGATGGTCGAGGTGGGGGGTGTCGAGGCCATTGGCCAGCAGTAGGCGCCGTAGCCAGAGATGGCCAAGCCATGACCACACCATGGCCAGGCCAACGGCGGCCCCCACCAACCTGTGGCCACGCGCTCATGCGGCCAAGTGCAGCCACGGCGCGCATCAAAACACGATGACTGCGCATTCTAGGCCAAACGGCCAGACAACGTGCTATGCATGAATTTTAAAGTGTCAAAACCAACCGCTTAGAGCCCAGTTGAGATTAAAACCTGAGCTCAAGATTCTAGTAGAGCCTAAGGGATTCTCGTCCGAACAACGAGCATGGCTGGAGCGTGAGCATCGAGGGAGATAGAGAGGTGCGAACAGGGTTTGTCATGCTGAGCGTTGGTTCATGAACGGAGTGCCCACGACATGATCTAGCGCGTTCCAACGAAGTTTGGGAATTTTTTAAGAGGGCAATGTGACACCCAACCCCAGTACAACCTATACCGTGCCTAAGTACCCACTTAGAGGCAACCAACAATACGAAAACATGAAGCTAGTGTTTAAATATTTTAGTTAGAATTTAATTGCCAAAATAGCATTGTCTACAATCCTTTTCAGACTTAGAAAAAAGGCAAGGGTTCATAAACGACCATTAACACTTTTGCCACAATTTTTAAAATGTCTAAACCTTATTAACTTCAACCAACAAGTATTTTATGCAATAGTTCATACTCCATACCAACCCATAGGAACATATTATTTAAGCACTCTTTAATTATTTTGCTCGATATAATTCGCCAAAAATGGTACTTTAAACAATAGTTCAAGTGTTTGCCGACTTAACAAAAAGTCTTATCTTAATTTCATATTTGATCTTTGAGCTCTCCAGAACACTAATTAACAACATATGTTTTCAAGAATTAAAGTTGCATTTTCCACTACAACACTTGCTCACCATCTTCACATAAGCACTATACACAAATCATATTTTATTTTGTTTACATAAATTGTTTTTTGTACCAAACAATTAACTACTTATTTATTCTTTTTGTTAGGATTTCCATAGTATTTTTACGCACTGAGTAAATTAACTTAGATTTTATTTGATTTCCCTCAACCATAAAGGTAGGTCGCACATGGTTTGTTTATCATTTCATGCGTGATTTTAAAATTTTCAACTTGAGAACTTGTTTTGCTAATGTCCCTTAGACCTTAACCTAGGTGCTAAGCAAGCTCGTAACACCAGAGGTGTTACATTGGGCCGCATTTTTATTTTGGCCATGCTACCAAGGCAAAGCCCACTCAGTTATACCTCTTTTTGGTTGCAACACCTATTTTCTCCAAAACACCACCACCACCAACCATTAAATAGACGCAACACAACTGAACTCAGTGATGTTGCGAGGAGCACCGAGGGGTGCATGAACTCATTTTCACCACCACTAGGCTCTGCCCCTGGTCTCTCATCCTCTTTTTTGTTCTTTCATTTTCATCATGTATTGATCTTGCTTAGTGCTTTGTTTTTGTGTGCAAGTAACATTTGAGTGACCTCTAGGATCTTTCCATGGCAGTGTGCTTTTAGATCATATGTTTTATTTTTGCTCCTAAAGATGCTATTGTTAGTGTGCCTATGACTAAGGACTTGGCTTAGTGTGATGGTTCTAAGGACTTGTTTTTAGTGTGATATTTTAGTTATATGGCTAGATCTACAAGTGGAGTGAAGTAGAATCTTGCTAGGTTGAAAGTTCATGCTTTAATTTTTTAGAGCCCCAATTGAATCCTGTGTCTTAGGACTATTCATCCCTTTTAGTTATGCATTGCCAATGAGCATCCCAGACTTGTGGAGTGTCATGGCAAGCTTTAGTCTTTGAATCAATGAGGGGCGAGTCAGTTGCTGCTACTACCTTGAAAATAGGCCCTTCAAGGAAGTTCAAGTTGAATTTTGTATCTCAACAACTGAATTGAATTAATCTGATTCAAACCCCTAAAACCAAGCCTAGTTCTAGAACCAAATGGGATCAGGACTTTGGACAACACCATTGAAAGCTCTAGTTTGGTTATGGTGAATTGATGAAACCCTAAGTGCTAACCTATTGCTCTAGTGATCATGAGATAGGCAGCACTATTCCAAATGGTGGAGCAAATGAAGATCATGTTGATGGTGATGATAATCATGGTGATCAAGTGCTCGGCTTGGAAAAGAAGAAAGAAAAAAAAACAAAAAGCTCAAGGCAAAGGTGAAACTTGATAGGAGCTTTTTGGTTTGGTGATCGAGACACTTAGCGAGTGTGATCACATTTAGGATCGATAGCTGTACTATTAAGAGGGGTGAAACTCATCATGAAATACAGTTATCAAAGTGCCACTAGATGTTCTAACTCATTGCTTTTGCATTTAGATCTAGTGGAGTGCTAACACCCTTGAAAATGCTTGTGAAAATATGCTAACACACGTGCACAAGGTGAAACATTTGGTGGTTGGCACATTTGAGCAAGGGTGGTGAAGTTTGGAGAAGTGAAGGAGGACTTGCGTAGGGACCGGATGCTGGACTAGACTCAGTCCTGAGTCTGATCAGTGTTGCGCAGAGGAGGAGCGCCTTTGGTCTGAGACCGGACACTAGAAAGGGAACATGATCGGACATGCTGAGCTTGAGTCCAGTCGTGTGTGACATATGGTGACATGGCAGTGAAAGTGTTGGCGTGCAGCGGCAGTAAGGACCAAACTCAGCCCTTAGTCTAGTCATGCTCCTTTGGACGTGTCAGGTCATAGTTTTGGTGCTCGGGGAGCTCTCTAGAAGTGAATGGATGCCACGTTGGTGGCACGTCCGATCAGGGTGTTGGCGCATCAGGTCACGGTGTTGGGTGCATGGGCAAGCAGACGAGCGGACGTGATTGCGGTGCATCCAGTCTCGCCATGCTATGTCCGATTGCTCATTAACACGTGCGAGGAACTCAGTCGACTGTTAGACATTTACAGCTCATGTTTCAAGGTAGGGCCACATGGCCCTCATCGGGTGACTAGATGCTGGAGGCGTGCGTCCGGTTACCTTTGACTGGCACATCTAGTCATCCCACAGTGAGTTACTCATGGTGCCCAATGGCTCTATTTCATGGGGCTCCTATTTATGCCCTATGGCTGGCTCAAGCTCACTCTCTTGGCCATTTGCATTGACATAGCAACCTTGTGAGCTTGACCAAAGCCCTCCCACTCATCTCCATCATAGATTCATCATCTTTGTGAGATTGGGAGTGAATCCATGTGCATTGCTTGAGTGATTGCATCTAAAGGCACTTGGTGATTGTGTTTCACTATGGGTTCGCTTGTTTCTCTTGGTGGTTGCAACCACCTAGATGGCTTGGTGCTACGAGGATCGTCGAGCAGAAGAATGTGCTTGTCTCTAGCTCCGATCATGGTGATTGTGAGGGGTTCTTGACCTCTCCCCGGTGGAGAGCCAAAAGGTACTCTAGTGGATTCCTCGTGGCTTGTGTGATCCTCATCTTGTGTTGGTTGTGTGGCACCGGATTGTGGGTTAGACATGTGGTGCCTATTAGCGCGTGAACCTCCAAGTGAGAGAATCGCCACAACGAGGATTAGCTTGCCGGCAAGCAAGTGAACCTCGGTAAAAAATCTTGTGTCATCTTTTCTCGAGGATTTCTTGGTATTCATTGTGATTGATTGACTTCATCTTGTGATTGGCTCATTCCTTGACACGGCGGTATAAACATCATCCCCTCTCTTGTATTTACTTTCTTAGTGTAGCTAAGCTCTTTAGTGTAATTAGTTTTCAGAGCAATCTTTTGTCGGGTCTAGTGGTTAGTGAGGCTCTTTAGTTAGTTTTTGAAAGCTCACTAACTTAGTGTAGTGACATAGCCTTTGTGTGCTTAGAGATTATAACAACTAGAATTGTGATAGGTGGCTTTCATTTTTAGTAGGCTAGCGCAACATTCGCTTCGCCTCATTATTGTCTAACCACTTTGTTTAGTGTTGTTGTAGAAATTTTATAGGCTATTCACTACCTCTAGCCATTAGGACCTTTTAAGTGGTACCGAAGCTGTGGTCACCTTGATTTGAGGCTTAACAACCTTCGGTGTCAAAATAGCTTAAATCAACAACACCAAGAAGCCACCCTAATTTAATGTCTTAAATTATCCTTATTGGAAGGATAAGATGACAACATACATCAAGTCGATCAATAGAAAGGTGTCGAAGGTGGTGGAGACCAAGATTGAGATTGCCAATGAGGAGGCTCCCACCGCTGTCGAAGAAGTGCTACTCCAAAACAATGATATTGCTCTTAGTGCCATTCATGATGCATTGGATGAGAGGACATTTGAGCAAATCAAGAATATTGAGAGGGCTCATGAGGCATGGAAGAAGTTCAAGAAATTATTTGAGGGCACTCAAGTTGTGAAGGGTGCAAAGGCATACATTCTCAAGGAGAAGTTTGTGAGCTTCAAGATGAAGGAAGATGAGAGTGTACCAGAGATGTTCCATAGGCTTCAAGTGCTTGTCAATGATCTCAAAGCACTTGGAGAAGAGGTGAAGGACAATGACTTCTCCCATAAGTTCTTGAGATTAAATTTGTCTAAAAGAGAAACTTAAATTTGATTCTAGTCTGCCAAGTTTTAATCATTGTTCGCTTCATGCAATTGGCAAATACGACAACAAAGGAGAATATTTGGTGCATAAAGTTTATATTTGCTCTAATCTGAAATATCCTTATGGGCTACAATACCATGAACGAATAGGGGGCTGCACTAACACTAATAATGTCTTGCAAAGTTTTCCTAGTTTTTCCCATATGCAACAGGGTAATCCTAAAGAAAGGGAGCATTGCTGGTTGTGGCCGTGCAGCATAGCCATCGCTCTGTGTTCCAACATCAAAGCGAGCACTTTTGCATGCCATTGGAGCAAGTCGAGGACGACTTGCAGCCAAGAAGGGGAGAATGATGAGGACATCTCCTGCCCGGATACAACCACATTAGTAACTTTTAATTCACAGGTGAAACAATCCTTTACCATGATTGTATTTGATACATTTGATGAATTGATGCTGCACCGTGATGTTTGTTCATTGTCATTTTCAAAAATACATACATGGATCAAAAAGAGTGTTAAAGACACATGGAAGGCATGGAGGACCAAAGAAGTTGATTGGGGGCCAAGTACAAGTATTCCCAACGTTCTACACCAGGACACCAGGACACCACATCACTTTTGGCCCAAGGAAAGAAAGAGATCAAATCCAACATGTTTTGTGGCTGGATTCGGACTGCAACACTGTGCCAACTTGAGACGGCCGCCACGACCTCATCTGGACTTGGATTGGGGCATTCAAGTACTTCATGGAATCCTTATGAAGTCTATTTTCACATGGATCTAGAATTAAGTCCATATCTGTTCTGAGGTGGCCGCAATGACCAAATTACTACCAAGAGGTTTTCTATCCAAAGGTGTTGTGTTGCCTTAGTTTGGCCAATGGGCCGTGTATCAAGTCGGGTCCATTAGGGATGCGTCCTAGGGTTGGAGCACAACCCCAACACCCTGGTGGTCCTTCCTACACCTTCATATACCCCTTAGCCACCACCAAGAACAATTGGGTTTTGTTTTGTTGAAAGTTTAGCCATTGCTACTTCCTTGTAGACGCGTGTGTTGACTAGACCATCTGTTCTACTTGATTCAGAACCCCAACTTTGTGAGTTCAGATTGATTTTTTACCTCCATATTTGCAATTGAGTTGCTTGTTCTACTTGTTCTTGCTTGTTCCTCGATTGCTTGTAGGAATTACCCTAGTGGTTTGGTTGATCGTGCTCTAGAAGATCGCGACGGCCATTGGAGGTGGTGTATCGGTTGCTAAGGCGCAGCATCCTTGGATGATTGTAGTCGGGCCATGAACGTCATCACCATCCCCAAATCGAGTTATTTACCTTCTCTCATCAAAAGATCAGGATTCACCCTAGCGGGTTCATATCACTTACCTTCGAGATTTGGCACATTGGTCACTATTTTAGTGAGGAGTGTTTTGGACACAATGACACCAAACCAAGTATTGAGTGATATGATGACCGATGATACATATAGAGATGATGATGAGAAGGAAGAAAAGAAGGAGAAGAAAGATAAGAAGAAGGATGAGAAGAAGAAGAGTGTGGCATTCAAAGCCACATCATCTAAGGGCAAGTAAGAATCATCAAGTGAAGATGAAGATTTAAACTTTGATGAGATGGATGATGAGAAGATGGCTCTCTTTGTGAAGAGATTTGGCAAGTTTATGGTGAAGAAGGGCTACCGTGCTAGAATGAAGAAGTCTTCATCCAAAAACAAGAAAGAGTCAAGAATGTGCTTCAACTGTGGAAGTAAGGATCATCTTGTTGCTCAATGCCCATACAATAGCGACAATGATGATGATGACAAGAAGAGCAAGAAGAAGGACAAGAAGGAAAAGAAAGAGAAGAAGGACAAGATGACCTTCAAGAAGAAGAAGAAGGGTGGTTCATATGTGGTCACTTGGGATAGTGATGCTTCCTCAAGTGGTGATGATGATAAGACCACCAAGAAGAAGGCTCTTACAAGCATTGCCATAAACAAGAAGCCTTCTCTCTTCAACACTCCATCATGCTTCATGGTTAAGGCCACTAAGGTACAAACTTGTGATGATGGATGTGATAAGGAACATGATAATGAAAGTGAAAGTGACAATGATGATGAACCAACTAAGGATGAACTACTTGACAAGTTAGATGATGCTAAGGAGCATTTTGACATTAAGAGAAGGGAATGCAAAGACTTACGTAAGGAACTAAAAGCCCTTAATCAAGCCTTTGATGAGCTCAATGCATCTCATGAGAGGCTAGAGGAAGCCCATGAGAAGCTTGGCAAGGCTCACAAGAAGCTTGAAAAAGCTCATTCCTCTCTATTTGATGAGCAAAATATGAAAGAGCATGTTGTAACTTGTGATGTAGGCTTAACTTGTGATATAATTGATGAATCATTCTATAAGCCTATTATTGTTGCTCCCACTAACTCTTCTTGTAGAACTTCCACTTCTAGCTCATCTAGTGGTGATGGTTTCACTTATGATACCTCACGAATGGTTGAGAATGAGACCCTCAAGAAGAAGGTTAATGAGCTCACTCATGCCTTAGGCAAAGCCTATGGTGGTGAGAACCGCTTGCTTATGTGCTTGGGTAGCCAAAGAGCTTCTCTCTACAAAGAGGGATTGGGTTATACCTCTAAGAAAGGCAAGGCGGCCTTTGCTCCTCACAAGACTAGTTTTGTGAAGAACAATGGTCAGTTTTACACTAGTTGCAAGCAAGTTGGTCATAAAGAGCATGATTGCAAGAACAAGAATAAAAATGCTATTGTATCCTCAATTAAGCTTGATTCTTTCTATATGCTTACTAAGGGTACAAATGGTGTGAAGGTTAAGTTCATTGGTGCACCATGGATGGGCTCAAGGAAGAAAGCCATTTGGGTACCAAAGAGCTTGGTCACTAACCTTCAAGGACCCAAGCAAGTTTAGATACCTAAAAAGAATTAATCTTCTTTTGTAGGTCAATTATAAAGTCAGAGGAAGGTATTGTGTACTTGATAGTGAGTGCACTCAACATATGGCCGGTGATGCAAGAATGTTCAACTCAATCAACTCCAATGATAGCAATGGTTATGATAGTCTCACATTTAGTGACAATGGCAAAGGCAAGGTCAAAGGGCTTAATAAGATTATAATATCTAATGACATGAGCATTTCCAATGTGTTGCTAGTAGAGAGCTTGAACTTCAATTTGCTATCCGTGGCTCAATTGTGTGATCTTGGATTTAAGTACATATTTGAGATAGATGATGTAGAGATCATAAGTGTAGATTGCTCTAATTTGATCTTCAAAGGCTTTAGATATGAGAATCTATACTTGGTTGATTTCAATGCTAGTGAAGCTAAATTATCAACATGCTTGTTCACTAAATCTAGTATGGGTTGGTTATGCCATAGAAGGCTTGGTCGTGTTGGAATGAAACAATTGAATAGATTGGTTAAGCATGACTTGGTTAGAGGCTTGAAAGATATGTTTGAAAAGGATAAGCTTTGTAGCTCTTGTCAAGCCGGTAAACAAGTTGGAAACACTCATACTAAGAAAAGCATAATGAGCACTAGTAAAGCATTTGAGTTATTGCACATGAATTTGTTTGGGCCAACACAATATACTAGCATCGGTGGAAACAAATATAACTTTATGATAGTGGATGATTACACTAGATACACATGGGCATTCTTTCTAGTGGACAAGAGTGATGTGTTTGCAATATTCAAATCATTTGTCAAGGACATTCACAATGAGTTGAAACAACCATCAAGAGAGTTAGAAGTGACAATGCTAGTGAGTTCAAGAACACTAGAATTGATAAGTTGTGTGATGAATTTGGAATTAGACATCAATTCTTGACCAAGTATACTCCACAATAAAATAGCCTTGTTGAGAGGAAGAATAGAACCTTGATTGATATGGCAAGATCAATGTTGAGTGAGTACAATGTGAGTCAATCATTTTGGGCCAAAGCTATCAACATAGCTTGCTATTGTAGCAACCACTTATATTGTCACCCATTGAAAGAGAAGTCACCTTATGAGCTCTTGAATGATAGAAAGCCCAACATTGCATATTTCTGGGTCTTTGGTTGCAAATGCTATATCTTGAAGAAAGACACTAGATTGGGCAAGTTTGAGAAGAAGTGTGATGAAGGATTCCTACTTGGATACTCTACTACAAGCAAAGCATATAGAGTTTGGAATTTGGCAAGTGGTACTCTAGAGGAGGTACATGATGTTGAATTTGATGAAACCAAGGGTTTCCAAGATAAGAATGAAAACTTAGAAGATGTTAGAGGCATTCAACTTTCAAATACCATGAAGAACATGAATGTTGATGAATTGAGGCCTAAGCAAGTGATTGATGTAGAAGATGATCAAGTGCAAGTGCTCTCTAACTCAAATATGCAAGTTGACACTAATTAAGCAAGTACAAGTGGCTAGCTCATCATCTCACTCTAATTATCAAGAAAGTGCAAGCAATAATGGTCCAATACTCCAACCAACTCATATTGCAAGGGATCATCCATTGGACACTATAATTGGAGATATTTCTAGAGGTATACAAACAAGATCAAGATTGGCATCATTTTGTGAGCATTTCTCATTGTGTCATCCATTGAACCAAAGAAGATAGAAGAAGCATTGACAAATATTGATTGGGTGAATGCAATGCTTGAAGAATTGAACAACTTCATTAGAAATTAAGTATGTGAACTAGTTGAGAGGCCTAAGGGATACAATGTGATTAGAACCAAATGGGTCTATAGAAACAAGCAAGATCAAGATGGGATAGTAGTAAGAAACAAAGCAAGATTGGTAGAACAAGGTTACACTCAAGTTGAAGGTCTTACTTTGGAGAAACATATGCCCCGGTTGCTAGATTGGAAGCAATTAGAATCTTGCTTGCCTATGCTTGTGCCCACAACATCAAGCTATATCAAATGGATGTCAAGAGTGCATTTCTCAATGGCTACATCAATGAAGAAGTATATATTGAGCAACCACTCGGTTTTGAAGATGACAAGAAGCCCAACCATGTGAAAAAGTTGAAGAAGGCATTGTATGGCTTGAAGCAAGCACCTAGAGCATGGTATGAGAGGTTGAGGGACTTTCTACTCTCTAAAGGGTTCATTATGGGAAAGGTTGACACCACTCTTTTCACTAAGAAGATTGGCAATGACTTGTTTGTGTTACAAATCTATGTTGATGACATCATATTTGGATCAACCAATCAAGACTTTTGTGAAGAGTTTGGGAAGATGATGGCTAATGAGTTTGAGATGTCCATGATTGGAGAGTTGAGTTACTTCCTTGGTCTTCAAATCAAGCAATTGAATAATGGTACATTTGTGAGTCAAGGCAATTACACCAAATACATGCTCAAGAAGTTTGGAATGAATGAAAGCAAAGCCATAAGTACACCAATGGGAACAAATGACAATTTGGATAGTGATGCAAGTGGCAACATGGTGGATCAAAAGTTGTATCGATTTATGATTAGAAGCCTACTTTATGTGACTGCATCATGGCCAGATGTTATGTTTAGTGTGTGCATGCGTGCAAGATTTAAGCCTTACCAAGAGAAAGTCATTTGAAGGGTACAAAGAGAATATTAAGGTACTTGAAGCATACATAAAATGTTAGTTTGTGGTAACCCAAAGGAGCAAAGTTTGAACTTGTTGAATATTCAGACTCTGACTATGTGGGATGTAAGATTGAAAGGAAGAGCACCTTGGGCACATGTCAATTGTTGGATAGATCACTTATTTTATGGTCATCAAATAAGCAAAATAGTGTTGCATTATCAACCGCCGAAGCCGAATACATATCCGCTGATAGTTATTATGCACAAATTCTTTGCATGAAGACCACCTTGAATGACTTTGGAATCAAATTCAAGAAAGTGCCATTGCTATGTTACAATGAGAGTGCAATCAAGCTAACCAACAATCTAATTCAACATGCAAGAACAAAGCACATTGATGTTCACCACCATTTCATATGAGATCATTAACAAAAAGGGGATATTTGCATTGAGAGTGTGGGCACCGAAGGTCAACTTATCGATATATTCACCAAGCCATTGGATGAGAAAAGGTTTTGCAAGCTAATAAATGAGTTGAACATATTGGATTTCTCAAATATGTGTTGATGCACCCCCCACTTATATGACATGTCTCTCTTCTGAGCAATCCAAGGTAAAAGTTGATTGTCATGCATACATTCTTTGGTAAGGACATGTTTAGTGCACTAGTCATTCCTCACATGCTATAGGCTCATTCATGAAAATCAAATGAATTTGATGCTTATATGGTACCACTATTGCTTCTATGCTTGACTTGATCTAGTGGTAGCATATGACATAATTGTGGGCTTGTGAACCTAGTGTTTGATCTAGAAAATGAGCTATAAGTGTTTAACTCAACATGGTATAAGATAACCCTTGAAATGAGGTGTGAAGAAGCTTGTCCTTGGATCAAACCGAGTTAAATATCTTTGGCAAGTGTTCTAGATTGGACCAAATTTGAAAAAAATAATCCTCACTCTATTGATTGACATTAATAATCTTAACCTATCTGAAATTAAACTTTTGTGGTCATTGATGCCAAAGGGAAAGAAGTAATGCACAAAGATAGTGAAAAGATAACAAAGGGGAGAACTTTGACATAGGGGGAGAAATATGACAAAGGAAAGGGATCAATTAAAATTTGAGCACATAAGTAGGGGGAGCAAGTTCATAAACTTGATTGATGCATTTGAATATGCATTTCATATGTTTGCTTGCATGGCACAAGTTTTTAAATTAAAATTCCATGCTTGTGTGGTGTATGCTAGTTGTAGGTTTGAATGATGAAATGAAAAACTAGCATGCATAGGTGGTAGTTAGATATGCCTTGCTTTGCTTTCACAAGTGGTACTAGAACCTTGTTTCTAATGTTGACCTCATGAGGTATCTAGTTCTTGTCTTTGCAAGTGGTATCTAACTAACAATGGTGCTAAGGATGGTATATTTGATGCACTCCGATTGTTATCATGCTTCAAAGGTCCATCCTTATACCTTAGCATCATTTGGTAGACATTACTCTCCCACCACTCAAATCCATGCATATGTGCAAGCTTCTATCTAGACTCTTAGCACATATGTAGGGGGAGCTAATGCTACCAATTGGGGTTTATGAAACTTGTCCATATCCTTTTACACATGGTAAATATGCTTGGGCAAGCAATATGGATTCAATTGAATTTCAATTCATATCTTTGTGAAAGGGTTGTCATCAATTACCAAAAAGGGGAGATTGAAAGCTCTAGTTTGGTTTTGGTGAATTGATAAAACCCTAAGTGCTAACCTATTGCTCTAGTGATCATGAGATAGGTAGCACTATTTGTAATAGAACCGACCAATTATACGAAATTAAGTAAGAAAATCATCCACCAGAGCAGATGATTTAGCAAACTTAAGCCCGTATAACCCAGTAGTCCGTGAAATCATGAAGGATTTCAAACCAACTCACATACCAGCCAAGATCATAATAAGTTTAGCGGTCACCATCACATATTACATAAAAGTTCGCATCACAGATACATCAGAGTTTAAACATAGTTATTACAAATGAGTTCAAATAAAAGTAGCGGAAGCCATTTGTTCAAAACCAGCTAATGATCATCTCCAACAAAAGCATCAGACGAGACGTAAGGAATGACCATGCCCATGGTCCTAAGCATCACCCATCGTAGGATAAAGGCAGTTGATACAGTAGCCGTAATACATCTGCCCATCTGCAACAAGTGGCAATAAAACTCTGAGTACGAGAAGGTACTCAGCTAGACTTACCCGACATAACCGAAAATAAGTGACATCAAGGATTATGAAGGGCTTTATAGTAGGGTAGCTGACTCATTTGCAAAAAGAAGCATTTTTAGCATTTTAAGAACCTTTCCAAAAGCATTATTGCCAAGTTAATTATTATTAACCTGTTGACTACATTTGCACCTATACTAGAGCAAGCCTATGATTAAGCAAATAATGACAACCAATGATCATTAACAACTTCCATAATGTCATATTCATTATAACTATCCAAGTGTTCCATCAACATTACTACGATGAAGTCACTCAAGTCAAGTGCTCACTATCTAGGAGCGATGGCGATTCGAATCGATTCCTAACCAGCTGGTGATTTATTCCTTACACAAACCTCACTCACTCGCTAAAGTGAGGTATCGGTCACCGAGTCAACTATCTAGGAATCTCAAGTTTGCTAGGAACCACATGTACCCAGGGGCCGACCGACTGCCCTTTGGTCTTATTATCACGCCCCCGTGTCCTACAACACCTGCTCTGGCACAGTGCGCTGTGGGCAATCTACTCGGCCCGAATAATCTCCCAGCTTCACGGTCGAAAGGTACTTTATTCGGCTAGCTAAATGTAAGGCATGCGTTCAACATGACCTGAGGCCCAACAACGGTCGGTCCTTAATCAACACAGACGGAAAGCACTACAGTCTAAAACTCTATAAGTCTCCGTCTGGTCTCAACTTCATTTAACACTTAGTTATACCATGACTACATAGTTATCCAAGCAGATCCAGGTAACCACCTATAGCTCGCAGGTGACAGGAAATCACCCGACTTCTACCGGTCTAAGCCAGCTAAGCATTGACTCGACTGCGGATACCAGGGTAATAAGGATATAGTATAACAAAGGTAGACAAGGTATAATGCAGCAATGGTTGCAAACAACTCCTGAATGTAATGCATCAATTAAAGTAAAGCATTTAATTAATAATTGCAAACCGAAGAGAAAAATGCTCCGGGGCTTGCCTCTCTCGAAGGAGCTCGGGCGGTGATCGGGGCACTCCGGAAGTTCCTCAACATCCTCCTCGTCTACTTCAGTCACTTCCTACGGCTACACCTCGAGCTGCTCCTTGGGCTCCTCGGGTATGACAACTAGGCTCTCGGTTTGCGATCCTGTATGATGCAGGTGCGTAAGTGCTTATGCAAAAGGTGCATCGGATGAAATGAACACAATGGATAAGCTTGAATGCAAGGTAGTCACATCATCCAAGAACATATACTATAAGCACATGTCATCTACTGTATTCTCTTCTACTACTAATATGCTAAGTCAACACATCTCATTAAATGCTTCAAAGATACACCAAAGCTTCACTAATTTCTTAATCATGCATAAAGCAACATTTGATTAAACCCTAATTAATAATAGGTTTGAATAGCAACATCTATTTTTATAGCTTAGAAAAATCTTAGAAATTTACCATAGCACAGTACTGCCCTAAGTAGTCTACCATCAAATTTTTATGGCATTTGGCTAAGTGGAATAGCCTACACAAAAATAACAAGCTATGGCATAATTATGAACATGAAAATACTTTGTATTATGAAAAGTGTCAAACAACAGATGTAATATTTTTCCTATGTCCTATACAGTAAATAATCATTGCACAAAAATTATCACATGCATGTTTTATACAAATTTTGCTCTCTAGCAAAAATAACAAAAATCAGCCATTAAAGGCACTTGAACTATACCTCATAATTTTTCTATAGGACATGCATGGCATATATTTTTCCTAGGAAGTACATTACACAAGAAGAGTAACAACATTGGAAGCATATTTTTCTGATCTTTCTATGATTTATTATGCCTTTCTCAAGAAAACAGCAATTTCAATGATTAAATAAAACTCCACAGAAAAGTATCTCAAACATTACATGCAACATTTTTATCATGTAGATCTGGTGACAAGGAACACAACAAAATTTATTTCAACAAAATTGGAGCCATTTTGAGCAAGTTATAAATTCCCAAAGCATTTAAATAGAAATCTGAAAAATCATTTCTTAAATCCTTTCAAAATTCAGCTGACGAAAATGCTGGGTGCACCTGGTGCTATGCACCCAGACCCGAGCCAGGGCGCTGACGAGCAGGCCCCCCCATGGGTCAACGGCCCCACCTGTCGGTCAGACCGAAACAGGGGCGGCGCTGACCGGCGCGTTCTCACCGACGGCGAGGTTCCCGGTGAAACAGAGGGCACCAACATGCTCCCCATGTCAAATCGCATCGGAGTGAGGTGATTATGGAGGGGTGGGTCACCAGAGCGAGGCTTGTCGATGGCAATGGTGGAGCGGCAGCGCTGCCTCGCGGCGTGCTGGCCATTACAGGCTATGGCGCGGTCCGGTGAGGCACGCGTGAGCACGGCAAGGTGACGGTGGACCCGAAGTGCGAGAAAGGGAGGAGAGAGAGAAGGCGGAGCAGGGCTGTCTACATAGAGCTGAGCTCCGGCGAGCGGATGCGCATGGGAGAGCAAGAAGGGAAGAAGCGAAAGGGGCCTGCGGCCACTACCTTCTCCTTGCTGGTGACGAAGGCGAGCGCAGAGCTATAGCGGTGCGGGCAGGAGCTGTGCTGGCGGGCAAAGGTGAAGCTCGGTGGCCGTAGGAATGGCACGGTGGCCGCTGCGGCTTGCTGCCGCTGCCGTGAGGGGGAGGGAGAGCGAAGTGGAGGATTGAGGAGGAGGCAGTGCTGCTCGGCAGATGTAGGCACATGCGTGGAGGGCGAGGGGCAGGCCAGGGCTACCGCACGGCGTGCGTCGCTGGCGCATGGCGGCCACGCGGCGAGCGCGCTCTGACACGGTCGGGCGCGGCGCGCTGGAACAGGCATGGCGTGGCGCTAAGGCAGGCCGGGTGAGCGGGCCAGCGCAGAGGCAGGCCGGGCCGACGTGAGCGGCTGGGCCAAAGCGAAGGCGTGGCGCAGGGCAGATCGCTGGGCCAGCTTCGGCTGGCGGGCCAGACGTGAGGCGGCGGCCCGTTAACAGAGAGAAACACTTTTTCAAATTCTATTTTCAATGAATTTTCAAATATCAGTTTTCAAGTACCCTTTTGAGCAAGAAAATGACTTCTTTTGAAAATGGCCCAAAAATAAAAGTTGCTTAGAATTTAATCCTCTACAACTTTGCTTTAGGGACCAACTAAAAATTTTGCATAGATTTTGAATTGGGAAGCAAAAGCTAAATAGGGAGGATTTTTGACCATTTTCAATAAAAAATTCAAATGCGTATTTTGTCAAAAGTTTGAATACAAACTTTGCTCCAAAAATTGTGCTAAATAATTCTAGATGATTTACAATTATAGCCAAACATGTTTTACTAACCTATCAAGCATAATTAGGGCAAAAACAACTCTAAACAAGTGTATGCAACATTCATGTTTCACGAGTATATTTCATATGTTTTGAAGCATGGTTTCAGTTATTATTTACATGATTAGGCATGGATACTTAGGATGCTTGATGATGCACAATATGCATGATTTGCAGTGCCTAAAGGCTTGCATAACACTGGGGTGTTACACTATTCTAAGTGGTGGAGCAAATGAAGATCATGTTGATGGTGGTGATGGCCATGGTGATCAAGTGATCGGCTTGGAAAAGAAGAAAGAGAAAAACAAAAAGCTCAAGGCAAAGGTGAAACCTGATAGGAGCTTTTTATTTTGGTCATTGAGACACTTAGCGGGTGTGATTACATTTAGGATCGATAGTCGTACTATTAAGAGGGGTGAAACTCGTCGTATAATGCGGTTATCATAGTGCCACTAGATGTTCTAACTCATTGCTTTCGCATTTAGATCTAGTGGAGTGCTAACACCCTTGAAAATATTTGCGAAAATATGCTAACACCCTTGCACAAGGTGAAACACTTGGTGGTTGGCACATTTGAGCAAGGGTGGTGAAGTTTGGGGAAGTGAAGGAGGAGTTGCGCAGGGACTGGACGCTGGACCGAACGTAGGACCGGACTCAGTCCTAAGTCCGGTCAGTGTTGCGCAGAGGAGGAGCACCTTTGGTCTAAGACCAGACGTTGGCAAGGGAATGCGATCAGATGCACTGAGCTTGAGTCTGGTCGTGTGTGATGTATGGTGATGTGGCGGCGAAAGTGTTGGCGCACAGCGGTAGTAAGGACCGAACTCGGCCCTAAGTCCGGTCATGCTCCTTCAAACACATTAGGTCACAATTTTGGCGCTTGGGGAGCTCTCGGGAAGTGACCGGACGCCACGTGGTGGCGTGTCCGGTCAGGGCATTGACGCGTCAGGTCATGGCGTTGGGCGTGCGGCAAGTAGGCGAGCGGACGCGATCATGGTGCGTCTAGTCTCGGTGCGCTGCATCCGATCACTCATTAACACACGCGAGGGACTCAGTCGACCATTAGAGATTTATGGCTCACGTTTGAAGGCAGGGCCACGTGGCGCTCATCGGATGACTAGACGCTGGAGGCGTGCGTCCGGTCACCTCTAATCGGTGCATCCAGTCATCCCACAGTGAGTTGCCCATGATGCCCAACGACTCTATCTCATGGGGCTCCTATTGAAGCCCTATGGTCGGCTCAAGCTCACTCTCTTGGCCATTTGCATTGACATAGCAACCTTGTGAGCTTGGCCAAAGCCCTCCCACTCATCTCCATCATAGATTCATCATCTTTATGAGATTGGGAGTGAATCCAAGTGTATTGCTTGAGTGATTGCATCTAGAGGCACTTGGTGATTGTGTTTCACTGTGGGATTCGCTTGTTTCTCTTGGTAGTTGCCACCACCTATACAGCTTGGTGTAGCGAGGATCGTCGAGCAGAGGAAGATACTTGTCTTCGGCTCTAATCATGGTGATTGTGAGGGGTTCTTGACCTCTCCCTGGTGGAGAGCCAAAAGGTACTCTAGTGGATTGCTCGTGGCTTGTGTGATCTTCATCTTGTGTTGGTTGTGCGGCATCTGATTACGGGTTAGGTGTGTGAACCTCTAAGTGAGTGAATCGCCACAACGAGGACTAGCTTGCCGGCAAGCAAGTGAACCTCAGTAAAAAATCTTGTGTCATCTTGTCCCGAGGATTTCTTGGTATTCATTGTAATTGATTAACTTCACCTTGTGATTGGGTCATTCCTCGACACGACAGTATAAACATTATCCCCTCTCTTGTATTGACTTTCTTAGTGTAGCTACGCTCTTTAGTGTAATTAGTTTTGAGAGCTAGCTTGTGTCGGGTCTATTGGTTAGTGAGGCTCTTTAGTTAGTTTTTGAGAGCTCACTAACTTAGTGTAGTGATATAGCCTTTGTGTGCTTAGAGATTATAGCAACTAGAATTGTGGTAGGTGGCTTGTATTTTTAGTAGGTTAGTGCAACATTCGCTTCGCCTCATTATTGTCTAACCGGTTTGCTTAGTGTTGTTGTAGAAATTTTATAGGCTATTCACCCCCTCTACCCATTAGGACCTTTCAACCATGCTACAAATTTAACATTTCAAAGGGATTTTTCTCCACCACATATCCAACTATTGAATTTATAGTAGGATTGTGTGGTATATATGTTGAATGTAGTGATTTTTCATTTTTAAAAAATGGCACACATGTAGGTTGTTTGAACATTAGTAAGTTGCCCTCATTCAACTATACGTGTCCCTCCACGCTATCACACAATCTAAACGATTTCTACACCCTTTTGTAGGGTTCAAAATTCTTCACATACTATGCTGGTTCTTTGCTTATTTCTTGTGTTCTCATCATTGTTTCTACTTTTGTTGGTTTTGTGGGTTAAGGACTTTACATCTTCAATACCTCACGACTTCTAATTCTGTTTTATGATTATTTTCAGATGATTAATAGCAAGGAAATGTTGTGGCTTTGTTAACTCCACTGCAAAAATCATGGTATAAGTTTCTGTCTTGCAAGTTATTCTTTTTGGGATAGTTGATTCATCTTGGATAAATATTTGGTTATATGCACAAAGAAATTAAAATGGATTTTTTTGCTGTTGACATTTTTAGTTGTACTATCGACTTCCAAAGAGTTATTGTCATTCTCGGTAGCTAACACATCTAAAATTTTTTCACACTACCCGTTTGATATCGTGGTCTGCAAATTCAAATTTTATTTGGACTTGGGATCATGTGTCTACAGTCAATTTACACATTGACATTACTGAAGGGCACTGTGGGAAATTTCATAAGACAAGCATATATAAAACGTGGCAAAAATCCACTGTGACATCAGAGGTGTGACATCACATCCCCCTAGGATGATCCCAGCTTAGTTGATTCGCTTATTAATTTTCTTCCATTCGTTGATCGTTAGAGCCTGTTTTTGATCTGGATGAAATTCCTGAGATTCAATTCAGGTTTCAAATAAATTTACCTTAATCAATGAGAGTTTATTTGGGAAATCTGAATTATTGGATCTTTGAGATTTCATTTGTATCCAAATAAGCCCAACAATTAATGAGTGGAAGAAAATTGATCAGCAAATCATTTAACCTGGGATCTTCTTACGCGGGTGTGATGACAATGCATGCTCCAGTTGTGATTGCTTGTATTTGCAGCTGCAGTATCCAGAGGAGCAACCTTCTAATTCGAGCGGCCGACATTTCTTTGGGTTTGAAATGAGAATGCAAACCCAATCCAAGTTTCTCTCATTTGAACTTTTTCATAGGTTTCTTTTGAAATTATTCCTTATCCTACCTACCACCGAAACAATGGTGTAGATAAGATTTATACTTAGGATGGTCTATTTTAGATGTAAGGCTAAATTACACAATGATCCTTGTGCAATCTTAATTTAAGGTAACTCCTCTACTATTGGTTTAACCTTGGATTAAATGTTAGGATGGTCCATGACCCATAGTGACATCGTACTAGCTCCACTTACGCATGACATTGTACAAATCTTAAAATACTATGAGCTAATCTTATGAATCGTCAAGCAAATTTGCTACGAGGACGGAGAAGTGACCTCTCTAAAAATTACTCCCGGAGTAAAGGACCATGGTGAAAATGTTGTTGCTCACAACTGGTCACGACGACGTAGCATGAGCTAGCTTTGCTCTTTCATGGCAACTTGCCTCGAAAGGCCTAGAATAGCCTTATATAGGAGTAACATTCAACGGTAGCATTCATCATTCATCCACGCAGCTAGGTGTTTTGGTCTCTTGAGCAGTTCAACGCACGTACAATTGCCAAGCTGGTAGTGGTAGCGAGTGTTCATTCGCTAGCTACATCCATCGTTCATGTCGAGCGATGTCATCCCGGTCCCAGAGGAGGAGGTGGGGGCAGCGCAGGAGGCACTGGGAGGACCTCATGAGTCACTATGCTGTGGGAGATGCACATCACCGACGCGAAGGGCTCACCGACACTGCTCGCCGAGGAGCTCACCAAGAAGGTGCTGCACGTCGATGGTCAAGACAACGTCAGTGATGGCCTCATCATGTTCAGGGACTTCTGGGCTACAAATGTGAGGACTCATACATCGACACCGGCTACACCATCGCCTGGAGCTGAGGTGTCACCAGACGAGGAACAGGATGAGGCGACAGCAAGCTCTGCTGGGGAAAGACAGAAGCGAGCTATAACCAAGAGTCATCATGTGTTTGCGCCGAACTAGGTTAATGTGTGAGGCCCAGCCATGCATGTGTGGCGTGAGTCTGCTGGTATATAGGCTATAGCATCTTCTTGAGAGAGGGGTATCAATCAACCTTAATCAGGTATTGTCTGTTTCCGTGCCTTTGTTCTGCTGTACTTCCTCAGCTCTGATTCCTCCGTTCTAGTGGCGGACCTAGAATTTGGTCAAGAGCAGAGCCAAATTCTAGTTGAAGCCTAAAGATGCACTTTGGTGTATATGTGGGTGTGTCACATAGAAAAAAAACTATTCCCATAAAAAGCTTCTAAATGATGAAGTTCTTCAGTTACATTATTATTAGAGTTAAATGTATAGGCGGCCCCTGAACTTATCAAAGGGTGCCACTTAGGTCCACGAACTATGAAAATGCATTTCTAGCACACAAAACTTGTTAAATGATATAGCATAGGTCCATATCGACCACATCGATAATTTATCTGACATGGCATTGCCACGGTAGCGCTGACTGTGTCTTTTACTTTTTTGTTTAACCCCTCACGTCCTTCATCTATCTCACCCGTTTGCATTTTACAAAAATAGAGGAAAAACAGACACAGTCCATGCCCTGCCCCCGCTGCTCGCACCGCCTGACTGCCGCCCATGCATGTCCTGGCGTCCGCCGTCCCGGTCCCGTCCACAAGCACTAGCCGCCACCGCTGTGGGTCCGCAAGCGCCGTCGCCTACGTGGGCTCGCACGTGCCCCACATATCACCGCTGAGAGTTAGGTGTGTTGTCGCCGGGGAAGCCCTCCTTGCTGCTCTCAGAGTCTGCTCGTGCTGTCGCCTGTCAGGACCTCTCCTTCTTGGTCGAGTCCGGGACACACTCACACACGTTCATGTCGACGCCAACCTAAGTGGCATCGTCGCGCTCCTCAAGAACCTATACCCAGACTGGTCAGCTGCAGCGATCAAGTCGGCCATGACGACGTCCAATGCGGTGTTGGAACCGGTGGTGACCACCGAGTTCTCGATCTTGGAGCTGGCTTGTAGTCGGCCTGGCTCGTTACGAGCCTGCGCTCCCATAGGTCCCAGGTCCACCGAAGCTGACAACATATAAGGCTTTTGGGCCTTACTCAACCCAAAAGACTAGCCTGATAGGTGAGGGTTCTCCCGCCTTATATGTTGTGCTCCCCCACCATCGCTACACGATGTGGGACTAAACCCCAACAATCTCCCCCTTAGTCACACATCGGGTTTAGCTTTTTCGACCATGGGCTCCGATACCAATTGTTGGTTTTGCTTTTTTGACCATGGGCTCCGATACCAATTGTTGGAACCGGTGGTGACCACCGAGTTCTCGATCTTGGAGCTGGCTTGTAGCCGGCCCGGCTCGTTACGAGCCTGCGCTCCCACAGGTCCCAGGTCCACCGAAGCTGACAACATATAAGGCTTTTGGGCCTTACTCAACCCAAAAGACTAGCCTGATAGGTGAGGGTTCTCCCGCCTTATATGTTGTGCTCCCCCACCATCACTACACGATGTGGGACTAAACCCCAACATGCGGTGGACCGCATCGGCCTGCCCATCAAGGACGAGCAGTACCGGCACGCCACCTTCTGTGGCAGCCTGCTGTCCTAGCCCATCATGGTGGCATCGCACAGCCTGAGTGGCATCGCAGAGCTGAATTACCCATTCGTCGTCGTCAACCTACTGTCCCAGCCCATCATGGTGACCAACATGGGCACCGTGGCGGACATGCCAAAGGACGTGTAGGTGATTGTGCAGCCGCAATGCTCCGATTCACGGAGCTGAAAGAGAAGCAGAGCTTCATGGTGACGGTGCGATGGGCGGCCCAACGTCACCGGTGTCGAGGGCAATCTCAAGTGGGTCTCCGATGATTAAATCGCGAGGAGCCCCCTTGTGATTCCAACCCAGGGAGAGTAGCACGGGAGCAGCGGCCCGGCAGGAGGCTCTTTTCATTGCTCGTGTTCAGAAAGCTACTTTTGCAACCTTGGTACAGAGTATGTATAGCGTCTGTAGGCTATGACACTTGCACGGCATGTTTGTATAGACTACGAAACTGGGGACTGGAATTTCTCAGCTGCGATTTTGTTCTGTAAATAGCGGAGATCAATAAAGCTGGGTCCTTGGGATATGAACAAAATGCATTTTCCTAGTTCTTGCCAATCTCTAGCAATGCAGTCCATTTTTCTTAGCTCTGTAAGATCCTGCCATTCTATTTCTCACCATCAAATGCTAGCTTAGCTTCTAGCTAACTTGTAACATCGTGAATGTTAGCCTAGTGGATTTGGGCAAGGCGTGGGTAGCCAGCTTGCAGCGCAGGCGCAGAATGCGGGCAGCGCACATGTGTGGCCCGGCCGGCCAGGCCAACAGTGGGGAGGCACATAGGTGTGGTGCGTGTGAGGCCGGCGATGGCCGAACAATGCACGCGTAGGTGCAACGTGAGCAATGGCAAGCATTGCATGCGGGGTGTGGCTAAAGGGCGACGCGACGGCATGCATTTGTGGCGGCTGATGCAAGGACATGACGGGTTAAATGAAAAGAGTAAAAGACACATCAAGCGCCACTATGGCAATGTCATATCAGATAATTTGCCGATGTGGTCAATATGGACCTGTTGTGTATCATCTAACAAGTTTAGTGTGCTAGAAATGCATTTTTATAGTTCGTGGACCTAAGTGGCACCTCATGACTAGTTCAAGGGCCGCCCATGTATTTAACTCTTATTACGAGTACTAAAAAGTTTATAAATCATAAAAAGTTTACAAGTCATGAAGTTATTCAACTATACATTTGTAATACTATACAATAGCTAAGCAAATAATATGAAACATTAGTGACAATTTGGGTCCTAATTTTAGATTTGTAATTGAAATTAAAATTCTACAAAGGGTGGAAACTAGAAACTCATAACCAAAATTAGTAGAGAATTATAGTCACAATTGTTGGCACTTGGGTTCTGAACAAGTTAAGGAGCGAGTAGAGAGGAGAGAGGCGGCGGCTAGGATTTGCAAATGAGTGAGAGGGAGAGAGACCCCTTACCTCTTGCTTTTGTGCACTATATATATAGGCAACAATAATTTACAAATAGCCCCTCAGTGGAGGAGAATTTCACAAGCTACTACACTAACCCGTGTTAGGCCTCTTCTAGGGGATTGGCCCAAATGTCATATGTGCTCCCGCAACAACCAGTGGTGGAGTGTTGAAAGCCTTGTGTTTGGTTTTGGATAATTGAGACTACCAAGTGGACTAATCTTCACTCTAGGGTTGTGAATGAGATAGGTTAGGTCCACATTCAAGATTGAGCAAGGATGGCACACATATGGTGACGTTGATGGCCACAAGTGATGATCAAGTGTTCAATTCTTGGAATAGAAGAAAGAGGAAAAACAAAATGCAAGGGCTTAAGGCAAAGGTATAAGCTAGGGCATTTTGTTTTGCCGGTCAAGATGCAATAGAGTGCGTGATCGGGTTTAGGATAGATAGTCGTACTATTAAGAGGGGAACTCAAAGTTCAAAACGGTTATCTAAGTGCCACTAGGTGAATTGATTCCACAAATATGCATGAGGCCTAGTGAGTACGCTAAAAACCCTTTGAAAAATGCTAATTCACATGCATAAGTGTTTGGGACACTTTGGAGTTAGCACATGACAGGAGGGGTTGAAGAAAGGAGCAAGCGGCGTTGTCTTAGGGTGATCGGATCCTACTGAGAGCATTAGACTGGTGTTGACACCAAAATTTGGTTCAAGATGAAGAGGCCATGAAGCTGGAAACTTACCTAGGAAAGCTGAAATATTGAGCAAGATCGACTAACTAAATTGCCATCAACTGATGAGATGACGCCATCATTTCAAGGGAACGGGTCCCATTGGCAAGAAGCAACAAGACATGTCGGACTTCATAGAAAGGGAAGATTGAAATCCAAGTTATCATAATTTAGGAAGCTTTATTTTCTTTTCCAGGTTTGAGATTGGTCTTATTCGACTAGGACTCATAGTCAAGCCTCGGACATAAATATTGAACCCCGGCTATTGTAATAGACATCTCATCGATCAATAAAAAACCAGTACCTTTACCTTTAGGCTTACGACACCCCCTAGGTGTAGGAGTAGAGTTATCTGGGCATGTTCTTCGGCAAGCAGGGCTGCCACCAGTTAAGTACGACCTCTGGTTTGTCTGTGAGCATCCGTCACTACTTATATTTTATTTGTAAGGCTGTCCTCAGTTAAGTCTGATCTCTTGTAAGCACAGTATAAGTTAGTTATCATCGGTTAATTGTGAGGTTGCATCGGTCCAACTCGTATCTCTTATAATTATCTGATACAAGTTAACCTTGATTCTTATCAAAATTTATACAGTTGCATCGGTCCGGCTCGTATCTCATACAAGCTTTGATACAGATTAGTTATCAGCTAAATCTATTAAGACGGGTAGGGTTTCCTTGCTGTTTTTATTAGATTTGCTAGTTATCGATCTTGTTATAATTAGTTTCTTACTATTTGTAATAAAATTACCCCTTGCCCGATTAAGATTGGAACGGATCGGCTATACATCTCTTCGATTCATCGTCTTGTTGATTTTCCCTGTTTACATCTCACTTTGACGATGGTTTTGGTTAGCTTAGCCATTTTGATCCAATCTTGATCGAAGATAGCATGTGGTCAGGATGTGTTTAACCCTAAGTAAAGCTTGCTAGTTAATGAAATCCGGTCTAGAACTGCTATTATGGCTGCCATCGATCTGGTCGACCCCACTATTAGCATTGCTTCCACGATCGTAGCATGCTTCCACGATCTCGTTAAGCGTGTATAGATTCGTATGTTTTAAGGGTTTAACCTGTTATCTCTATCACGGTTGCATCGGTCCGGCTCGTATCCCCACTGTTAGAGATGGCAGATTGGATCTGATGAGTGTATGGACCTATCCACGTTCAACGGATGAATATCTGTATGTTACGACTTTAGTTTCATTGGAATCGGCTGCTTTAGCCGATAGCCCGTTCATTGAGGATATATTGCCTATTTACATGTTTTACTTGTTTTTGTCTTATTTAAAAGCTAGCATGTTTCTCAGTTAATGCTTTTATGCCTATCTTATCACACCTTTGGCATGTTTTCATGATCATCGGCTATTTAGATCTATGCAATTGAGTAACTGATAATTGCCGATATGCTCGTTTTTACTTACTATGCATCATGAACATGCTGGATATCAACTCTCTAGTCGATAGCCTTGTATCATCGGATACTTAGCCGCACATTTGAAACTGTCTGGACAAACACCGGCATGTTCCACCTTAAATTACTGATCAATCTTGTCTCCTTGTCAGTTGCAGGGTCAAATTGACTGGCACGCTCTAGGTCACGACCATCCGGTCCGGTGTCCTCCTAAGTCCGGGGAGAGCTCGGGATCTGCTCCACAACCCGGCTT
Source organism: Miscanthus floridulus (assembly GCF_019320115.1). Lineage (NCBI taxonomy): Eukaryota > Viridiplantae > Streptophyta > Magnoliopsida > Poales > Poaceae > Miscanthus > Miscanthus floridulus. The sequence goes on from NC_089584.1 coordinate 4,353,164, forward strand.
GCTAGCGTGTCAGCGATGGGTCACTCTTTTTTGCCATTGATAACCGGCACCTGGCCGGGTCTGCCGGCTTACCCTAGCATGGCGTGAGCCTCAGAGGGCCTGAGTCTCGTCATACTTTAGCCTATGGTCTGACAGTCCTCAGACAGGACGATAACACTGTTCACGTGCGGGTTTGCATAGGAGAGCGTGCAGACTCATTTGACTGTGGGCGTCGGACCCGGTGCTTGGTCTGCAAAGGGTGACAGCCTAGTCTGACGCGCGATTTACGGTTCTAGAACCTTTCTACTCCGCATCAGACACTGAGGCGTTGATGGTCCGAGGGCGTGGGACCCATGGCATCGGCCCTTGCGCTAGCGCTCGTGTAGAGAGCCATTGGGTGGCAACGGCTACTTTCAAATGTTCGACTCCATGTGGCACGAGGAGAGGGTGCCGGACCCATAGTCTTTGATTCGACAACCTTGATGGTTCGGTTCGATGGTCAGTCTACGGCTGAAGAAAATGTCCAACGGCCACTCGGCTGGTGGGCTTGACGTGTGAAGCCACTTAGCTCACGAATCACCAAGTTGGGATTCACCACCATGAGGACGTAGGTAGCAAGCAACCGAATCCCAGGGATATATCTTGTGTCATCTGTCTTGTCCGGTTCGATATAGAGCACTACACTTCATCCATTAGTTTACTTGTGTAGTGTTTGCTTGCTTGTGTAGTTTGAGTAGTTGTAGCTCTCTTGTTTAGTGTAGCACTCGAGTAGCTTATAGTTGTAACTAGTTGTAATTAGCTCTATAGTTAGCTTTCTTATGTAGTTGTGTAGTTACTAGCTTGTGTGTTTGTGTGATTCAACCTAAAGACCTAGCAACTAGAATTGAATAGGAGGCTTTGCTTCAGTGAGATAGAGCTAATGCAAAGTAGAAGCTAGTTGGGATCATTTACAGCTTATGTGGCAGCTACGAGTAGCGGCGGCGCAACGTTACCCTGTGACTATGCGAGCGATAAGGCAGGAGGGGCGACTCCTACTCACGAGCTTAGGCAGGAGACTCCAATGAAACGTTTGTTGGGCTGTTTTTTTGGGCTAAAAAAGTTACATAGGTATTATTGGATTAGTTGGGTCGTGACTAGGGCCACGGCCCTAGTGGCCCTGGGCCTAGGGCCCGCCCCTGCTCCGTTTCCCTTCCCCTTTGCTGCTAACAGCAGGGCGCGCGCAGGCAGGCAACAAGTGTTTTTTTTATGAAAGTGGAGGGGTTTTACCCCCTACTGGAATCTGGCAACGTTGAAGTGATCCGGTCGTTCGCTGCTCGTTTCGCTGCGTCATCGGTATATCCAGGTCTTGTTTGTATGTCATTCGTGCATTTGGTTGGTGTGAAATTAAACTTGGTAGGAGCTTGGAACAAGGTTGTTCTCATGGATTTGGAGTTTTCAGTAAAATAGACGTTTAAACTTTATTTACTGCAGTTGCGGCGAATTGAAAAGCACCCACGATCATACAGTTCAAAACCACAGGAATGAAAACTCGTTCACAAAATCCAGATAGCAGATCAAATCATCAAACTGAATGAATAGAACTTTTGGTTGAAGAAAAAAGACCTGAAGGAATAAAACAGCAAGAGATGCAAGATCTAGATGGGTGTAGCGTTTCTTCATTTTATTTTGTTGGATTGGAAGATGATGCGACTCGATCGACTTGAACAGCTTGGTTCTTCAGCTTGTATTCTATGTGATGTGCCCGGTTGGTGTCATGGTTCCTCTGAAACTCTGCAGGCGCCAGGCGCAACGACGACGTCAAATGCATGGCGAAATGAAGCCGACAAGGAAGGAAACAAAGCGCGATGGCCTAGCGTACGTACTGGTTGCAGTCCATGTTGGGGGAGATGGTGAAGCTGATGGAGAGGCCGCAGGCGGCTGGGAGCCCCGCGGCGCGAGCGAAGTCGACGGCCGGGAACCCGCCCGCGGCGGCCTTGACGCAGCTGCAGGCGGCGACGCGGTCGGCGCGCGTGGCGGCGAGCTGGTTGAGCACGCCCAGGCTGTTGCAGCAGATGCCGTAGGGCGTCATCCCGGGCGCGCCCGTCAGGTAGGGCATGCACGGCGCCATCAGCTGCGCCACCTGCACGCACTGCAGCGTCGTCGCGGACGCCGCCCCCGCCAGCGCCGCCGCCACGAGCAGCATCGCAAGGGCTGACGATGGTGGTCTGGAGCTCATCGTCTCGGCTCGCCGGAGGATCCGGAGATGGACGACGCACGCGGGGGCCGCCCCGGGGGGGGGGGGGGGGGGGGGGGGGGGGGGGGGGGGGGGGTGTCGCAGACGCGCAGTACGTACGTCGTGTATATATGTAGCTTCGTTCGACGAAGACCGGCCGGGCTAGCTGACGAGCTACCTAGCTGCTTGTCGCGTGGGGGATGGGGTCCATATATACTATACGTAGGGTGTGTACGTGACAAGCGGCATGCAAGCGCAGAGTTGTTTCGCCATGTCGTCGGTGTGAGATTGGCCGGTGCTGGCAGTTGGGGACGGTAGAATGCGTGAGTGAGAGTGTGAGACGAGAGACGACGAGCGACGTGCCAGCTGAGGCCCACGAGTTCATCATAAGCTGGGCTGGTGCAGTACTGGGTGAAAGCGCCTGAGCCCTGGAGCAACTGGCCCGGCCCGTCCGGATTATCAGGCCAATTCAGCCCATAACTTGTCTGATCGACTCCGATGCATTGAGGGCCCGCGGCTTGGTAAGACCAAGTCAAGGGTTAAAACCAGAAAATGAAAAGAGAGGGCCACCATGTATTTCACGAGTTCAGTATATAAGTGTTCTTTGTTTGTCTGGGATAAAAATGCTTTTAGCTTCGACACTAGAGGATGGAGAATTTCCAAGTTGTTTCCCCCTTATCTCTCTTTGAAACTAATTTATTTTTATACGATTTTTTTAAAAAAATTTTGATTCAAGGGAATTTTTGTTGTGGCTTCTTCACCGGTTTAATTAAAAGTTTTACCAAACGAGCACATACAGGAATAGCTTCTGAAGTCAAAACCAAGACAAATTAGTAAAATCAAAGTCGTCTTTTGGGCACAAGCTTAAGCCACCAAAATACGGTTTCTCCTAGCTTCATCGTTTTGGAGAGGCCCAAGCCCAACCAAAGAAGCCCTTAAAATAGTTTAACTTGGATCTAAAATCTATAAGTTGTCCAAATTTCATCAAACCGGGGCTTCCCTCACTATCACCGTCGGACACAACATCCAAACACTCCAGCCACCTCATCGCTTGAAGTCTCTTCCCCGTTAGATCTCCCCACCGCCACCGCCGGATCTCCAACCCACTACTACCGCCGGATCTCCTCGCCAACAATGATTGTCGGTGTCACTGGTGGCGTCGCCGTATACTATGCAATGTCCGAGTTAATTCATCCTAACTTGTGGCTTTCACAATTTTTATCGATAATGATAGGATGAGGACGTCCAGACGAGCGAACCCTAACCTGCGCCTGTACCTAGACCCAACCTGCCCGCGCCTTTACCCCGACCCTGACACTCCTGCGCCCGCATGAGTGCCTTATCAGCCACCGCTCTCTCTCTCTCTCTCTCATGCCTCCAGCGCTACTCCCTCCCTCTCTCTCCCTGCGGTGTGGGTGCGCTTCTCGACATGGCAGTGCAGCGGCCTCGGTGTGAGCAACGGCCTCGGCATGAGTAGCGGCCTCAGCATGAGCGAGCCACGACGAGGCCCGAGCGGCCCTCAACATGGCGGCGCAACTGTGCTGGCGGCCCCAATCACGGACAGATCAGCGCGGCAGGGCCCGCATGGCTCTTGGCAGATCTGGCTTCCTCTCCTAGTCTTGCGGGCGCTGCCTCCTTGCCGCGTCATGCAGCCACCACCGCCAGCTCTAGTGAATTCCACACGCCGACGAGCTTCCATTCTCCCAAGCAGCATGAAGATGTTGCCCTACGCTAAAAGCGCATGTTGCAAGCGTATGTTTCTAGTGTTTAAGATGTTTTAGAGGTATGTTGCAAGTGCTTCGAATGGATGTTGTAAAAGTAGATCGTGATGTTGCATATGTTGCAAGTGTTTCATATGAATGTTGCAAACACTTGTTCAAAATGTTTCATTTGTTTCAGACGTAATTTGGCAAGCGTTTTGATCTGGATGTTGCATATGTTTCACACATATGTTGCAATAGTATGTTCCAAATGATTCAGTCTTATGTTGTAGGAAGTGTTTTCATGTTACAAGTTGTAAGTGTTTATCTAGAAGTCGCATATGTTGCAATGGCTATACACATATGTTGCAAGTGTATATTTCAAATGTTTCAGCTGTTTTCAAAAGTATGTTGCAAGTGTTTTATCTGAATGTTGCATATGTTGCAGGCTATACACAAATGTTGCATGCGTATGTTTCCAAATGTTTCATCTGTTTCAGATGTATGTTGCAGCAAGTGCTTCATGTTGCAAATATTTTTATTTGCACGCACAGGAAGTGAGCGCAGGTAGAGGCGGTCCCCGCGTGCATGCATAGGCGTGCAGTAGCAGTAGGCGCATGCGGGCTCGTGTAGTAGGAGCATGTGGGTGCATGGTGAAGGAGCATGCGGGCGCGTGCAGTAGGAGAGCGTAGGCAGTAGCAGCATGCTCAACAGCTAAGGCAGCATGCGTAGGCACGTTGGGTAAAGTTGGGTCTTAGGCTTGAGATCTGGCTATAAGAATTTTTGTACTAGGACCGTTATCATAATGTTTGAGGTCAACCTCAAGAATACCATGTCATCCTTAAGACACATGAAATGCCTTTATAGATGGCTAGATGATCGAGACGACATCAGCCTGGCTAAGGTATGTTGTTACATATCTATAAGTAAATTAAGATATATTTTAATATAGAAAATAGTAAAAGATTTGTAACAAACATGTGCATACGTAATCTATCAAAGAAACTATAAACAATAATATACTGATAATATATATGAGCAAAAATCGCAACAACATATAAGAGATATGCTGGAGTGGCCTAGCGGAGGAGGCCGCCACACAATAATAAGCTATAGCATACAGTATAATACTAGTACACATAAAGTGAAGGTGTGAGTCGTATCCATTGTTGGTGTTGAGAATCGACCTATTCACGGATTGCTAGATCCGTCTTCTCATTCCTAATCCCAAGAAAGAGGCGTGTAGAATTTATAGATAGATCACGTTTCCCTCTCCCAATCCACAAGAACAATATATAAGAACACACATGAGACATAGGTATATGAGATGAGCCATCTCTTCATTAGTCATTGTAGGTACATATGTAGTCCCTTTATATAGAGTAGCCTTCAGGACATATATGGTACCCTCCTAGGCTTATATGGTATGAGCCCATCAATCCTCTAATTGAAGAATTCTTAACACTCCCCCTTAGATGAATACCATGACAAATACATGCCTCGTTAAAACTAAAAAACCAGTGGAAAAAATATGGAGAAAGAGTAAATTATTGTCGCTTAATCCATTTGCACATTGTTGCCTCATTAAAAACCTTATATGAGAAACTTCAAAAAAACTCATTAAGAAAAAAAGAGTACAACATATGTGTAAGGAAAATGGACCCTGGGCCCATTTACTTTGGATTTTGGTATTTGATGACCAACACAACCAAATTAGACTAATGAATTTGTAAGTGATTGTTTTGTAGTTTAATAGGGTGCAAGACGTGACTTGGACAAAGGCAACGTGATGATCCAAGGATCAACACCACAAGCAAGACCTTAGGAGCACAAGAGAAGACCTAAGATATCAAGCAAAGTCTAAGCACGAAGATAGGAACCAAGCCGTACGCAAGATCATAAAGAAACGAGCTCATAGAAGTGACCAGACGCTGGAGAAAAGTGACCGGACGCCCCGATCAGTGGCTTGGCATCAGCAGCAGTGACCAGACGTTGAACAAGTGAATCGACCGGATGCACCGATGGCACTGTTCATTAGTCCGACAACACACTCAGCAAGTGACCGGACGCTGGTGGCAAACCGACCGAACACAGGACAACAGCGTCCAATCGAGTACAGAGAGGTTCCAGAGCGGCGAAATTGTGATCGGACGCGTCCGGTGGCAATTGACCGGATGCTGGTAGCGTCCGATTAGCTGATTCGTGGCTCCAACGGTCGAGACGACCGAATGCATCCGATCAGCACAACTCCAGCATCCAGTCAGTAGCAGAAAAGCGGGACTTCGTCCCTAACGGCTACTTTCTCAGTGGAGCTTATAAATACAACCCCCAACCAGCCATTTGAGTTGTATGGAGCTAAGGAAACATACCAAGGGTATTGATACACCATTTTAGTGATCTACACATGCATAGTGCTTAGTGATTTACTAGGTGATTAGCGTAGGTGCCTTTGCAAAGTGCTTAGGTTGATTATACCACGCTTATGCGCTTGCTCTAGGTTTAGACCTAGTGTTTAGTAAGGTTTGCATACCTCTTACCACTTGGTGCTTGCACGCACCATTATTGTACATCGGAGGGGCTTGTAGTCTTGCGAGATCACACCAACCGTGTTTGTGGTGTGGCCGCCATCGTGTACCGAAGGGAACAAGGTCCGCGGTGTTTTGGCCGAAAGCTTGATAGTGAAGACGGCGGGGAGCATCTGGGAGAGGCTTGCTGAAAGGCACGTCAGAGACCCACTTACACGTGGGGAAGGCCCAAGGCTATCCACGGAGTTACCTGACCGGGAGCTTGGCCCTTGCGAAGGATTCCTTGCGAGGGGCTCCAACGAGGACTAGGGGGAAGCTTGCGTGCTTCTCGATACCTCGGTAAAAATACCGGAGTCGTTGACGGGAGTTTTCATATCTCTACCTTGCTCTTTAGCTTCCGTATTTACATTGATTGTATTACTCCTTTTGCGGTAGAGATATCAACACACTAGCAAAACCATAGTTGCACATTTAGATAGTTTATCTTTTGCATAGGTTTTGCTAAGGTTAGAAAAAGAGGCCATAGTTTAAGAAGTAGATTTATAAGTTGCCTAATTCACCCCCCCCCTCTTAGGCGTCACGGTCCCCTTCAATTGGTATCAAAGCCGGTTGACTCAATTTGGACCTTTGGCTTAACCGCCGTTGAGCCGCCGCTATTTAGAGTGGTTGGGATGGATACCTCTAGGCCTCCGCACTTTGACGGCACTAACTTCCCTTATTATAAAGCTAGAATGGCTTGCTACCTTGAGGCGGTTGATTTGGGAGTTTGGAGAGTAACACGTGACAGGATGAAACCCATTAAGAATCCCGATAAACCCACGAAGAGTGAAGAAAAGGAAATTCATTTCAATGTTAGAGCTAAAAATTGTTTGTTTGAATCATTTAGTATGGATGTGTTTAACCAAGTGTTCACTTTAAATATGGCACATGAAATTTGGTTAAAACTTCAAGAGCTCCATGATGGCACATCTAATGTCCATGAGCAAAAACATTGCCTAGCTAAATAAAATTATGATTCCTTTACAATGAATGATGATGAGCTTATTCGTGATATGTATTCTTGTTTGAATCTAATTATCAATGAGCTCCATTCAATAGGATTAACAAAGCTAGATGATGCGGACATCGTGAGGAAGATCATCTCCATGGTACCACAAAAGAAATATGCAAGCATCATCATCATCCTTCACAACATGGAGAACTTGAGCACCATGACCCCGGGCATAGTCATTGGCAAGATAGTGGCATTTGAAATGTCATGTAATATGGGTCAAGACGAAGCCTCTTCATCGAGCAAAGTCAAAGCTCTCGCATGTAGCGAGAAAAAAGAAGATGAAGGGCAAGCAAGTTGAGACAAGCTCAAGCTCAAGCTCCTCAAGTGAAGATGAAGAAGAAGATAATGATGATGATAATGATGATGAAGATTCAAGTGAAGATGATAAATCTTCCTCCTCCACCTCCGACCTTGATGAATAATCAATCAAACTAATCAACAAGTGGAGAAGATGATCCAAAGGCTCAATGTCAAGGGTGTGCCCATCCAAATCCAAGATCTCATTTTCACTAATCAAAGAAATGAGCAAAGAAAGAGAGGATGCTATGGATATAGCGAGTTGGGGCACTTTGTGAAAGTTTGTCTAAACAAACCAACACCCAAGATAAAGAAAAAGGCATGCAAAAACCAAGCCCTCACATCAATAAGGTCATGGGATAATTCTTTAAGTGAAGAAGAACACCATCACAAGAGACGAGGGCGAAAGCACTCATCATCAAGCTCTTCTCGTATGTGCCTTATGGCACGAGGTAACGAAATCTTATCCTCTAGTGAGAGTGATAGTGATGATGAAATGCCTTCTTATGATGAACTTGTGCAATAAAATCCTAATTATGCTAAAGTTTGCACTAGTCAACAAAAGAAGCTCGAAAAATTAAAAGAAAAGCTAGATAGTTCACAAGAAGCATACAAAACTTTGCTTGAACAATATGAGAACTTTGCTAATCTCAATGTTGAACTATCTACTAAAATTGAGCAACTTAAGGCTAGTGCAACAACAAATGCATGCACAATCAATGATGAGCAACTTGTAAAGAAAAATAAAAAATTAAAAGAAAAGATAGCTAGCTCACAAGATGCTTATAAAAGTTTGCTTGCTAAAATAAAAACCATGTGCAAACATTGTGATGAGCTAACTAATAAATTTGCTAATCTTGAAGCCGTTAGTACAACCTCCACCAAGGCATCTAAAAAGAAAAGTTCTATCTTCAACATGTCTAAAAAGGATGCCTCTACTTCTTGTAATGATTTATGTTTAGACTCATCTTTATGCAACTAAGTTTGTGTTGAGAAAGTTGTTGTAGATACATGCACACAAAAGGTTGCAAAGGAGAGTGAGCAACTCAAGCAAGAAGTAGCTCACCTCACCAAGGACTTGACTTAAGTAAAAGGCAAGGCAAAGCAAGCCCAACTTCATCAAGATAACACCATCAAGGGAGTGAAGAAGCTTGATGAAGGACAAACCATGGTTTGCTATGTGTGTCACAAGGAAGGTCACAAGTCCTATGAATGCAAGGTGAAGAATGGGGGAGGACCAAATAAGAAAGAGAAGAAGCAAACAAGCAAGCTCTCCAACACCTACACCAACAAGGTGGACAAGAAGGCCTCCACACCATACTTGTTAAAGAAGAAGAAAAATAACAAGGTGGTGGCCATCAAAGTGAACAAGCAAGCTATCAATGGGGTCAAATGCTTTTGGGTGCTAAAGAAAATCATCTCCAACATGAAGAGCACCAAGAAGGTTTAGATCCTGAAATGGAAGTGAGAAGTCCGTTGGACTTCGCGGAATTTGGAGACTTAGAAAAAGTATGGATGCATTTCATGGGGTGCATCATGATGGATAAAATCATTGCCAAGTGGGTTAGTGAATACTATAGACCTAAATTCCCCTTCCCATGTTAGGTAACTAGATTCAATTTACATCAATTGGTATTAGATCTAAATTTTCCTATAATTGGTATCTTTTAGCATCTAGTTACTCTTCATGCCTAGGTTTGCATTTGTATTCTTATATTTTTTGTCATGCATACACTAGGTATTTCATATGGTAGGCTTGCTCGGTTTCATTCTTATTCCTTAGAGCAATCCTACATGGTTTAAAATTGTTTAAGAGCACGACACATAGCTTGTCCTTCAATTATTTATCTAATATGCGCCAAAGTCCAAATTGTAGATAATTTCTCCCGAATATTGCCTTCAAAAATGACCCTCACATTCATGTGATGTCATCTTTCAAGTGGTATTTTTTATTCTAAAATCAATGTGCATGTTTCCTACAAGTATTCCATACTTGTGTGTACAAATTTAGGGGGAAGTTACTCTACAAGTTGGATGCTTTGAGACTAACACCTTTTCAAGCTTATCATGTGTGTAGTAGTCTCATTGCAAGGAAAATGGAGTCCCCGAAGTTAAGCATCATACTTTAAATATCCACCATCGATTACAAGTGGTACAAATCAAATTGATTTCTACATGTGGTATTTCTAAACCAATATCATCATATTGATTTCATTTTGATATTTATATGCTTTCTCCATGCATTATATAGATTAAATTCCCTTGTGCAATACTTTGCCAATTATGCATATGCTTTGCCTTCTATCATATGTATGCATATATTTAGGGGGAGCTTAGTCTATATAATGTGAGAGTAAAATTTTGTGATCTATTTCACTCTACACACAAAGGATCACAAAGTTTGACCCTCCCTTGTGCTACTAATGTCTTCCTTTTTGGTGTTTGATTCCAAAGGGGAAGAATTTAGAGGACCAAAAGCAAGCATTAATTTGTAGTAATGGTTCGAGAAAGGGAGGATAGTGGATTATGGATTAGTCTATGTAATGGGGAGAATTTGTAGGAAGCAAGGCTTAAATCTATAATACCAAATGCGGACATTTGCAAGGGAAAGATGAGTACTTATGTAGACTTACAAGTAGTATCTGTTAGCATCATATAATCTTGCCCCTTGCATTGCATCCTAGCAAGTAGATAGGTTTTAAATTCAAAATTTTTATTATTTGCTTGCTTTGGTCGTGTTGTCATCAGTCACCAAAAAGGGGGAGATTGTAAGGAAAATGGATCCTAGGCCCATTTACTTTGGATTTTGGTGTTTGATGACCAACACAACCAAATTGGACTAATGAATTTGCAAGTGGTTGTTTTGTAGTTCAATAGGGTGTAAGACGTGACTTGGACAAAGGCGACGTGATGATCCGAGGATCAACACCACAAGCAAGACCTTAGGAGCACAAGAGAAGACTCAAGATATCAAGCAAAGTCTAAGCACGAAGATAGGAACCAAGCCATACGCAAGATCACGAAGAAACAAGCTCACAGAAGTGACCGGACGCTGGAGAAAAGTGATCGGACGCCCCGATCAGTGGCTCGGCATCAGCAGCAGCGACCAGACGCTGAACAAGTGAATCGACCGGACGCACCGATGGCACTGTTCATCAGTCTGACAACACACTCAGCAAGTGATCGGACGCTGGCGGCAAACCGACCGGACATAGGACAGTAGCGTCCGATCGAGTATAGAGAGGTTCTAGAGCGGCGAAATTGCGACCGAACGCGTCCGGTGGCAACTAACTGGATGCTGGCAGCGTCCGATCAGCTGATTCATGGCTCCAACGGTCAGGACAACCAGACACGTCTGATCAGGACAACTCTAGCGTCCAGTCAGTAGCAGAAAAGCGGGACTTTATCTCCAACGGCTACTTTCTCAGTGGGGCTTATAAATACAACCCCCAATCGGCCATTTGAGTTGTGTGGAGCTGAGGAAACATACCAAGGATGTTGATACACCATTTTAGTGATCGCCACATGCATAGTGCTTAGTGATTTACTAGGTGATTAGCATAGGTGCTTTGTGAAGTACTTAGGTTGATTAGACCATGCTTATGCGCTTGCTCAAGGTTTAGGCCTAGTGTTTAGTGAGGTTTACATACCTCTTACCACTTAGTGCTTGCGCACACCATTGTTGTACATTGGAGGGGCTTGTAGTCTTGCGAGATCACACCAACCGCGTTTGTGGTGTGACCGCCACCGTGTATCGGAGGGAACAAGGCCCGCGGCGTTTTGGCCGGAAGCTTGATAGTGAAGACGGCGGGGAGCATCCGGGAGAGGCTTGCCGAAAGGCATGTCGGAGACCCACTTGCGCGTGGGAAAGGTCCGAGGCTATCCACAGAGTTACCCGGCCGGGAGCTTGGCCCTTGCGAGAGATTCCTTGCGAGGGGCTCCAACAAGGACTAGGGGGAAGCTTGCGCGCTTCTTGATACCTCGGTAAAAATACCGGAGTCATCGACGGGAGTTTGCATATCTCTACCTTGCTCTTTAGCTTCTGCATTTACATTGATTGTATTACTCATTTTGTGGTAGATATAGCAACACACTAGCAAAACCATAGTTGCACATTTAGATAGTTTATCTTTTGCATAGGTTTTGCTAAGGTTAGAAAAAGAGGCCATAGTTTAAGAAGTAGATTTATAAGTATTCTCTAGAATTCTCTAGGTATTGTTTGAGACAAATTGTGACCTTCTGGATCATATCATTTTGAATTCTCTAGAATTCTTGTCAAGGGTTAGTATTATAGGGAAGTTCTACACTAAACTTTGTAGTATTGTCCTGCTATGCAAAAAATGCTTTCTACAGGAAGCACATGTATGCACATAGAGACTTAACAAGTATATCGCATACATTATAAGGATCATTTCATCATCTTAACCTCATCTTACTTCTGGAACTCGTGAGGTAAAAATATGAAGTGTACATAAACAATAAACCCACTTTCATAAATGGTGTCGCGATAGAGCCTTCAACGGAGGTTAGAAAGTCACCATTAGAATAACACCTTCTAGGTATTGTTTGAGACTTTTAGAGTCTTGTGAATGATGATCAATATCTTGTAAATACTTCCCCTGATGACAACATCCGTTGAATTCATTCATTCCCATGACATTAACCATTATTTGGAACTAAACATAGACAAGGATAATGCAAATAAGATTACATTATTTAGTCTTCATGACATTTGTCTCACTATTCTTCAAGAACATTGAGAATAAAGAATAATGCAGAGGAATTTATTATATTCTATAATGCATACATCAGGATGCATATTTGTGCACTCTAAAGTTGCACGGACACACATCTTCGAGATGTGACCAATAATCATTATTCTTTATATCATTATAATTTTCTCTATTCATAATTGTGGTGACTCCTTCTGGGATTGATTCTAGATTATTCAAGAATCTTTATCTTTAATACATAGTAAGACATCACAAGTCTGTATTTCTAGCATAATGGGGAAAATATTGCTAGTAACACCAAAATATATATCCTATCGATTTTCAGAGGATACTTTAATTCCAAATCTTCAGGTGGAGAATGCATTATATCACAAGTATATATACACTCATAGTAAAAGCTCATGAAATGCGCATGTACTTATATGGTATACTTTTGTTCCTTTCAGTTCCTCTTTTCATTCTTATCTCTCGAGTCTTATATGGGTCTTTATTCCTTCCAAGGAATTCACTTATTTTGGTGCATCTAGACTTATAACCATATATTCTTTTAGGGAAAATCCTTCAGGGAGTTGTTATATTTATGGGGAGATCATTTCTCTTAAAGACAATATTTGTATGAGATTTCGATGTTGCTCTTCATGGATTTTCAGAATCCCATAACTGCATATTTTGATTCATGCCACTAGCCAGATTCATTATAGGAACATATTTTGTAAAACTTATATCAGAATTGGTCTCTATTAGGACCTTTAGAACCATCGCTTTTCACCACCCATGATTTCAATGATGACCCATAATTATCCGAACATCCGGTTCAAGATATTCGCTTAGTGATTTTTGGTTCAACCTCAATTGCATATTTCATTTGACCCGATATGAGAGCTTCATGCTCTCTTGCCATGGACTTTGTTCTGGATCCGGGTTCTCACAAAGAGATTCATTTAGCAATTATAGAGGCAAACAAGTGTCAACACATATTTTTCCGACTTAATAACGATCTTCGTTATTTCCCAAAATCGATAGATCCATTGTTGTTCTATTTTCCGAGCTTTGTAGTACGCGCGCATTGCTAGGATTTTCATCTCTAGGATGAACCTCATCGTGAGGTAACTCACCAGCAGGGTGATTTCTCAACAGGAGTAAGAGAGGAGTTTTATCACACATAATGTGAGTTTGCTTCATGAGCATATGTTTTTGACTTAGGCCAATAGATCTTATTTGAGGCGTCCCCGCATAATTTGATCAAAATGCCAATAAGTCACGTGGATACAAAATTAATCCTGGGTATATCCACATCTACTTTAGGTAGAAGCATTCATTTAGACTTTAACCAATCTGGTTGCTCCTCATCAATACAAATAGCTATCTGGCATAACTCCATACTATAGAATAGAGGAGTCTAACTAAACAACTAGTTTAGTTTGGATTTGTGCGTTTTGATTTATAAATATCAAGGCATTCCATAAAATGGGCATTCATCTCCCCCTAATGCCGAGATATTTAATAGCATACTAAAATTTCCTATTCACTAACTTCTAGTGGTGTATATGTATGCTTTAGTGGTGATTTGTTTGGGACATATTATGCACTTTATTAGGTGGTCTATTATAATTTTTGTATGCAGTGAGCTCGGACTTTATTAAGGCAGTTGCATGAATACTGCGTGCATTTCCTACTACAGGAGTATCCTCAACTTCTCGTTGAGTCCATAACTTCTGATGGATTATAAACTATTGCTCTGCATGTTCTTGGTTTCAACAAATGCATATGCGGCCTTCTAGACATAACACCTATAGTTACTGACGTAACCCATAATTTAGCCATAACAATTCTTCAGGGGCTAATGCTCACCAATTGTTGTATAATTGACAATCAATCTATCCATTACGTAAATTGACCTTCTAGGTCATATACATGAGAAAAGACAACTAATGGTGGTATTGCGCTTTTAGGCGCGTTAAGATTGGTGTGCATAAGTATGATAGCAAAAATATGGCATTTAGCTGTGGTTACCAAGCAAAAATTTTGGATGCAGTGTAATATCATAGTCCAGCTCTTTACTTTATTGCCCAAAATTTTGACCAAATTACTCATACCATATAGTAAAAATTGAGTCATTCTATTTCTATAAAGCATGGCTTGGATCAATTCATTGTTCAGCATGAAGAGAAGCTTTTAAATAGAACAGATAAGACCAAGAATTTTCATTTATCTAGGAAATATTATTTCAATGCAAAGTCATTGACTTAAGCAAAAAAAAATCCTGCTTCGCAAGAGCAACAGTGACCAATATCCTTCTGGGATAAACTCTCAACTGATAGCGCAACTTTCATCGGTAAAAGGTACATCTAAGAAACATATGCAGTTGCAAAGATCCATATGGCCTTTCAGAGCCTAGGATGACTACTATAACCGATAATGAATTAATATAAAAAATTAGCTTCTAGCTTTACTGTGATGTGGGATTCATACTTGTTGCCTGCTTTCCATCTTCTGGCAGATGGCAGGTAGATCTTATTAAATTAGTTGAGGTGTGGCATATACAGGACTACTAGCCAGCATATTGTTGCATAGAGAAGTCACTCCACACATATAATTCGTCTTACTTTACTTCTAGACAATACAACAGTTTCCCAACATGATGCCCACTGTCATTTCAGTGACTATGGATACCTCTAATTATTCTGAGTTTTGATATGCACTTCAGGGCTTTACTAGTCCAAGGAAGGACATGCAATTTTCTTCATCAGGAAGAAGTATTGTGCTTTGACATTATTATGAAAAATAATCTCAGAATATTAATTCTATTGGTGTTTTTTATAGCAACTTCATGTTGCCAAGAGAGATGTATTATCTATCTATTAGCTTAAACTTAGGAAACTTTGGTTTGAAAACAAACCTCAACTAGGATGACACCTCATGCTGGTTCTGTAGCAGAGAGACAAGGGCAACATGCTGACTTCAGATCTTGTGTTGACCCGACTAATGTTGTAAGTCTATATATCATGTTTAGAAATTATACCTAGGCCAGGTATTGTCTCCCCTCGAGGGAAATTACAAATGAATCCCAAATTCAGGTGTCTGGTATACCAACAAGTCTCATGCAATTGTTTTTCTTCAGGTTACTTTGGGTAAATAAACCAAAGCAAAAGAGAGCGCTAGAGAGAAAAGATGGTCCTATATATAATCATACATGTTTCATTTATTTCCCAAAAAATTCCAAGCATATGTGCTGTTCCAAGGTATTTATATTGGTCTTAGGATAATACTTTGGGATTATATAACCCATAGAAAATATACATAAACATTGCAAGGAAAAAACTAAACACATATTAAACTTCCAAGGGGTCTAACAATCTTAGTGCAATTTAATGGAAGCTTAAAAAACTAAAAATTATGCGTAATATTTCAATGCATAAATTTCACGCATGGACGACACATGTCAACATGTGCGAAGTGCATGTTTCGCTTATGTAACATCCTAGATGTTAAGAAGCAATTAAAAACTTAACCATGATCATCGTTATGCATAATCATCAAACATTATGTCAAACATCCTTTGGATGCATCAATCATAATGCATTTTGGTTCATATGTAAAGTATATGTGTGTTTGAAATGCTATCAATAATATCAACTAAGGAACTTTGTAAATTTATATATGTGAAATTCCTTAAACAAATAAAATTTTGCTAAAATAAACTTTGTTGTTCAAAATGTGCTCTATGAAATAGAAGCAAAGTGGTGAAATATTTTCAAGTCAAACATGTTTAAATTTGAGCTCAAAGGTTGAATTCAATACTGAATTCCATACTTAAGCCATATTTGTTTGTCCCTAAAAAACAATTTTGGAGTTCAATTTTTGGGAAATTATAAAAGGAATTTTCACAAATAAAAGTTGGGCAACTTTTGCTTCATTGATTGGTAGTATGATTGAACTTTGATAATGTGTAATTGGTTCTGATGTTTGATTAATGATTGTTCATTAATTAATTCCCAAAGTTGCTAATTAAAACTGATTTTGGAAAATCCTGAAACTGAATACAGTTCACAGTTTTATGTTCATGTTTTTTTTATTCAAAAAGCTCCAAACCAGTTAGTTTGAGATGTAGGTCCTTGAAGCAAAGATGAAGATCAAAGAGGGATGAACAACTTTGTTTAAAGGAGTGGATCACGTTGCTTAGCCTAATCCAGAGAAAAAGAGAAAGGAAGAGGAGGGTTCAGTCGGCTACAGTAGAACCGGCAGCAACTGCCTGCCTCCCTCACCGCCGTGCACCGTTTGGCCAACTTTGTGCCGCCTCTCGCATTTGGACGCGCGGACACCTGTGTGGCCTGCTCATGAAGGTGCTGGCGCGCCTGGAGACGTCGTGTTTGCCCTTTAAAACACCAGCGTCGGTCGCTGTCTTCTTCTTTTCTTCTTCCTTTTGCCGCCACCGCCATCGAGCTCCGTTCGCTAGCAAAAATTCATCGCAGCTGCCTCGCCTCCGCCCAATAGCCTGTGCGCATAGCCTTGCCTCGCTCTTGCGCTTCGCTAGAGCCCGCTCACTTCGCCTCTCGCCGACGGCGAGCTATGCGGCCAACCCGTCGGCGTACCCATGGTCAAGGCGGGAAGGGTCGGGTTTGACCACCGGCCCCGCCTGTCAGTGGCTGGGGGTAGCTGGGGTTGGGTAAGAAATGTTTTAACTGATTTTCTCTTTTTCAGAAAATGATAAAAAGTGCAGTATCTTGTTTAATTCATAACTAATTATTGGAGCATGCTAAATCCATGAAAAATTCTGTGTAGCCTTGTTATGATGTGATCTACCTAGAAACAATATTAGTTGAGTATTTTTAGTAGTTTTGATGTGCTTAAAAATCCCTATTTTAATTAATAAATGCACATTCCATTATTTTTATATGCTAAAATAATTATCCTTTAATAATGAAACTTTTTGTGTATGCTTTACATGCTAATATCTAGCTTCATTGTTGGGTGGTAGTGCACGGCTAGTCAACGGCATCCTGGGTCATCTGTGCAGGCAACACTTCTCCGGCATTGTCACGTACGCATCGAAGATGGAGCCGGCCTACTCGTTTGACCACTACGTCGTCGCCCCCGATGCGGAGTACCCCAACAAGGCGGCGCGGGTGAAGGCAGAGTTTTGGGTAAGTCTCCCTCGCACAACATTGCTCAATACTTCGTATTCATTGGACTTTTCTTGAAATAATGAATGGATACATCGCTTTTGTATGCAGACTTATTATAGATGCGAGGATGGATTTGAGGCCAGGGCGGAGCAGGTGACTACCAAAGCCTATAAAAACTCGTCACCGACATGCATCATGAGGTGTGCATCCAGGCCATCATAACCTACTACGGATCGAAGCTTGGAGAGAGGAAAACCAAGAAAGACGCAAGAGAGATGCAGCTGACCCGGGAGCAGTACCTTGAGGTAAATGAAGAACATCAATATTGATTCATTTTGAGATTAAGTTGGTTTAATTTGATCTTCTTATATGTTCAATACTTGATGATGTGTAGATGATTCCCTGGTGGTGCCAAGCGTATCCCGAGTGCTGGGTGATGATGGTGGAGAGGTGGTTCACGGAGGAGTACCTCAAGATGCACAGGGATGCCTAGGACCGTCGTTTGCAGATGCAAGGTCCAGCACACCATCAAGGCAGCCACAGCCTCGGTGGATACAAATAAGCATGGGTACGTGAATTCATTTATCTATTGTGACACTCAGTTCTGCCTGATTTCTAATCATCGTGCTGTCTTTCTCAAAGTCGGCGTCACATAGTGGCCAGGCTTGCTCGGACTTCCAGGCATGGTGTATGGCCCACAAGGGCAAGGCGACGTCCGACGTCTCCTTCCACCTAGAGGACCCGCCCGAGGTATACAAGAACCCAAGCGTCCACTCCCGCATCAGTGAGTACACTGAGGTGGCGAGGTCGCTCCATGGGCCAGACCACGATCCGAGCACCTAGGACTTCGATGGAGAGGCCGTCATGAGGGCGGGGCAAGGCAAGAAGCATGGGCGATTCTGGCTTGGCGACGGCGTCATCGACACGGCATCTACTCCCTCTCTCTCCCAGATCCAAGCACAGAGCATGAGCGAGAGCCCAGCAAAGAACACACGGATCTCGGCAAAGCCTTTGCCGAGTGTCCGATGAAAGACACTCGGCAAAGAGGGCTTTGCCGATCAATTTTTTGCCGTGTGTTCGTGTGTGAATGGTCGGGCTCTCGCTCGTGCTCCGTGCTCGGATCTGGGAAAGAGAGGGAGTAGAGGTCGTGTCGATGACGTCGTCGCCAAGCCAGAACCGCCCATGCTTCTTGCCTTGCCCCGCCTTCATGATGGCCTCTCCATCGAAGTCCTAGGTGCTCGGATCGTGGTCTAGCCCACGGAGCGACCTCGCCACCTCAGTGTACTCATTGATGCGGGAGTGGACGCTCGGGTTCGTGTATGCCTCGGGCGGATCCTATAGGTTGAAGGAGATGTCGGACGTCGCCTTGCCCTTGTGGGCCATACACCATGCCTGGAAGTCCGAGCAAGCCTGGCCACTATGTAACGCCGACTGCGAGAAAGATAGCACGATGATTAGAAATCAGGCAGAACTGAGCATCACAATAGATAAATGAATTCACGTACCCATGCTTATTTGTATCCAGCGAGGCTACGGCTACCTTGATGGTGTGTTGGACCTTGCATCTGCAAACGACGGTCCCGGGCATCCCTGTGCATCTTGAGGTACTCCTCCGTGAACCACCTCTCCACCATCATCGCCCAGCACTCGGGATGCGCTTGACACCACCAGGAAATCATCTACACGTCATCAAATATTGGACATATAAGAAGATCAAATTAAACCAACTTAATCTCAAAATAAATCAATATTGATGTTCTTCATTTACCTCAAGGTACTGCTCCCAGGTCAGCTGCATCTCTCTTGCGTCTTTCTTGGTTTTCCTCTCTCCAAGCTTCGACCCGTAGTAGGTTACGATGGCCTGGATGCGCACCTCGTGATGCATGCCGGTGACGAGTTTTTTATAGGCTTTGATAGTCACCTGCTCCGCCCTGGCCTAAAATCCCTCCTCGCATCTGTAATAAGTTTGTATACAAAAGCGATGTATCCATTCATTATTTCAAGAAAAGTACAATGAATGCGATGTATTGAGCAATGTTGTGCGGAGAAGACTTACCCAAAACTCTGCCTTCACCCACGCTGCCTTGTTGGGGTACTCCGCATCGGGGGCGACGGCGTAGTGGTCAAACGAGTAGGCCGGCTCCGTCTTCGATGCGTACGTGACAATGCTGGGGAAGTGTTGCCTACACAGAAGACCCAGGATGCCGTTGACTAGCCGTGCGTTACCACCCGACACAACCACCTAGTTCTCGCACAAGTGATTAAGAAAAATTATCAGATATCACATGTGGAGATGTCCTGGTTTGTAAGCATCGTATGTGATAACGTGTACCAAACCTTCTCAAATTTTTATCACATCCTCCACATACGATATCATGACATCTCGACAAGTTTCATGATTTTCGGACTTCGTTTGCATTTTATAGAATTTAAAAACAATTCGGCCGCAAGTTCGTGGTCATATTTCGTGAATAAGATGTTCGAAATTTCGGGTCCGTTCCTGGATACGGCCTCACACTACACTCAATACCATGAATATCATTTTTTGAATCATTAAATTCCATTATTCGATGCACGTGCAGTTCAAATTTGCATTTTTCGAAAAAAAATTAATTAAATAAAATAAATTAACTAAATATAGCAAAAAGCCATAAAAATGTACCAAATTTTAACATGGAGTCTCATGTACTGTAGGAGGACTCGAGAAAAAATTTGGAGTTCAAAAGTGAGAAAAAATAGTTTGCCGTTATTCTTTGCCGAGTGTCAGGGTCTGGCACTCGGCAAACCTGGACGGCAAGCGGTGGCCGTTACCTGACGCCGCTTTTTGCCGAGCGCCAGGGTTTGCCGAGTGCCTGACACTCGACAAAAAGAGCCTTTGCCAAGTGTCTATCTTTGCCGAGTTCCTGGCCGAGTGTATATCGTTGCCGAGTGCGGCACTCGGCAAAATAGCTCTTTGCCAAGCGCTCGACTTTTAGCCCTCGGCAAAAGATTTGTTTCCCGTAGTGATTCTTCGAGATGCGCGATTTATTCATACCTTGTAGAAGATGTCAATTTGATCTACGTCACATGCCGTATAGGGCAGTGGTTAGTAGATACATACTGCGTAGAACCATTTGGCGTTGTCGTAGATCTGACCGCTTGATGACGACGACACATGTAGTTGCAGCGTAGATTGACAACAGGTAGAGATAGCGTGGTCGACATCGAGCGTGTGTGCACTCAAACATAGGCGGGGCTCCAAGCTCGCAACCCCCGGTGAATCAAACATGGAGCGTAAGGCAAATTCTTGATTAGCCACAATCCAAATTTACTCGATGCAAATAAAATAAGAAAGCGCATCCGCTTGCCTTTGTCCTCCAGGGAAATCATCTACTAAAATTAATCTACAGGATTAAATCTGGTAGTGAATGATTGGATGGAAAATCGAAGGCAAACCGTGGCCTTTCAACTTGATGACGAAGCGATGCAGCAAAGCGACCAGGATGGTTGCGATTGTGGCCTTGTTCTTGCATGCGAACATGCATGTTGCATCCATGCCCGTATGTACCTGTTGACGCCTACGTCTTGAACTTTGATTCAAGAGACCAATTCTTCTCCAGCGTGGCCATGACAGATGTGTGCCCACGGCCGGCATGCGGCGCCCAATACTGGGACGGCGGACTCGTGTAGTCACGTAGATGCAAGGAACAGTTGCGCCCGCAGATGGACTCGACATCCACGGCTGCTCGTGCTGGCTCCTGGCGGCGGGGTGGCTGACAACGGCCATGAGCATATAGATGGCTCCGGCTCGCGTGTCGCCGAATCGAGATGACGTCGAGTCATATCGAAAAAAAAAACCAATCTATGATTAGCAAAATCAAATAGAGATTGATTTGATGGCAAACATATCATGAACGACTCAACCAGTTGGAAGAGCTGCTGATAACGTGTTAGAATCGACCTATCCATGATTGCCAGATCCATTTTCTTGTTCCTGATCCAAAAAAGAGGCATGTAGAATTTATAAATAGATCATGTTTCCCTCTCCCAATCCACGAGAACAATATACAAGAACACACAGAAGACGTAGGTATATGAGGGGAGCCATCTCTTCATTAATCATTGTAGGTACATATATAGTTCCTTTATATAGATGTAGTCTTCAGGGCATATATGGTAGTCTCCTATGCTTATATGGTATGAACCTATCAATACTCTAATTGAGGAATTATTAACAGTTGGGTGCCCATGGCCGTCCGGAGCATACTGACTGAATGATTCCCGTCTGACACGATATATATGTTATATGCACTCGATCGAAACTCGATCGGGTAGAGAGATCCGGAGGGTAAACAGCTCCAAACCCATCCCCCACGTCGCGACGGACCGTAGCACGTAGCCTCGCAGCAGGACACGTACGTGTTTGGGACTTTGGGGCACCCACCCACCTCCCTCACTCACTCCCTCGGTAGGAACCGATCGGCAATAAACGAACCGCGCATGCATGTGCCTTCGGCGAAGCTCATCCCAGTGCCGACTCCGACCGATCCGGCCGGGTGATTCGATCGGGGAGGAGCACACGGCAAGCCACGCTACCGCACGTCCGCACGGATCAGACCAGCCAAACGAATCGGCATCGATCGATCGACCAGCACCAGCTGCGGCCCCCGCCGCCTCAGCCCCCACACGCGGCAAGCAACGACCAACCACTGCTAGCTGCCGCGCGGTCGACGACGCACCTGCACCACCGGAATAATCCATCGGTCGGCCCCGGACCCGGAGAAATCCCCCGAGATCGCGCGAAACGGGGGCAAAAACTACGCCGGCCGGACACGAGCGCGCCCGGCAGGCACATGCGCTCGCCGAATCGGTTTTGGCTGTAGCGTAGCGACCCCCCGGCCCGGGCTCCGGCGGCCCCAGCAGCAGCAGCCTTGCCACCGTCGGCTTTCCCGGGCGAGTCCTCGTCCTCTTCTGTTTCTGTCCGTCCATCGTCTCGGTTCAGTTGCCCTGCGCCCTGCTTGTCGCTTCTTCTACTACAGTTTACTATACCGCAACTACTGGCCGGGTCAACTCCATTTGATCCATCATCGACCTGCTTGAGGTTTAGTGGAGAACTCAAAAGCAAAGAGAGTACGTAGAATGTGTATCGACACTTGGCGGGTAGTGAATTGTCGTCATGTCATCTTAGCTCTTCCTAATTTCTTTACAAGGCGGAGGATATGCATGCCAGGTTTGTTTTTTCCCCTCCCTGGTCCCTATATGGTGAGGTGGAGACGTGAAGTGCGTGGATTCCCGTTGATTTAGGGCGTGTTCTGGTTGATGCCCAGTTGAATATGTGTATGCACATCGTGTCATATTTTGCAACAGGAAGATGCCCAAGTTTTAATTTTCAGGTACAGCTTATATATTCTATTATTATTACTCTCCCACCAGGTATATAGTTCAATTTCGAGGAATTAATACTTGGCAGCACTCACGGAAACGAATTGAACTCACGCCAGAGCCGAGCGTAGCCCAACTGGTTAGTTTCCTTATGATGAAACCTGCTCATTTAGATTTTAAGCCCTCAACTTGACCGTAATGCTTGTATTTCTATCAATGATACGAAATGAGTGAGCCCGATGGCTTCGTCAATCACGAGATTTGCTAATTTTTGAAGGTAAAAATAGACAGGGATAAGAGTATACATCCATGTTTGTGAGCGTCTATGCATGTACTATATGTTTTAGAAGAAAAGGAGGGTACTTGCCATCGTCCTCTTCCACTACGTCAGATTTGGACATCACTGTCGGTCTCATCACTGTCGGATTTGTGAGAACCGACAGTGATGTACCTTCACTACCGGTTATGAGCTTGAAAATGAGAAAATGATTAGGGCTGAGCTAAAACCGGCAGTGAAGCACCACATCACTGCCGGTTTGTGGCTTGAACCGGTAGTGTTTTTGCGGCCACTTATCACTGTCGGTTCAAACCATAAACCGGCAGTGATTTGGCTATATCACTGTCGGTTCTAGCCAAGAACCGATGGTGATAAGCCTACAGCACAAAAAGGCTGCAGCCGTCCTCTTCTTCCTCCTCTCTTCTATCCCGAGAACAGAGGCGCATGTTTGGACCCTTCCCTCCATTGTTGCGGCTGCTCTTCACCATGAAGCTAGCGCTTGGATTTTGAAGAATGACATGATCTTTTTGCGTTAAGGTTAGTAACAAACATCCACTTCTTTGATTTTGTTGCTTAATTAGCTTCGTTTTGATGGCTACATTACTTGATTCTCATTCTAGTTCTTTCTCCATTCTAGAGAGCACTTTTCCAATTGGACATTTGTGCAAGGCTCAAATTATGGTGAATCAATCATTCAAACGGTTGGTGTCTATGAACACATTTAAATTTCTAGCTAATTATTCCATGGTGGTCAAGATCATCATTGTTAGTATGTGATGCTATAATTAGTTTTTAGAAGTAGAGTAGAATAGTTGTTCTTCAATATTGTGCAATAATTGTTTTTTACTACGATTTTCAATTTACAGGGCCGGGGCTACCAATTTCAATTGTTCAATAATTAGTGTACAATAATATTTTCCAAAAATGGTACTTTCGAGCTACAATTGTTGTTCATGAAGCTCGATTTCTTATTAATTCTTTGTAATTACTGTCTCAGTATTTTTTTGTGCAGAGATGGATCGAGAGTGAATGCATCTGTCCCGAACGGACAAGCGGTACATACATGGCGTCAGTTAGTTTATCACCGATGCCAAAACCTATGCTAGAAATGGAAACCATGTCTTCTGCCCATACAAAGATTGCAAGAATCAAAGGAACTTTCGTCAGATTGAGTCTATACGATCGCACTTGATTACTAGGGGTTCATGTCAAACTATATGATATGGACTATGCATGGCGATGTTGGTGTGAATGTTTTGCAGGAAAACGATGATGATGTGGACATGCCTGGCGTAGCCATCCACGATGATGACGAGGAATCCGGTGTCAACACGGAACCTATGGCCACAGTTAATAATGTGTTTAGGAACACGTTAGCTGAGATTTTTTTTTAAAAAAAATTTAACACTTTTTGTGAATTAATTTTAAATCTAACACCACTTGTTTTTTATTTTCAAATCTAACACTTTTGGCCGCGCCTATTGACATGGCGCGGCGAACGCGGCTAGAGGGCTGACGTGACGACGACCGAGGCGCTGACCGGTGACGTGGCAGGGTCTGCCGTGCCACCGATCTTGGCGCGGCGCCACCGCGCCATCCATCACGGTGCGGCAGAGAAGAACAGAGAGCGGCCGCTGGGATCAATGCGACGTGATGGGTGCGGCAGACACGGCCACGAGGCGGACTACGGCAGGCGTGCGGCTGCTGCATGTGCCCCCTCCCTCGGGACGCGTGGCTGGGTTTGCTGGGTTTGCGGCGAGCGTGTGCTGTCCTGTCCTATCCTGTCTCCATCTGTCGATCCTGGACACTTTTTTTAGTATACGATCGTCCGAGCGAGCACATGGACTGTGAATCGCAGATGGTGTTGCTCGTGGCGGTGACTTGCACTCGGACGGAACCTGGATGCGTGCAGGGGATTGGGAGGGAGCAGGTGGCAGCAGTGAGCAGTGCCATGGCCCCATGGAGGGGGGGCCAGGAGCATCAAGCCATCAACTCGCGAGTCTCTAATACCGGGACTCATGACACAAGTTCATGAGTAAACATCCTAAATTGTACAGAGCAACAGGTTCCTGGTACACAGCAACAGGTTCACGGTACATAGCACAGTGTTCAATGTAAAGCTCGAATTAATGTGACAATGTGATGAGCGGCATACGTGGTCTACAGATGAAGTGTATTAGTAGCATTTATTAAAGTATGAGACGTGGTTCATCTGTCACTACCATTTGAACTATTTGGCCAATGCCACCGGTTCAAAAACATGTCGTGATAACTGTAAGTTAACACGGCGGATCCATCGCTCCAGTCTCTTTGGCTGACTTCATCTCACTCCTTACTATAATATGCCTTTTTTGGCATGGATTCATCCAGCCCCTTAAAACACCACACGGAGGAATCCAAGCCGGTGAAGAAAAAAAAAAGTCAATTTTATTGATTCTTATTAGTTTGTTTTAAGGAAAAAAAAAAGATAAAAACAGTTTCTTGCTAACGAACCTATAGTTGGGCAAACATATGACCTACGAAGATTTTGATGTTACTCCATCCATCCTACAAAAACCTTTTGAGAACCAAACATTTTCAACTTTGACCAAATATATACAAAATAATATTACTACCTATAATGTATAATTAGTATCATTAAAGTAATAATCGTAGTTAGTTAAAAAATATTAAATATCACTTAAGAAATATCTTTACAAACAAAGACAATCATAGCGGAGAGCATCCAAGAACCGGACGGACGGACATGGAGGCCGCATGAGCCACTCACGCATCGCCCCCTCCCTCAGGACGCGTGGCTGGGTTTGCTGGTTTTACGGCAAGCGTGTCCTGTCCTATCTCCTCACAGTGCGTGCGTTGATCAGGGGTGGTGAGATGGTGATTTGGCAGGGAGGCAATCTGATGTAGGAGTACACTATTAGGGGATTGGAACCCAACGATGATTAGCCAGCAGATCAACTAGTACAGGCGTACTACCTCTGCTGCAACTGCCGTCAGTCCTCGCTACTGTAGAATCATCATCACCTGGAGCCTGCAGGCATGAGAGGTGGCTCAGAGCTGGCTGCTATGGCCCATGGCCAGGCCATGGCATGCCAGCTTCAGTTCAGTTCGTAGTTCGCACCCTACAGGCGGCAATTTCACCTAGTGATACAAGTGAGTAA
Organism: Miscanthus floridulus; assembly: GCF_019320115.1. NCBI lineage: Eukaryota > Viridiplantae > Streptophyta > Magnoliopsida > Poales > Poaceae > Miscanthus > Miscanthus floridulus. The sequence goes on from NC_089584.1 coordinate 4,379,589, forward strand.
CTTAATGGTATCGTCTGCTTTCTTTTTATCATTTTCTGGTTTTGTTTTCAAAATTGTGCATGGGCGTTGAACATCCTGAATTTATACAAGATTTTTTTAATTATTGCGTTGCTTCTTAAATTCAGGATGTTTACTCATGACCTTGTGTCATGAGTCCCGGTATTAGAGACTCGCGAGTTGATGGCTTCATGCTCCTGGGCGGCCCCCTCCATGGGGCCATGACACTGCTCACTGCTGCCACCTGCTCCCTCCCAATCCCCTGCACGCATCCAGGTTCTGTCCGAGCACAAGTCACCGCCACGAGCAACACCATCTGCGATTCATAGTCCATGTGCTCGCTCGGATGATCGTATACTAAAAAAAAAGTGTCTAGGATCGACAGACGGGAACATGACAGCACACGCTCGCCGCAAACCTAGCAAACCCAACCACGCGTCCCGAGGGAGGGGGGCGCATGCAGCAGCCGCACGCCCGCCGCAGTCTGCCTCGCGGCCGTGTCTGCCGCACCCATCACGTCGCATTGATCCCAACGACCGCTCTCTGTTCTTCTCTGCCGCGCCATGATGGATGGCGCGGCGTCGCCACGCCAAGATCGGTGGCGCGGCAGACCCTGCCACGTCACCGGTCACCACATCAGCTCTCTAGCCACGCCATCATGCATGGCGCGGCACAGGCATTTCGCCGCGCCATGGCAATAGGCGCGGTCAAAAGTGTTAGATTTGAAAATAAAAAACAAGCGGTGTTAGATTTAAAATTAATTCACAAAAAGTGTTAAAATTAAAAAAACAAATCCTAGCTGACGACACCGAGGATAACAATGATATTTCTCAGCTGTTACGTAATGTAGAGACCGGATGTCTTAGTGAAAGACAGCTGAGAAAGCTAGACAAAATGAGACAAGATGGCAAAATACTATTGTATTCGGATTGTCCAATGAGCAAACTGAAAGCCGACATCATGTTGTTAGAGTTCAAATCGACAAACGGATTGAGCGATAAAGGCTTCGATCAGTTGTTAGGTATAATAAGGAAAATGCTCCCAAAAAATGAGTTGCCACAAAAGTCATACTTGGCCAAGCAAATGATCTGCCTCATCAGCCTCGAGGTTGAAAAAATCCACACGTGTTCCAATGATTGCATATTGTACCATGGAAAAAATACAAAGACTTGGACAAGTGCCCCAAATGTGAAGCTCCACGGTACAAGGATGGGCCGTCAGATGAGGGTACCAAGACCAGAGGAGGTCCCGTAAAGGTCGTTTGGTATTTCCCTATAGCTCCCCGGGTGCATAGGCTGTTTACATGTGCAAAGTCAGCCAAGCTGTTGCGCTGGTATGACGAAGAGCGTAAGAAAGATACAATGATGAGGCACCCCGCCGATGGGCATGACTGGAGGACTGTTAATACTATGTTCTATAAGGACATCGGTGGAGAGGTAAGGCACCTTTGGTTTGCTTTGAGCACAGATGAGATGAGTCCTTTCGACCAGGTTAGAAGCAATCATAGCACCTGACCAGTGACGCTCTATATATACAACCTTCCACCTTGGGTCTGTATGAAGAGGTCATACATCCAGATGCCACTACTGATCCAAGGGCCAAGACAACCTGGGAATGACATCGATGTGTTTCTGGAACCAGTGATCGATGAACTAGTGGAGATGTTTGAAAATGGTATGCCGGATGTTTGGGACGAGTACAAAAAGGAAAATGTCACGATCAAGGGAGTATTTATCGCTACAATCACAGACCTGCTAGGTCGAGGTTCGTTGTCCGGAGAGAAGACAAAAGGCTATACTGGATGTGTCGAGTGCTTGGACGACACCGATGCAGTAAATCTGCCAAATAACTCAAAGATAGTTTATATGGGACACCGTAGATTCCTACCTAAGGATCACAAATGTTGACGCTGTGGACTATGTAAGTACCCTACACGCACGATATTACAATTAACTACTCTCTCGGGACACAAATTGTTAACTTTTGAGCACTTTTCATGATTTTATGTAGGTGTATAGCATAATTTTGCATTCTAAAAAGCAAATGGGATAACATAGGCTTCTTGGACCTCTTGCGAGTCAATGAGAAGATATGTCTAGGCCTCCATGGATGTGACGTGGAAGACCTGAAATAGAGATTGATTGTTGTTTTCGACGAATTCAAGATGAAGAACAAAACCCACATACTTCTAGTCTACAACTGCGAGTATGTGTTCTCGGCTTTTAATTTTATGCTTTTTTGTTAAGATTATTCGATAATTAGGATTCTGTGATTGCAACAACCATTTCGTCTTCATTTGTGTTAATCTTGCCAAAAATCTGATCGAGGTGTAGGACTCGAAGAAAAAAACCATTTCATCATCTGGATACACAGGTGGCAGTGTTGAATTAGTAAGCGATCCTAATAACATATTATTTTCTAATCACACATATCACTTTCTAATATTTCTCCTTTTAATATTGCTCAGTGTCCGAAGAAGACATATCGGTGGGACGCAGGTCCCATTCAATGTTGTCGAAATATAGGGGAAGTACCTAAAACAGCCGGTGGGAAACAATGAATGCAGGTTTTATATAATGTGGGCAATGCTTTGCTACATCGGCGGAAAATCGGAAGAAGCCGATAAGTTGGTGTGTATAATCCTCATTTCATTTATGTCTGTTAATCATTCAATAAAATGATTTACTGATTACTCTTTAGATATCATCTTTTTTTAACGATAGCGCAAGAAATGTAACCACGAAAGGCTGTTCGACATGGAGATCGTCGCGCTGCAATCGGAGCTGGCAAAATTCATCTTAGCCGAGGTATTGGAAAAAGATGGAGTATTTTCCATTGCATAATTCGTGAAGTTCAAGGACTAGTATGGCCCAGAGCGGCTCGTCAGATTATTGTAAGAAGTCCAAAAAGCATTGCACAATCTGTGAAGTCCAAGAACATTTTTTTTATTTTGAGGGATCGAGATCTTGATAAGAACGTTTGAACTGTAACTGTAACATTTTAATGTTTAATATTGATGGACCTGTCGTCTACGTAGCGTATATAAAGTAAAACATGATTCCACGAAAAAATATAAATTAAAATAAATTATAAAACAATAAAATGCGAACGTGACATCACTGTCGGTTAACAGAAAACTGGCAGTGTTGTCTTAAACGTCACTGCCGGTTAGCAACAAACCGACAGTGATGACACTGTCGGCTGGAGCCACGAACCGGCAACGTTGGCTTAGCCATCACTGTCGGTTGTGGTCACAAACCGGCAGTGATTCTTACGACAGCACTGCCGGTTGAAACACAAACCAACAGTGTTGGTGGAATTGAACTCTGCCGGGTGGTATTATGAATCGGCAGTGTTGGTGGAACTGAACTCTGTCGGTTGTGTAAAGAACCGGCAGTGAAATTGAAGAACACTGTCGGTTTGTAGGAACCGACAGTGATAGCTTATCCTCATCACTGCCGGTATGGTCGTGCCAGTTCAAAATCCGACAATGATGGGGTATTTTGAACCGGTAGCGAAGTGCTATTCTGACGCAGTGTTCTTTACCAAGTCCAAGTGTACGTTCAACTTCTTTCCCTTGTCTGCTTTAAAATAGAAGAAGGTTGGACTTGGACTAGCTAGGGTGAACGAGTTCAATCCCGTTCATTTAGGCTGTGTTTTGGTTGATGCCCATTATAATACAATACGCTAACATTATTGCATTCCGTGATACAGATTTTGCCAAAAGAAAACATGTTATTCATGCATTTCCTCATGTTTCAATTTTTCAGCAACCTAGTTACAACATCTCGGCCTATCGTGAAAAAAAAACTAGATATATTCTCATAGTACAGCTAGCTGGATCCAACATTTTTAATTTGTCAAAAAATGCAACGATCCGCTGAAAAAGGCAACGTGAAAAATATCTTGCAATAAAGAAATCCCCGCGATGAGATCGACCACCGTCCACTGCAACTCAACCACAACACTAGCGCATGCAAAGCCCTTTGTTTACTGCAATTTGCAAGGGTTTGTCTATGCTTCCCAAGTCCTAATCCACTAGCTAGCCCTCGTATTGTTTATCTGCTATCCAGCAGCAATCATATAATACTGCAGAAGAAGAGAACAACTGCACATGGGCGCCCGTCTATCATGCGGATGTACCCAATCAGTGTTGCCCGATCCGGAGCTAGTAGCTGCGATCGATTCAATCAAGACAAAACACATTGTTGCATTGCCTCGTTGTTATTCAAAAAATCGGGCTTTGTTTCTGAAACGAGTATTCAAATAGGGCTCGGCCAACAAACTCTGAAACGACACGGCTCCTTCTTTTCATTGTTTATTCCTTCGTTCCTCTCCTTGTTTTTGCGAAGTGTATGACGCAGACGCACTGATTCATTTGCAGCTGCAGATCGAGACGATATCTGTGGAAAAGTGATGTGTACTACGCACTAAAGGAGTCATGAATTATACGTACATGTACATCACCCCTTAGAAAACATGAAACTATACTTATGGAAAACAGCCAATTCAGTACGTTTGATGAAGCTGGGATTTGCTATAGTACACAACAAACATTTCATGAGAAAGAGCTGAATGAAGTTTTGCATTCCATTTCTTTCACTTGCTGGCGACAACGTACGCTACAACAGCGCTGATCGAAACGAATACTGTAACAGGGGAGAACAACACAAAAAAGCTTCAAAAAGAAAAAAAAGGAAGCTAGCTGTACACCGGCACACACGGCGAGGATCTACGCCGCCGGCCGGGCGCGTGCATGGGAGGGGGAGCGTACGCCGTCGTCGCCTCGCCTCTCAACCCAAGTCTCTCTAGCTTCTCTTGCTCTCGATCGAGTACTCTCCTATCACTTGAGATCAAGGTTTCTGAGCGTTCATGAACGCATGGAGCACCGAGCACGACTGCCTAGGGAAAGCACCACCAGAGCTACGTATAAACAAGCGAGCTCATCGATCGTCCGGTCTTCGTTCCTACGACGACTCCTCCGGGATGCTGGCCAGCGCGGGGCGCCACGCGGCATTGGCGGCGGCGCGGCGGGCCTCCGTCTTCCTCATCTCGGACACGATCTGCGCGGCGGTGTGCTTCTGGCCGCCGACGGTCAGCGACAGCAGCCGCGCGGCCTCCTCCTTGGTCAGGACCACCTTCACTCGCACGACGCCCTTCCCCTTCTTGACCTGCAGGCCACCGCTGCGGCCGTGGTGGAGCCTCGACATCAGCACGGCGCCCTTGGGGTTATTGTTGCTGCTGGAGGCCTTGCTTCTCGCCTCATGAAGCACTTCTCCTCCTTTCCCGTCCTCCAACGCCGCCACTGACGATGACGACGACGATTTGCTATCTACCTTGGCCGCCGCCTTGCCGGGACCGGCGGGCTTCTTGTTCATCTTGTGGATAGCCTTCATGAGGAGCTTGAGGGAGATGAGCCTCCGCTTGGGGTTCATGGCCGGCGCCAGAGCACCTGCTGTGCCTGCTTGTTGCACCAGGCATGGCAGCATGTTGCCCATTATTTCCGTCGATCTCTAGCTAGGCAGCTAGCTCAGCTTTGTGCTTGGCTTGTGCTGCTCCTATGGCTGGCTCCTATATAGGGGAAAGAAAGGGAGAGGAGTGGATATCTGAACGATGGCTAATGCCCCCCGGCGGTGACAGGAATGGTGCTTATATAACCCCAGTTGCAATGCAAGAGAGACTGACTGAGAGAGCAGGGCTGCCTTAAACTATGAGAGGATTAGGTTGCCTGCACTGCCCAATGGAGTGATTACATCGCAAGCGTTTAGGGTCAAATGGTCCTTCGTCTTGACAGTTAGCGACGATTGTCCATGCATGCCCAGGCACGATGAGAAAACAAGTCGGCCAATGGTGTGATATTTGTGCCACTGTGTGGCTGCTTCCATCAGTGCTGGGGTCGGGTGGAGCTTTTTCTGAGCAGGAACACACGTACGCGTGGCGTGGATCATGGATGACTGCTCTACATTCCCGACGGGAAAAGGGGGAGAAAAGCAGGTGTGTTGCGGCATGCATGAGCTGGAAAGGCAACTGACTCGTACCATATAGTTTATGGCCGGAGCCCGGAGTAGAATACAATTCGTACTTGATCTTTCGGTTTGGTTCATTTCACAGTGCTGCTTGATCTTTTGGAAAGAGAGGTACTACACTCCAATATTATCAGTATTCAGGACCAGGAGTAGGCCATCCATTGCATTTTGCATGATTATAATTTATAGCCATGTATGTACTCCAAAGGCAAGGAGCCTTTTGGGTTGGAGTTGGGTACCATGGAACTTGGATTAGGCTCGCTAAGAGCAATACAAGTTGATAACAGCTGCTCTGCTGAGCCTGCCAATTAATATAAAAGACCACGTGTGTGGCAGGTACTATTGCTACTTGGCCCAACTCATGTATTTAGAAGTACATATAATAAACCATGTGATTAGTAACTGGTCATTTACATACATTTCTTCAAGTCGGCTGAGTCTCCACTGACTTACAGTACAAAAATAATATGTTTTATTAACAGAGATGAGCATTTTCTCCGAAATCATATATGGGCCCCATGGTCCATTCGCATCTCTAAAAATGGATTTTCAAGGCGATTTTCAAATATGGACTTCTTATATGGGCCGCTCATGGAAATTTAAAAATAAGCCCATATATTTCGAGGACTATGCCTAACCCTAGATCACCACTCCAGCGCAGTCTCACCCAATGCACCCGCCTCCACACCTCCCCTCTGATGCGCCTTCTCCTCCCCTTCAAGGAGATGGGACCTTCAACGAAATTCAAGTTGAATTTTGGATCCAAATGAATCGGGCCAATTCAATCCCCTAAATCCCAGCTTAGTTCTGGAACCAAATGAGATCAAGACTTTGGGTAACACCATGCAACGAATTTGATATTTTTATGGAATTTTCCTCCACCGTTATATCCATCTATTGGATTTATAGTAGGCTTTGCATCGACTATGATGAAAGATAGTAATTTCTTGCCCTCTTGAAAAGTGGTACACATGCGTTTATTTAAAAATTGTAAGTACAAATTCAATTGACAAAAATTATATTTGGGCCCATATAAATTTTCTCGGAGAAAATAGGGTCCACGTCTACCCAACCTACCTCCCACCTAACACCGTATCCTCTCGCAGTTGGATCGAATCCAATGTCTAGGAATGATTCTGTAGTCCTTTTATATTCTCCTACGCGGTTCTCGCTATTAACCCTAAACCACAAACATCGCCCACTTGACATTTCACCGCCGCCACAAAACACACCCTCATCTTGTCCTCGTTCGACTGTATGTGCCCCTCGACGTATTGCACAACCAAAATGATTTCTGCGGCCTCCGGTGGGGCATGAAACTCTTCACAAGTTATGTTGGTTCTTCACTTATTTCTTGTGCTTTCATCATTGTTTCTACTTGTGCGGGTTTTTTTTGGGTTAAGGACCCCCGACAGCTTCAATAGCATGCGAGTGTTAATTCCATTTTACGGCTATTTTTAGGTTTTCCTTGTGAAGGAATGTTTTTAGGCGAATAATAGCAAGGGAGTTTTGGCGCTTTATTAACTCAGCTACAAAATCATGGTATAAGTTTTTTTCTTACACTAGGTAAATGCCCGTGCGTTGCAACGGGAACAAATAATACCACTATAACATATGTATGAGCGTGTGTTATACTGTTATCTAAAATAGATACCGCAATCATAATGTTCCAATCAATTTTACATAAGTCTTCACGAAAGATAGATAGTTAAAATATAACTCTAAATTTGAATGCAAAATTAAAACATCAACATCAATTGCCGCATCACTTCATTCCTACGATACGCGAAAGATAAGCTTGTATAAAGAGTACCTTATGGGAAGGACACAACTCGATGCTGGTTAACTCCTCAGAAAATCAGGAGGGGTTGATTTACCTAGTCCAATTAATAAATTTATCTAAGATGAAAGAGGATGAAAGAGGTGACAATATCATGCTTCCTTCTATCTAAAAGATATTCAGAGAGTAGCTTCAGGTAAGAAGAAATTGTATGTTTCATGTGTCCTAGTTTTCCTATCGGTGTGCATGATTTATCTTTGAAAATACAGGAATGCATAGAACGAACTAACATATAGGAAATAAAGTTCCCTTGTCATGACCTGACATTATCAAATACACGTTGATCCATCAGTTTGAGGGGTTACTAAAGCGCTATCAAATATATGACAGCATGCGAATTTAGTTTCAGCCTTCGAGAATATAGGTTAGCAAGCACGATTCAGAGTTCACGTTCTGCTCTTACTAACATGAGTTCAGAGATCATAGCAGCTTCGAAGTTCAGGTTGTCAAATCCAATAAACAATGTAGAGTTCATGTCTGCTCTTACTAACATGGGTTAAGAGATCATAGCAGCTTATGATTGTTTTTAGCAAAACTGAACAAACAGCTGCAAGATGGCGTTAATGTCTGCTTTGTATAATAACTGATAAAGTTATATAATCTGGATATCCTTGTGGTCAGAGTTCTCGACTCTGTCCCATTGGTGTATAGCTAGCTTATCTTGGTATTTCCATTTAATTGTGTCTGGCCAAAGACGCTATTCATATTAATAAAAAAAAATTAGCCTCTTTGCCGAGTGCCCTGACCCTGGCACTCGGCAAAGAAATTACGGAAAAAAAAATTACCGAGCGCCTACTTGGCAGGGCACTCGGCAAAGAAATTAAAAAAAAATCTTTGCCGAGCGCCTCTGACATGACACTCGGCAAAGCATGTACTAACGGAACCGGCCACTTTTCTTTGCAAAGTGCCGAGATTGCACTCGGCAAAGACTTTGCCGAGTGCCCGATAAAAGGCACTCGGCAAAGAATTCTTTGCCGACGGATTTTTTACTGGAGGCTCTTTGCCGAGTGCATTAGACACTCGGCAAAGCGCCTGAATCCAGTAGTGATTGTCATTGGCTTATTTTATTATTGTTTATTTTTTGTTCCCCTTCCATGGTGTGTAGCTCCTACTATACACCATGGGTTACTATAATCCTACGTAAAGCACATTGGGGGAAAAATATAAGCTCTCTAGATCTTTGGTTATGTCTACAACCATATTTCAGGTCTGTACCTCACTAAATTTCACCTAGTTCAATATTGATGCTTGAACTGAAGTACAAATCATTGTTAACCAAAAAATGTTCCAGGCTCTGCACATGTATTTGGCCTCAAGCATTGATCACCCAATGTGATTCTTATTAAGCTAATAATACCTTTTTTGCTAATTGCGTCCGATGACACTGGTCTGCATGGATAGGTGAAGGTCTCATCTGAAGGATACTGGTCTGCACTGCAAACAATTAGAGCAGTGAATTTTAGGACTATCTTTATTATGCTTGACAGATGTATCTATCATAGCTCAGATATAAGGATTAGGAGTAAGCTGTCATTGTGCCCAAAAATGGGCCATTTAACTTAATGGTAATTCACAAGCATGTAAGCTGTCGCTGTGCCCAAAATTTTATACACAACAGCAGCCAGCTGTCCTCACGTCTAGAGGAGCATACCATATGCAGTGGCTGATGCGCTTTAGTTCACATTTAGCTTATGATTTCACCAGATTGGGTTTGTCAAGAAAAGTGCAACACTTAGATTGTTTAAGGTACTTGATTTTTTTTAGGTTGGCATCCAAGAAAAGTACAACGCTTAAATTATTTATTACACAAGCAACTGATGTATATTTTATTGCACGAGAACACCTAAATTTAGAGATGTCCAAGTCCAAACTATAGTCGTTTTTCAGACAATGGCAAAATCATGTTTGGCTCAAGGAGTATTAGAGAGCTAGCTCCAGGATGTCATCGCAAGCTAAAATGAAGTCAGAGTAAATACTGCTCCAATCTTCAAAGATAAGTGAGACCATAGAATATCTGTCTTTTTATTTTGCATAAAGAAAAATCAGCAGGTATCATGTTTTTTGTTCTTGCATAAAGAGTACCTTATGGGAAGGACACAACTCGCTGCTGGTTAACTCCTAAGATGCAATAAATGCAAGGCAATTATAATCAAGTTTGACATTTTTTTACCCAGAGTCTTTACTGAATTTTTTCAAAGGTCAAAATACATGTCACCAGTAATTGCTACTAATACTATGAGCATACTAATTAGGATGAATAACTGCATATACAGAAGAGCCCATATTGATTCTTACGATTCATTAAATGCACATTGTAATTGCTCACGACCTATATTGATGCAGAGCAGGATGGCATGCCTATTTCATTAGCAGAGAAATTCTAAAACTGTAAGAAGCCACGCTATATAATCATGTAAAGCTCTATGGATAGGAAATCATGCTCCTGCTGCCCTGGGCATCACATGCATGAACTAAAGAAATACCAAAGTAAAACAAAAAAAACAAATTTGCTAGCATCAATGGAAGCTTCGGCCAGGACAGTTTACTCTCCTGTGGAAACAAAGATACAAAACTGTTATATAACCACATGAACATGCTACCTTCCATCTAGAAACTGGTCATGCAAACTGCTCTCCGTGCAAGATTCTAGAAGGCAATTTGCTACACCAGTCTGCAATGAGTTTTCTTCATAGCATATAATCTGTAGACAAATATATCAATAGGAAAATATTTTATAAAGCATTTCAAACATCTGGATAATGATAACATTCTGATTTCTATCTTAGCTTAGACCTAAATAAAAAGACAAATTGAGGGGTAGTTCTACCTGTAACTCTGAAGCCTGAACATAGAAACACATACCATTGGTCAGTAGCTAAAAAAGTGCAAAGATAACCTCTGAAGCCTGAACATAGCAAATTTTTTTCGTATGGGCAGCGCAGGCCGGCACTACGACGACATAGATCGAGTAGCGCACTCTTTGCGTGCATTGTTTCATTGCCTAAAATTTCTGCACCTCTGAATGTCAACTACCTTAAAACTCTGAACCTCTGAATGTTGTACAATCTAGAGTGAGGTCTTGAACAGGGAGGCTACCTGGGCAACTGCGTGACCTGACGAGAACTTGCTAACAGGAAGAGAGCGCTGGGGCCGCGGCGGTCCGGGACGTCCGTCTCCGGGGATGGGGCGGTCGAGCTGGGAGCCTGGAAGCGGGGGCACCGGTGCTGGGGTTTTGGGGCCGCCCGGGCTGGGGCAAGGGATCCGCCGTCGATCCGTCGGCCGGGACCTCGCCTCTCCCTTGGCAGCGGGTTGCGACGGCCTCTCGCCGGCGGCCGTGAAGAGGAGGGCGTGTGCCGGGCGAGGATGAGATCCTCGTCGTCTCTCCCTCGGCGGCGTCAGGCGCGGTCCTTCTCCTTCTCGGCTTGGCGGCGGCGCGAGCGTGTGCGATGGGCAACGGCGAGGGTGGCACACGTTGGGATTGCGACTTGCGAGTGGAGAATGACCCTTCCTTTTTATCGGTCACGGGGAAGGGGAGCGAGCCGGGAGACACGGCACCGAGAGATCGTAGATTTTGGCGAGGGAGAGATCGCGCTAATCGGGGGAGGGAAACCGGGAGATTTTGGCGATGACGGGGCAGATCCAGTAAAAGCTAGAGTGCCCAGCGAGAACCCGTCGTTCGGCGACGGACGTCGCACGGCGTGGCTGGTTGGTGGAGAACGGTCATGCCGGAGGTGTTCCGGGTCCTCCATGAGGAGGTGGTCGCCAGCTAGTGCAAACCCAGCGAGGACGACGCGACGGCGCGACGATGCCCGTGGCGGCGGGCGGGCGCGTCCTCGATCGCCGGGTTCACCCTGGTTGGTCACCACCTGCTCATAGAGGAGCCTGAACTCCTGCTGCATCACCGTCGTCCACCGCCCTACCACGTTGTCGTGCGAGGTCCCGTCCCGTCACGGAACCGTGGGTTCTCGCTGGACTGCTCTTTCTTTGTCGATCTCTGTCCCGCGGTCGCGTCGCGCACAGCAGCGCGAGTAGGCGCTCCGACTCGGCGCCGGCGGGACGATTGGCGGCCACAGCGCCGTGAACGACGGCGCGGCTGCCACGGCGTCGGACAGCATCGAGCGGGTGCTGTTCATGGCGACCATGCCGTACGACAGGTGCAGCTCAGGGGCGCGTGCCCCATGCTACCGCCGCCTCCGGGACATCGCGCTCTCTCGACATGGACATGGATATTCTAGCGTCTGAGCACTCGTTACCAGCGTGGTTTCTGTGCGAGCGAAACCTGACTTGGATGCCGCGTTCGATTGCTGAGGCTGTGCATTGCCAAGCTATTCTTCATCACGTTTGTTACTCTTGGACATCCGTTCCACATGGTTACACATCGCCCATCAGCACTCAAGTCTTGTTTGTGCAGTATCATGGCAAGCTTGCATTGAGTCTTTGAATTAACGAAGGCTGAGTCTATTGTTCCTACTACCATGGAAAAGGGGCCTTGAAGGAATTTTTCAAGTTGAATTTTGGATCCAAATAGAGCTGAAATAAATTGAACCCATTCAATCCCCCCAAATTCCAGATTAGCTCTGGAATCAAATGGGGATCTGGACTTAGAACAACATCATGAGACAAATTTTAATATTTCGATGGAATTTTTCTGGTTAACGACTTTGACATGGTTTTTGTGGTTAACGACTTTGACATCTTGAATAGCCTGCGAGTGCTATTACGGTTTATTTTCAGGTGATTAACAGCAAGGAAATGTAGCAGCTTCATTAGCAGCCACAAAATCATGGTGTAAGTTTCTCCCTTTACATATTTTTTTCATTTTTTTTTTTTTGTCGAGGGTATTGTTATGTTTCGTATGAACACGTCGGAAATTTTCACACTGCCCATTTGATATTGTGGCCTATGCAAATTCAGATGTTGAAAATTTTCGCTCTGTCCACTTGATGTTGTGGTTCTATGCAAATTCACATTTTATTTCGATTTAAAATCATGTGTCACCAGTCAATTTACGTATCTGAATTTTGGTGCTGATGCCTGATCTCTCTGCTATTAGTGCTGTTGTGAAGGATCACGGGGGAAATATTGTTGCTCAGCAGTCACCATGGTGGTTCGCTGTTTCATTGCTGTCGCCTTGAAAGGCTCAGGCAGCCTTAGCATTCGAACGCAGCAGTGCATCGTCCAAGCCAGGTCTTCTGATCTCACCATGCGCTAGATCCATGTCGAGCGGGAGCGACGTCCCGGACGCGGCGGGCCGGCATGCGCCCGGCGAACAACCGACCCCGTGGTGGCCGCGTCGCCGTTCACGTACGATGTCGCCGCCCATGGACCTGGACCACTTCGCGGTGCTTGACGGCCGCCGTCACCGAGCCAGCCGGAGTCCCTGCTCGCGCTGCTGCGCGACGCGATCGCGATCGCGGGGGCAGGGCAGATCGAGAAAGAGCTGTCCAGCGAGAACGCGCCGGTCGGTTACGGGACGTCGCACACGACGTGGTTGGGTGGCGGAGGTCGGTCGTGCAGGAGGCGTTCTGGGTCGTCCATGAGGAGGTGGTCGCCGGCCAGTGTGAACCCAGCGATGTCGTGTCCGTCGCCGTGACGATGACCCTCGTGGCGCTGGTCTTGGACAAGTACGTCGTCGTCGGGAGCTGCGGCGCCGGCCGTCTCCAAGGTCACGATATCCCACGGCCGCGACCCTGATCGTGGTCGTCCAGGAGGTCGTCTCGGAGCAGCGAGCACATGGTGAAGCTTGCTTTTACCCTGTGCTCACTGCTCAGCGTTGGAGTTGGAGGCGCCGTAGTTGCCGATGACGAGGTACTTGTCGAACACCAGCGCGACGAAGGCCGTCGCGCCGGCGGGCGCGTCCTCGCGGGGTTCGCACTGGCTGCTGGCCACCACCTCGTGGACTACACGGAACGCCTCCCGCATCACCGTCGTCCACCACCCTACCACGTCGTGCTGCGACTTTCCGTCCCCGAAACCGGGGGGGTGACCGCGCTGCGCAGCAGCGCGAGCAGGCGCTTTGGCTCGGCGGTCGGCGCCGGTGGCCACGAACTAGTCTAGGCCCATGGACGGTGACAGCGCCACGAACGACCTCGCGGCCGCCACGACGTCGGTCAACGGCAACGCCGGGCGCCGGCCGGCTCTTGAGGGAAACCATGTCGGCCGACAGGTAGAGCTCAGGGGGCGTGCCCCATGCCACCGCCGCCTCCGGAATATCGCGCTCGCTGGACATGGATCTAGCGTCTGAGCGAGCAACTCGCTATAACTAACAGCGTGGTTTCTGTGCGCCTAAAGAGATCAAAACCTGACTTGGATGCGGCGTTTCGAATGCTGAGGCTGCTGTGCATGTCCAAACCCTTTTGAGTTGATGAAGCAACGGCAGGGAGAAGGCGTAAAAAGCATGACACGCAGTGACCGGTGACTCAAGGGTGTAATGTAATGCATGCTGCTGCATTTGGAAAGCGAGTCACGGCTGGAGCATCATGGACATCGATCACATCGCCAGCCAATTCGTCACTTCATCACAGGCATCAGTCAATTTCATATCGCCCGCTCTGATTGTCAAGACGACTGACAACCAATGGTCCAAAGCACGCACCAGCCATGTTGTCACGATGCAGTAGGTTGTGTGATCCTTCTGGCCTTTTGGCGGAATTCGCAAAACTAGATCATGTTTGATGTACACGGCAACCACCACAAAGCCAGTGTTGATGAAAGATGACATGACCCATATCATTTCAGGAAACAAAGCATTTGCATTCTTTTCAGCACATCAGTGACAACCCATTCGTGCAGAATCGTGCTCGTATAAGTAACCACATTTAACCTTTAAGCAAACAAGCAGATAATTCCAGTACGTATACAATACTAATAAGACCATTAATTCCGCAGTGCACGAAGTTCAGAAAATTGCACGACATTACATTAAGCCGAAAATCTGCTCAACTTTCTGTCTACAGTCTAGACAGCAATGTAGCAACAAGCCAATAACAGAGCGGCCTGGCCTACTCTAGCATAAATCACAGCAGCCAAGGCAGCATTAACACATTCGTCTACGGTGTGTGCAGTGCAGCATCAGTCCAGCGCCAGAAAACTTTGGAACCAAGGTTGGAGGGTACAATCAGAAGAGCACCTGAGAGATCCTGACGGACACGATCTGTCCGTCCCTGGCCGTGTCCCGCATCGCCTCGAACGTTGATAGCAGGCCTGTCACCCAAGAGCACGACACACATCACGTTAGAATTCAGAACTGGCACTGTGCTGGGACCAGGAATGGTTGCTGCAGCTCGTTGTTCATGTGCCATGGGCGTACATACCTCCGTTGCTCTGGAGGTTGGTGTGGATGGCAGCGGCGGTTGCGGAAGCACAGTGCCTGGTCATCGGGTCGTCGCGCTTGCCGGCCCAGGCCCTGTTGAGAACAGCTGAAGAACAAGGCAACACCAACGCCAACCATGTCATTCACGATTCACCAATCCATCATGTCATTGTCGAGAGCGTACAGCAAAGAGTACACACAGATGAGTAATTGACTGGGCAGAGACAGCACTGGAATGATCAGATGGTTGCCGGACGTACGTACTTGCAGTGGATGGAGAAACGAACTGCTTCGCGTTGACGACGGCACAGAAGGCGGCGGCGACATCCTCGTCCTGGAAGTGCTCGCCGAGGTTCTCGTACTCCAAGGTCTCGTCCCAGTACGCCTTCTCCAGGAACAGCTCAGAGTGGCGTGCGTCCAGGATCTGCTTGTTCCCTGTGAACCACCAATTCCATCCCACCAAAATTCACTAACAACAAGTCAAGAACAGGTATTATAAGGCAGGGCAGGACGCATTTCCCGTTCCAGTATACATCCACCGGCTCACCTCGGCAGTTGTTGCGGTTGCACAAGGGGCATCGCATCACATGCATGTCTGCAGCAATCAACAGGAGCAGGGAACAATGGTGAGGGATATCAGACAGTTCGGTCAGACGGCAAAGGGATGTGGCCACGTACCGGTGATCCAGATCCCGGGGCGGACGTTGAGGAGCTTGCAGGCGCCCAGTATCGCGATGGTGAGCCGCGCGTCTTCGGGATCCGACGGCAGCCACTTTGGCAGCGGCAGCCTCCCGATCAGAACCATGTCCGGCGAGTCCATCACGAATGACCCGATCCGCCACGAACCTGCATCTCACCGACGTCAAATAGACAATACACTGACGATGTATCACAGCGCAATTGCGCAAGGCAATGGCGAAATTGGCAAGTAAACCCTGCAATCTCGCTGCGCTTACTTCGGTGCTCGCCGTTCTGGCAGAACGAGAAGGCGTGGGAGCCATCTGTTAGGAAAGGGAGCACACGTGTCAGTAAAGCGGGACCTGCTGTCAGTGAGAGAACCGAAGCGGGTTACGGGTGGGGGGATGGATTTGGTGCTCTGCTTACCGAAGGCGGCGAAGTAGAGGTAGCGCCAGGAGCGGTAGAGCGGGCGATGAACGCGCGGGATTGGCGTCGGAGAGGTTGAGGTCGCGGAAGAAGGCGTAGCGCCAGATGGAGTCGTCGGCGAGGAGGCGGCGGAACCAGCGGCAGGTGGAGGAGAGGCGGAGCAGGTCGAAGCCGCACAGGTGCTTGGCCACCTCCGTCCACATGTCCGGCTCGTACCTGCATTAAGAAATACTTGCTCGGGATTTCAACCAATTCAGTGACAAAATTGGACAGAGATTTTGTAATGCTGGTGTGAGCAGTTAATGCTGTGGGATCAAATTAGCAGCAGGAGCTGAGTAGCTGACAATTTACATGGCAGAACCTCAAAAAGTTACATGAGAAGCTTTAAATCACAAACCCATACAAAGGGGAATAACGAATTCTTACAATTGAACGCAGAGCACAGTTATTCGGAACTCAATTTCTAATTCGAAATGCGTATCATCACTACGATAGAGATTTCAGGTTTGCAATCAACTCTCTAAAGCATGGAAACCACGAGCGATTCGAGCTAAACTGCAGCTGTTCGCAGACATTGGTGGATAAGCACTCTGCACTGACGCTTTTGAATTCAAACAAATCGGAAGTGCTACAACAATTCATCCAATCGAACAGCCAAATTTCCATTTCATGATTCAAACAGAGATGCAGGCTTCGATCGAATTCGAACTCTAACAATACAAGCCAGATACACAATGAAATGCAACGAAACGAAACTCGAATCATCTCTAAGCTTCAATTTACTGACAATTTACTGACAGACCCTCAAAACGTAAGATGATAAGCTTTAAATCACAAATCCATACAAGGGGAACAGCGAATTCTTACAATTTAACGCAGAGCACAGTTATTCGAACTAAATTTTCTGATTCGAAATGCGTATCATCACTACCGCTAGAGATATCAGGTTTCAACTCTCTAAAGCATGGAAACCACGGGCAATTCGAGCTAAACTGAAGCTGTTCGCAGGCATTGGTGGATAAGCACTCTGTTCTGACGCTTTTGAATTCAAACAAATCGGAAGTGCTACAACAATTCATCCAATCGAACAGCCAAACTTATATTTCATGATTCAAACAGAGATGCGGGCTTCGATCGAATTCGAACTCTAACAATGCAAGCCAGATAAACAACGAAATGCAGTTTACGAAATTCGAATCATCTCTAAGCTTCAATCTACTTACACAAACGGGACATGCTAATCTCTGAATCGCGATCGCTTTCAAAACCAAGCATGATTCACAGCAGAAGGTTTAAAATCCCTCGAAACGCATATGTAATAACGAATTCGGAAACGGAGAAATTCAAATTGGAGAAAATCCAAGTCAGTACGAGCCAATTCCCTCCGCTAATCACAGCCACTGAGCCACATACATCATAACCAGAGGATCGAACAGAGCACTCAGAAGTCACAACTGAAATCAATTCCGATCGCACGCAGTAGCAGGAAAGCTAAACCCAATTCAACACCGAAAGCACAGAGCGTACCAGTTGAATGGATGGCGCGGGCGGAAGAGGACGCGCATCGACGTGCGCAGCGGCGGCTGCCGGCCGCACGTCGCAGGATGGAGCCCCGCGACGGGGCACCCGATGCCCACCGCGGCGCGTCTGGCCCCCTTCCTCGGCGGCTGCCGCTTCGGAGCTCCCGCGGCCTCGACCAGCTTCTGCGCTGCTGCCTCCTTCCGCGCCCGCTTCCTCGGCGGCAGGGGAGGCGGGGACGAGACGAAGTCCGGGTCGACGCGCCGCGGCCTCGGGCGCTTCCTCAGCTCCATCGTCTCCGCCTCGTCCTCTCGTGCTGGTTGCGGTGGCCGGAGGAGGGAGATGGCTTTGCCCATGCAGCGGTGGGAGCCTGGGAGGGGGAGGCGCTGCGTCCTGCGTGCTGGCGATGACTGCGTGCATATATAAGCGCCGGGGAACGACGGGGATTTCAAATTCTGAAATGGCTGGAAGCCTTGCGGCAGGGGAAGGGAAGGGTAGCGTGATTATACTGACTTGTGGGTCCACCAAGACACTCAGCAGTGGAACGCCCATGTTTTCCTTCATAGTACTAAACATGTTATGTTTATTATAGTATTAATTATGCAAAGGAAGAATACACGATTGGTATTTTTCATTTTTGCTTTCTGATTGAAAAGCATGATGAAGTCTTTTTTTATTAAAAAAAAAGTAAAGCATGATGAGGTCTTAGTAAAAGGAATTTGCATGTTTTCTTTTGAATGAGGTCTACCTGTAGGTTACAAATCTCAAGGATTTTTTTTTTTCAGTATGTAACGAGTAATAAGCAGAAGCAACCTAGGTGGTCAAAATGTATGTTACAGTCACAGCTCAGAAGCAGAAGTTAACAAAGGCCATAATTCTGATTTACAGTTGCAGTGAAAATTTTGCATATAAGTGCATCATGGCATACATTTATACAAAAATACGTTGCCTGTTCGTTTGGCTGTGGCTTGTCATAAACGATCGTAAATTTTCAGCCAGAATAGTATTTTTCTCTCACACAAACCAGCCAGCAGTACTTCTTCACGAACCAGCAACGATATGTAGCCTGTTTGGTTGGCTAGTTCGTATCGTTGCTGGTTCGTTTACGTGAGAGAGAAATACTGCTGGCTGGTTCACGTGAACAGTGTTTATGTGAGAGGGCTGGCCAGCCAGCCAGCCGCTCCCAGCCGATCAGGCTAATGAACCAGCCAACCGATCAAGCTGACTAGACCCACCCAGTGGAGTTGGGTAAAGGAGCAGGCGCCCACTGGCTACCCTGATTCCGGCCATTGACCAATCTTGTGTAGTGTAGCCCACCGCAGCTCAAAGTTCAGTGTCACAGTCTCACAGAGTTTTGCCATCAGATCAAAACCACCCTTCATGCCGTTTTGTAGCTCAGACTGTACCCGAGATGTAGAAAACAGAGGGTACAGGAGCATAGTCAGTTATTCTATAAAAAGGAGCAGTCAGTTAATTTGTTCAAAAAATTTGCTGTTACTAACAGGCCAATCAATTGAAAAGAAAAACAGGAGAGAGAGAGATGCAAACAAGCAGCATAATGTTTGCTAAGATCAAGATTTAGATTGTCACACTACCACATTCTGGCAAGTCTGCATTCAGTATATTAGCTGGAATTTAGTAAAATCCAAACTATAGTACAATGAAGTAAAATTCTGGCCTATAAACAAAAAAAAAATCTGGCCTATGTCATTGAATGATTCCACATCGAATGGTCCAGGAAAAAGGAGCAAATGGACCACACTCAGAACTAAAGCATTGCTAGTACATAGTGAGAAGTTGATTCAAGCTACAGATTTGCAATGGGATTTTTCTAGGACTCACTATGGCAAAGAGCATAAGATGGTCATCGATACGAAACAAAATTACATGCCAGAGCAGAGAAACTTGCGGTTTCACTGTTTCAAAAAAGAAAGTGGCAGTGTCAGTTCTAGCTAGCCATATAAACATGTAATTGTTTTTATAAAAGAGATGGTATGACTAATCAAGTAATCATGAGCTCTAGGATTTATAAACCCTTTAAAGTTTGGAACAGACAGTGAACAGGCGAACAGACTATCATACACTTTGCAGGAACAACATATCACACACTTCACAATGTGGAAGGTAGCTAAAACAACGTTCGGTTTCCAAATCATGTTTAGTCATTTAATTTCTAGGAGTAAAACTAAAAGCATGCTATTTCTGCAATTTGTACATTGTCACATAACAGTACCAAACCAAACCTTTTTGTTGTTTCTTGAACATGCTAAGTATATAAGATGACTAAAAGTGAATAGCAGAAGTCATGCATAACACACATAATTCTGAGTACCAACTGAAAAGTGGATTCATGGAAAACAGTAGAGGCCATAGTGATTTTCTATCATCCTGACAATAGATGTTTTTAAAATTGGTAGCTTGTGGGACTTATATATGGCATTCATAAGGGTAACATTCAACACATGATCCATATGTTCTTTTAGCACGGTCAGTTTAGGGAAGGCCTACTTGCAAGCAACATAGATACTACATATATGGAAATATGGTTCAATGACTTAAGTCACTACTCACTAGCTAAACTACAGATGGTTCTACGACTTGCAAGTCGCTAGCATTATTGTTGGGCGGAAGCCTTTACCAAAATAGGGGTGCGGATCTCACATATGATCGCAATCAGTGTTAGCAGCTTGTCAGGAATCTGCACAAATTAAACCAAATGCAGAGAGCATGGTTATGTGGGATTTCGATACATTCCTATTCAATGTAGTGGCTAGATAATAAGGCTGTTAGAGAAGAAAACAAAATAAGAACAGTTCTAGTATTATGAAGCCAAAAGAGCAAGGATTAGAGCCACATCACAAGTCAATGCATCAAACTCAGTTTGCTACTAGGCCACAATGTCAAATCACAAATTTCGTACTGAACAATACGAGATGGGCAGCTGCAATTAGTTTTCTGAACCGCACGACGTGCAGGTGATGCAAACAGCATAATCTACAAGGCTAATTCTGCACCTGCACGAGAAACCAACAGCGATGCTACAGCTCTCCAGGAACCATACGGGCGATGAATTGCGTGATGCTACCAAGATCACCAGCGCAAGTCTGACCACCAAGCATTCCGCGAAGGCGTGGATGCTCTGAACCAGGCAAACGACGAAGCCCAAATCAGATTGATGGAAAGCAGAGTAAAAGACTCACGAAATTGTTCGAGCATTCCCCGGATTTCAGAAGGGATCTGTCTGACCTGGAGAGAGGAGAGGGAGAAGAGGTCTTGCCTTCGCCTCCTCGCTGACCCTAGGATGGAGTCCTCCGCCTGCTCCCCCGTCGCCGCCGCTGATGAGAGAGCGCTGGAGGCAGGTGAGGACGTGTTACACAAAAAAAAATACGGCGACGGAAGTCGGAAAGTGGAACGAGATCAGAGATACGTTGGTTTCAACGAGAAAGTCGATTCTAAAAACCCAACGACCTGACAGTATATTTGATCTGTAATTGATAAGGAAAGAAAATTTTATCAGTAATTTAAGATAAAACATCTCAACGTTGTACCAAATAGTTTCAAATATACGGCTAGATAGCCGATTCAATAAGGTTATTGACTAAATAGTCGATATCTGACGTTTCTATGAAATGAAGATCTTTAAATTAAGGATTATCGATTAATATTAAATGATAATAATATGAATTAAAATAATCGATATTCATGGATCATAACAAATTTACAATGACTGATTAATTTAGACAAAAACTAGTACAATACACCCAAATACAAAATCAGAAGATCTTTTCATAAAATTTCAACATGTATGACCAAATAGTCGATTGATTAGATAATTGATAATCAGCAAAGAAGCGATGTAAGAAAGCATCATCAGCTAAATGGAACATGATTGATATAAAGCGTCGAGCTGATAAGTTTGATGAAAATAGTATAACATGCAAACAAATCGACTGTCTAATATAAATAAATCTACAAACAGTTTAAATCTAATATATTATCATCAACAGTGAGGTTAGATCGAATCGGTGCAGCTATAATAATGATAACAAACTAAAACCAAACAATCTATAAAACCATCTATATATTGACAGATTCATAAAAATATGCTATATGCGTGAGAGCATAGGTAAATCGGCTAAAATAGAACGATGCAGTCATAGCAAACAAACAGAGTATATATCTTGATCATGAATAATACCACTAATCGATAATTTCTAATCTAAAGTCTTACCGGTGAGGTTCGACCGGATCGATGCAGCTATGCTAGTGTCATTAGATTATATCTTATTAACTAGTGAGTTTATTCAAGATTAAAACATGTCTTTGAATGCATACTATATTTGATTGAAATGGAGATAAAACAGCCGATCTAGCAGAATTAAGCCATCAATTATAAGATTTAAAACATGATCAGATCAAAGGACGACCAATTAAAATGATACGATGCCGATCTATCTCTATCTTAATTGGGTGATTTTGTTATAATTAATAAAATATTAATTATAACAAGATCGATAACTGGTGAATCAACCAAAAAAAGCAGTAAGGAAAATCTTACTAATCTTAGCAGATCCGATAACTGATGATATTGTATTAAACAACAAGTTATTTAACATCAGATCGATAACTTTGATCTATATCATAATTCATAAGAGATCAATCAGCTGATGCAGCCTTATAAACAATGATATGGATCGATAACTAACTTATACTATAGTTCATAAAAGATCAATCAGCTGATGCAGCTTTATAAGCACAATACAAGTCATGACGGTACTCACAAGTAAGCTGGAGAGTTGATCAGTCGATGCAACCTTGTTTGCTGAAAAACTCGTCGAGATCTACAGTACTCCTACTCCTAATGCAATGGCGAAAGCCGAAAAGATTATATTGATTCAGTGTTCGTTCCCTTGGTCTAATATTTATACCTGGAACCTAAATATTAATTCTACTCAAATACAACTCATTACAATTCTGGCAATAAAAAAATTTCCTCACTTAATAATAACTTAGATCCTAATTTTTCTTATTTGTAGAGTCCGACACATCTTCCTAGAGCCATTCAAGCATAGCCCATTGACGCCGTTTGCTGACGTCATCTATAAAATAGCCGATTCTGACATCACATCTAAATCAGCTGATACCGATTCACATCTAATCGATTCATTGATGACACAATCCTAGAAGCTTCGAGTTCCCGTGTTCTTCTTTCCAAATTTTAGTGTAAACACATACCTCCTAATTTTGAGATAAAAATAATTTTATTTCAAAATTTCTATTTATCTGCTCACTGTGTTGCGATTGCTCATTCTGAAATATACACGTGACTCCTGATTTCTCAAGCCAAATTCAATTTAATACCCCAACAGTATCATTTCCAACTTGCTCGGTCTGCTTACTTTTTCCTTTTCTCTTGAATAAGCTTCAACAGTCAAAACCACCACCACCAAAGCCTTAACCCTAGCTGGTCTTCTGCTCTGCCAAACTGCTTTTCAAGCCACCTTTCTACAATCTTCCTCAGATTCAGATCCATTTCGGCTGCAATGGCGACCAACAATCACATTCCTGAGGTATGCCTTCAAATTTCTGTCTTTTAAGTATTAGTCGTTACTCTATATTTTCCTTTCTTCTTAAATTCATCCCAACTGATTTCTAAGAAATGAGGAATAAAATTTTGATTTCATCAGTTGTTGTTTCTAATACCTATTATCTTGGACCTATGGGGGATCCTGATCCATCTGATTTTATCAACCAAGAAACCAACTGAATTCCTTTCAAACAATCTGTAATAGATTTATCTTCCTAGAACACCAAAAGTCCTTTTAGAAACTAGTCTAAAATGCCTAAATAATAGAGAGATTGGTTCCACAGGGTATCAGAAAAGAAAGCTGGAAATTAGGAAATTTCTGATTTAAACCAATGCTTGACACTCTCACTGTCTGGAATAGAGAGAAATGATTCACTTCTGATCTCTGCATCTTATTTTTGGTACAATACTTTGAATGCTTTTGTTTTTTGTCATGGTCCAATAACCATTACTTTGGCTGGCATCTACATGTTAACTAGCCTTAGAATAACAGGATCAATGCAACCTTATGATTTCTTATGTGCTGGATCCAAGAAATTAGTCATAATATCGGACTGCACAGGATAGGCAAGTTATATTTTGAATCATTTTGGGGATGGATCGACTGTTGATGATAGAGAACATGTAGCTTTCTTGAATATGTGGCTGGAAAAATTTATCTTTTGTGAGTCATCCTGTGGTCCAACTTATAATCATAAATACTTGGTAGAGCATTTAGCAACCGGTAATGGAATCCCCCTTGGAAAATATCTCTTAGGATCTGCTTATCATCTGATGCACCAAGTAGCTGCCCAATTGCTGAAAAATAAAGCAGTGCATACCATCAGTGGCCCTTGGTGATTGATACATTATGGCTGAATCTATACATGCATAAGATTGTAAGACCTAATCTCAGAAATCTAAGCTTCTCTTCTTCTAACTTTGCTAAAGATTATAAAGGAAAAAAAGGAAGAACTCGGCAGTGTATGAATTATGGTGAAGCTGCATCAGCCATAACAATTGCTGTTGATGTAGACTACCTTTTAAGAAATTTTACAGAGGGTTTGATGTAAACATCTTGGCTTGGCTGGCTTATGATGAAGATAAAGATAATGAACTAGTTCTGCCAGTTAAATTCTAGTTTGAATCCGACTGTTCAGATAAAACAACTACTGCAATTTTCAGTTGCATCATCAAACCCTGCGTGCTGTCTGTCGAATTTCGCCATGGTCGTGGCAAAATAGCTACTGGTGCTTTTCTTCCAGATAATCTCCTAACTTATGAATTCTATAACCCCTCTTTTGTGACCCGTCAATTTAGCCTTGGTCAACTACTCGCTCGGCTATTCTTTAGGAATACTCTGAAGCCAAGAGAAGGTATTAGTGGAATAATGAAAGCTTCTAGAGTCTTTTAATTGGGGTCAGATCTTCCTTCTATTTGTCTACATGAATGGACAACAATCACCTTCTCTTCAAACCTGGTTGACTCCTGATGGCAAGAATGGCACTCTCACCTCTTTTGCAACTCAATTCATCCTAACTGTTTACCCTAGACGACAACTTTGCTTCTGATAGTGAGGTGACTCACCACTTTCCTTCTAGAAGGATTATCATGTTCTCCTGTCAGTTCATCTATCAATTTTTTACTAGATACCGAATTTGATCCCCTAAGTGTGTACAGAAAAGGGCATCCTATGAATATTATCCACCATATCTAGCCTCAAGAATGGAATCAATTGCACCCACTCTAAAAAAGTTGATGAAAACCCCAGCTGCCCCAATAATACTCACATATCAGTCTTCAAAACACAAGACAACCTAAGGTGTAACTCAGAAAACCACCACTGGAAAGAGACTTTGCAAAACAAAATCATCAATTGCTTAGGTAAATTAACTTATCTTCCCTCTTAAGATGATATTTAACTTCTAATTCAATTCCTTTCTTGCAGTCATTAACTATTACATCTTAATCTGCTTTGGGTGCCGAGCTATTGTCCCAGGCACTTAAATCAGGATCTGCTAACCTCTCATCGGCTAATCCTTCTAAGGAGCCAATTACAATTGAAGCAACTGATGTCCCTGATAGATCCCATACGATAGAAGATAAGAACCTCTCTACTTCACCACCTGATCAAATGAGAAGAATCTTCTTAGCCATTAAAGATGATCTGCCCTTAAATCTTGCTGAAGCCTTGATACCTCTCTCCAACATCGAAGATCAAGCTCCCAAGGTAAAAAAGGCTAAAAAACCTGACTAACCGTGAAGTTTTGATGCCTAAGAAGAACTCTAACAAGCAGGAAGCCAAAGAATTAGCACAATTGATCGATAATATGATGAATTCTTCTTCCAAAATTGAACCAGAACTGACTTAGCTGAGAATTAGGAGTGCTGAGCTCGAACATGAACTAGAAAGTATGAAAGCCACCATTGACCGTCATGAGTCTAACTTAACTCAGATCTCCTATGCCATCAAATAGAAGAAACAAGAGATGCTGACCAAGGTTAAGCAAGGCAAAGCTATTCGCAGCAGTCTTGAGAGTATTCCCGAATCTGCCGAAGAAGACAAACAACAAATTGCAAAAGTTGAAGCTATTCGGCTGAAAGCACTAATAGCAATTTATGATGCTCTTAACTTGTAATTTATGTTCTAGCATCTATAGTATATATTCTGTGTAAACCTGATGATAACTATACTCTTCCTATTGGTCTACTGTACTTCTTGGTTCGGCTAGAATAGCCGATTTAAATTAGCCGCTTCTCGATTCTGACTTTACTTTGACTTAACTAAATCTGAAAATGGCCCTTATTGCAAAAACCCTTCAAATTCCTTCTCGGTCATCAACGCCTCATTTCCCTTGTTATTAGCGAAGCGGCACTTCCCTTTCCATTAATTGGGGTTGCTTTCACACGTTCTAAGATATCTATCATCTTGCCTTCGTGGCTATAAATACCAGCCAAGGGTCTCGGCCTCAAACACATCTGTATCTAAAACTGTTTCTCATTCTCTCACGTCTTTCTACCTTCAAGAACCATGTAGTGGTTTCTTCTTCTTCCCCTTCTGAAGATCCAAACCAAACCCCATGGCTGGTGAAGACAACTGCGGCAAGCGCGCGGCGGAGGAGGTCCTGAAGGAGAACATGCCGATGAGCCAGTGCCTCCATCGCATGAGGTAAGATCAAACGCCTTCTATTCATGATAATGAATCATCTTCTAACTTGTTTATAGGTTCATCCTAAATGATAGACTCCAACCTCTTCCTCCTAGGGTTAATGGGCCCTCCAATGCTGCACCTGTCACCACCTCCACACTGGACTCATTATCGGACTCCTCCAACTCGTACACCGACGACGATGCCCAGCACTTCCTCCAAGAGTGGAGGGCTGCCAAGGACCATTATTCTGAGGCAACTCGGGAAAATGGATGGCTTGAGATCCATCTCGAGGCCTCCTAGGCCACCCTCCTTGCCACAGAGGAGGAAGCCAACGCCACTCGGGTGAGGTTGGCCGAGTCCGATGCCATGGTGGCGGGTAAGCCTAGTTCTAAGAAAATCCTCATTCTTATCTTCATTGTCCCTTTCTTGACAATCTTCTTGCCTCTTTGATTGCTAGCCCTGACAGTATAGTTAGAAAACCTCCAACTGGCGGCAAATGTAGCTACGGCGTCCGTTAATGCCCGAGGCCCTCTGCTCATCAACCGTCTACACGACATCTCGGTGCGTACCTAGGAGATTGTCCTCCATGGCGTTCGTCGTGGCGTAGCGGTGGCTCTGGCCACGACGCAAGTCTAGACCAGGCACGACCTCCACACCATGGGCTGGGCTTCCCAATGGCCGATGATCCTGACATGAACAAGGAGCTGATTGAGGAATTCGATGACGCCGCGACGGCCATTGTGGATATCAACCAGCCCAAGATGTTGTGAACAAGGTGTTTGATTAGTTTGTACTAGGAGCAAATGATGAATGAATAAAGTTTTTGCCTTTTCCTTATGAATTCATCTCTAAAACTACCATAATATGAATCATGATTGTTCTTATGTGTGTTTTTGCTCTATAGGCGATACATATCATAGTGGCTTTTATCCCTTTGATTTCATTTTTTTTTGTTTTTTTGAACTAAAGGAGATACCCTCCTTGTACCGACTATTAGAGCCAATGACTAAACAAATCAACTATCAAGTATTAATACAAACGCTAGGATAATACTTCTTTAGAAATTTTCTATTAATTGCTCTATCAAACTCCTCTTCCCCTTCTAGCGTTTCCAAAATATAAGCATTGCTAGGCGCAAAACGTTTAATCCGATAAGGACCTTCCCAATTAGGCAACCATTTGCCAAACCTGTTGTCTTTAGACCCAATAGGCAATCTTACTTTCTAAACTAACTCTCCTTTGCAAAACTGTTTGTTCTTGACCTTTTTATTATAATGCCTTGCAACCCTTAATTTATTGCCCTCAATATTTTTAAGAGCGCGTAGCTGATGACAACTTAAGTCCTTCAAATCATCCATCATAAGGTTTTTATAGACTTTGGTTGTCAAATTATTTTATAATGTAACATGTCTGTATCCCGTCTGAATCTCCCAAGGAAGAACTACATTATGCCCATATACTAACTCATAAGGTGATGATTTAAAAGATCCATAGCAAGCCATCCTATATGCCCACAATGCTTCATTAAGTGTCAGGTACCACTTCCTTGGTTGCTCTTCAATTTTCTTCTTAATCAACTTAATCAAAATTTGATTGGATGTCTCTGCCTGGCCATTACCTTGAGCACAATAAGGAGAAGGATTTAATAATTTAATTCCCATACTGGCAGCAAAATGTCTGAATTCTTCTGATATGAACATTGTCCCTTGATTAGTAGTAATGGTTTGAGGAATCCCAAAATGATAAGCAATATGCTCCCTAACAAAATCAACCATATTCTTTGAAGTTACTATTTTCAAAGGAATCACCTTAACCCACTTGGTAAAATAATCTATTGCTACCAATATAAACTTGTGCCCTCTACTTGAAGGTGAAAAAATCTGGCCAATTAAATCAATTCTCCAGCCTTGGAATGGCCATGGCTTAATTATAGGGTTCATAGCTGATGCAGACGATTTCTGAACATTATCAAAATGCTGACAATCCTGACACCCCTTGTAATATTTAAAACAATCTTCTAATATTGTTGGCCAAAAATATCCAGACCTACGAATAACCCATTTTATTTTATAAGCCGATTGATGAGCTCTGCATATTCCTTCATGTACTTCTCCCATTAATACTCTTGCTTCTTCTTGACTTAAACATTTAAGCAAAACTCCATCAACTATTTTGTAATACAACTGATCATCTAACAAAACATACTTAGTCAATTTATATCTCAATTTTCTGGTAACCTTCTGTGATGGATTCTTGAGGTAATCGGCTATTTCAACTCTCCAATCATTAGCCAAGGTCTCACTACTTAAGATTTCTTGGAACACTCGATAGCTTGACACATTCTGAGCTAACCGATTGGCCTCCTAATTCAGCACTCTTGGAATATGCTGAAGAGAAGTAAGGGGAAACTCCTCAAGTAACTTTCAACATTCATCATGGTATCCCTTTAGAATATCATCTTTATATTCATATAGGCCGATCAACTAATTAATAACTAGCTATGAATCTCTAAATATTTCAATTGACTCGGCCTTTACTTCCTAAAGAAGTCGAAGTCCCTTAAGAATAGCTTCATATTCTGCTTGATTATTGATGGTTGTTGGTTTGGTTTGAAAGGCAAACTCTAAACTTGCCCCCCGAGGCGAAATAATAACAATTCCAATGCCACCACCTTGCTTGCACAATGATCCATCAAAGAACAATGTCCAAGGCATAGGTTCCATATAGCCAATGCTTAGTTTATGGTGTTGAGTAATAAAATCGGCCATCACTTGCCCTTTGACTACTTTAGACGATTCATACCTCAAGTCAAATTCTGATAATGCAAGAATCCACTTTCCCATTCTCCCATTTAATATCAGCATTGACAACATGTGTTTGATCACATCAGCTTTAGACACAACTGTACACTCAGCCAAAAATAAATAATGTCGCAATTTAGTGCAGGAGAAATATAAGTATAAGCATAACTTTTCAATAGAAGAATATCTTGTTTCTGGGTCTAAAAGTCTTCTACTTAAATAGAAAACAACCCGTTCCTTTCCTTCAAACTCTTGCATCAAGGACAATCCAATCGTTTGGCCATCGGCCGACACGTACAACCTAAAAGGCTTACCTTACTAAGGAACTAGCATAGGTGGATATTTCATATACTCTTTTATCTCCTCAAACACTTTTTGTTGTACGTCTGTTGATGCAAAAGTGGATCTGCAAACACAAAGGGCTAATACCCGAATCGATATCCAAAGCGTGCCAGTCAATTTGACCTGTTAATCGACAAGGATGAAGATACGAGCACTTTGGTCCTGACAACAGCGATACGCCCGGAAGTCACAGCCAAGAGGTACTCACGCGGAACTCGAGAATTGCCGAAGGTCGCACTGAAGCGATGCAACTCGCCGAATCAATGAGAACTCATAAAAAGGAAAAAGATATGCAAATTGACGAAGTCGCCGAAAAGTAAGTAGATGCAAATAGGAGTAAAAATTGGTTTTGATATTTTTTGATCTATATTACATTGCCCCTCAATCTATATTTATACCCTGATCTAAAGAGACATAACCAAATACGACTAGGACACCAAGTCCATATCTAAGGAAACACGTGACTCTTACATGAATCATATTCTAACAAATATAGAAAAGGAAATCAACTCCTATCTATTTCCCTGTCCGCCTCAATTACGATGGAATTCTCACCGACCTCCTTTCCATTGGCATACTTCTTGTTTCATCGGTAGTAGTTTTCAAACCTTCCTTCATCGGCATCGACAATAACATCTCCAACCTTATCAGGAACGCCCGAGTCTAAATCAACCTTTCCATCGATCACCACCATTCATCGGCAACCATCTTTACAAGCTGATTTTCATCGACTGTCAGCGTATACAGTAACTTTCCTCCTACCGATTAGCCCACTCTGATAATTTTGACACGTGCAAAAAACGGTGTCAACACATGCCCCCCAATTTCGGAGTATAAAACCATTAATGCTCTAAAATTTACTCCAGATAACATTTGCCTTCGCCCAATTACCGTAACTCATCCTCCAAGCCAAAACTTGATCTGTTATCAAATCTAATCAAATCTAGTCCTGATTCACGCACCTTAGTAAATATCGCACAATTTCCAACCACTCTTGCCCTGATTATGGTTAAGATACCGAAACAATAATCCATCGGCAAGATCCTAATATAATAATACAGCCATTTTCAGAATTAAAATATCCTATACCGAGATCTCTTCCAAGTCATGATTACTTGCCATCAAATCATCTGTACAATCCCTTGATTATCGTGCGAACAATTACCATATCCATCTGAACCACCTCGACCCACATGCGCGTGGCATAGAGATAAGTCCAGAATACCCCTACTCCAAGCGGCTTATAAATAGATTTCTCCGGAACACCCGTCTTCTACCCTCAGACTCCAATCTTTGGCATTCTCTCTTCTCGGCGGCGACTCCGATGAACAACTACGCGACCTCAACCAACAAGAACTTTTCTCCAGCGTCAGCCTTGAGTCTCCAGCTCGTGCCCCCATTTACCTCAAGATAATGGCAATCAACTTCGACGTCCCTGCGGTTCGTTCCACTTCCGTTACTTTTTACCGTGATTCCTCTGGTCTTTGCGAGTTCATACAGTTGGTAATTTTTTCTCTTTTTCTTTGTTCTTCAGATCCTCTAAACTTAGGAACTTCGCAACAAATTAGTTATTCTAACTGATCAGCCGCATTTCCAATGCTAGGACCAATGGGCAACCCAAATCCAACTGATCTGATTAATGCAGAGGTTAACAGAATCTCTTTTAGAGCCCAAAATTTCTCTCTAAATTTATGTAAAGATACATTCCGATCTTGGCCCAAAACCACCAAAGGGTGGAAAGATTGGTACTTAAGGGTCAATAGGTCGATGCAAGTACACTAGATAGAATGGAAGCTAGACCAATGCATTAGGCTATCCATTGCCGATATGCAAAAGAACGAGTCAATGATGATTGTAGCTGCTTACTTCTGGTCAGACACAACAAACACTTTTATGTTTGGAGATGGCCCAGCTACTTCCACACTTGCCAATGTCTACATGCTCACTGGCTTGGACATTTCAACTACCGATGAAGGCTCCATCTATGGCAGAAAATCTGAATATAGGGTGAATACCCGCAACATCGGTGGTTGGACGGGATATATTCAAGAATGCCAGAGGACTGGGACAGTTAACCAGAGAGAACATGCCACATTCTTGAATATGTGGTTAGAAAAATTTATCTTCTATGGTCGATCAGTAGGACCAACCAACGCCTTCCTCCCTGTGGCTGAATTCTTGGCCAATGGTGTAAGGTTTCCTCTTGGCTGATACCTTCTGAGCTCCACTTATCATCTTCTTCATCAAGTGTCTCAAAAACTTTTGCTTGACGAACCCATCGGCAACTTAGGAGGCCTATGGTGGTTTATCAACATGTGGCTGAATGTCCATATGCACAAATGTTTGCAATGGGACTTCTTTGCCCAACAATTCCCACAAGAAATTGCTGAAGACCATGTGCTTGGGGATGAGGAATCAGCAACACGCTCACCCCTCAATTTTGGTGAAGCCATAATTGTCCTCCCTAGAATAGAGGCCAATGAAGACCAGATCGGTAGATTCTTCCAAAGCTTCTACAATGGTCTTTCTCGTGATCATAGGGCCTGGGTACCTTATATTGACGAAGAAAATAGATTCCCCCTTCTTTTCAACTTTGCCGATGACACTCTGAATCAAGATAATGAACTCATGATGGCCATCATTACTCCTAGGGCAATCCCAGTAAACACATTCGGTAGCGGGAAAAACTCCAATATCACGTATGAATTTTATAATCCATCGGCAGTATCCCGTCAATTGGCTTTTGGGCAACTGCCAATCAAACTTTGTTTTGCCGATGTGATCAAACCCAGAGAAACAATCACCTACGGAACAGATTAAAGCAGGGTAGTGCGACTCTCCCCCGATGCCGATACTACAGATGTTGATCTATCCATCTGGACGCCAACATCTTTCATCACCGAATCATATAAGCAATGGTGGCGAGAGTGGAGGGAACAACTGTTTGCAACATCTGCTCACATATATTGGCACATGATCGACCCTGAATACGCCATTCCCGATGACGCAGTAAGTTTCTTTTAACTCCCTTCTGCTTTTTCCTTTCATATATCGGTAACTAACTTTCTCGTGACAGGTTAACAACCCAGCACCATCTATGAGCAAAAGTGGGAAACCCTTTGATCTTTGGCCTGTTTCCCTGATATCACCGATCGGCTACAACGCCCCCACCTTAGCTGCTTTGACTCACCAGAAGACCTGTGCCAAGACTATCACCTCCAAGTCCAAATTGGCTACAGCTAGGGCCACTCCATTGGCTGCTGCTACAACCCTGATCAAGGCATTCAAGGTAACAACCTTGTTTATTTCTACTCATGCCGATCACAGACTGTATTAACATTAATCATCAGGGTGTAAGAGCTGCTGCTAGATCGTCATCGGCAATTCCTCCGACATTAAGCACCATTACCTCTGACAAACCTTCAGAGGTATTCCTTTGATTTTACATTTTATCTATTAAATATCATACCTTACACTTATTTTGCAGCAACAAACGGGTACATCGGCAAGTGTACCAGATGTTCAAGCTCCACAACCAACAAGTGCCGATGCCCCCCAGCCAACCATTGCTGAGGCCCAAGCAAAGCGCAAAGCCTTAACAGATGCCGAGGCACAGCCAAAACGATAGAAGTCCATGCTGATCCCCACATCTGCCCCAACGTCTGCAAGCCGGCAAGAATCAGTCGATGCAACTGAGGAAGCAGTTAATCCTCCTGTACAGGACATACCATTGGTCATCATACCCCAAGGGCCAACCACCGATGAGGCCACAGAGGATATCCCATCGGCAAGCTCAGCCGATCCTCCACACGGCATACTCCAGGCTGCTTCCTCCAGCCAAGTACAGGAAATTGCCTTGAAATAGGTAAGCCGATTGACCTAGTCGATTTATAATATTCATACTTATCCTTAACTGACCTCTTTTTCTTTTTCTCAGGAACAAGACTCCCCAAACAGCCTATTTTCCTTTGCCATTGACGTTTCTGATGATGATGGAGAGGAAGCAAGTTCTTCCCTTGCACTGGGAACAATATCGGCAGAAATTAAGTCCAAGTTGGAAGCTCTCCTGGACTTGTTACAGCAGGATACCGCCCAACTGGTAGATGACTCGGACCCCACAAAGGCAATTTTCAAAACAATCCGTGGCTAGGTCCCTGTCGATGTTGAAGAAGCACTCTTCCCAGCAGCCCATTTAGAAAGCCGCCAACTGCAATATCAACGGGCTGCTCAACGCATTGCCGACAGAGCAGCTCAGGCTCAACTCAAAGAAGAGATGCTACAACTGAAACAGATTGCCGATGAGAAGCACAAGGGCATCGGCAACTTGTAGACTTTGGGCGCTGAACTTAAGCAGAAAATTTTAGATTTATCGGCAAAGAGGATGGCTCTATTGGCTGAATTGAAAGAAGTCGAGGCAGCCTTAACTCATGCCCAACAAGAAGAAAACCAGCTACCCGATGCCATCAAGGCCCTTCAGCAAGAAAGAGATATCCAAGCTCGCAAAGCCTTGGCCATGAAGAAAAAACTCAAGCCTGTGGAGGGTGCTGCCGATGAAGACATCAAAGAAATGAAGGAAGCCGACCAGATTCGCCTGCGTGTGATATTGGCTATTCAATCCTTGTTAAACTTGTAAATCTTGTCTATTGCATCGGCACTTTATGAGACATTGACATCCTTGTATAATTCTAGCCGATAGGACTGTTATCGGCACTTATACTTTTATGCATCCATCCAGACACTAGGGTAATATTTCTTTAAATATTTTCCATTTAATGCTCTGGGAAACACAACCCCTTCAAGGGTTTATAGAATATATGCGTTACCAGGAACAGACTGATTTATCCGATATGGACCTTCCCAATTAGGAGACCACTTTCCAAACTTTGAACTTTTAGTCCCAATCGGTAAAATCAATTTCCAGACCAGATCTCCATCGGCAAACTCCTTTACCTTCACCTTCTTGTCATACCATCTGGCTACTCTTTTCTTATTTTCTTCGATGCTAACTAAAGCCCTTAACCGATGACCCACCACATCTTCCAACTCATCCTTCATAAGAGTATCATAATCATCGGCTGTCAGCTGATTTTGAGAACGTATTCGCCTAGAGCCAGTTTTAATTTCCCAAGGCAATACTGCGTCGTGTCCATATACTAACTGATAGGGCGTTACTTTGGTTGCACCATGACATGACATCCGATATGACCACAAGGCTTCATTTAATACTGTATGCCACCTCTTAGGATTTTCTTTAATTTTGCACTTAATGAGTTTGATGATCCCTTTGTTAGAAGCCTCAGCCTGACCATTAGCTTGAGCATAATATGGAGAAGAATTTAAAACTTTAATTCCCATACCTACAGCAAACTCATCAAATTCTCCCAATGTAAACATAGTACCCTGATCGGTAGTGATAGTTTGAGGAATACCAAATCGGTAAACAATATGCTCTTTCACAAAATCGATCATATTAGCCGATGTCACCTTTTTTAAAGGAATTGCCTCAACCCATTTTGTGAAATAATCGGTAGCAACCAGAATAAATTTATGTCCTTTGCTCGATGGCAGATAAATCTGACCGATGAGATCGATAGCCCATCCCCAGAACGGCCAAGGTTTAATTATAGGGTTCATAGCCGATGCAGACACTCTTTGAATATTACCAAACTTTTGACACCCCTGACATCCTTTATAATATTTAAAATAATCTTCAAGAATAGTCAGCCAATAGTATCCATTCCTTCTGATCATCCACTTCATCTTGAAAGCCGATTGATGCGCTCCACACACTCCTTCATGAATTTCACCCATCAAGCTTTTCGATTCATCGCTGCTAACACATCTGAGTAAAACTCCATCTATAGTTCGATAATATAATTCATCATCGAGGAGCACATACTTGGTAGCTTGGAACCTTATACGTCTTTCAACCTTTTTATATGGATCCTTTAAATAATCGACAATCTCCTTTCTCCAGTCATCGGTATCGACTGCCAATGTTAGCACTTCCTGAATAGGCTGATACCCTGAAGCATGCTGAGCTAGTCGATTAGCCTCTTCATTATACAGTCGAGAAATATGTTCAAGATGAAAATCTCTAAACCCTTTCAACAACTGCAAACATCTTTCATAATATAAAATTAAAACTTCACTTCGGCATTCATAAATCCCAGCCAATTGATTTATAACTAGCATAGAATCACCAAAGATTTCAATAGCATCGGCACGTATCTCCTTCAGCAATTCTAACCCTTTTATCAAGGCTTGATATTCAGCCTAATTGTTTGTCGATGTAGCAACAATCGGCAATGAAAACTCATACCTCCTTCCTCGAGGTGAAATCAACACAATACCGATACCTGCTCCTTCACCACATGTGGACCCATCAAAGAAAAGTGTCCAAGGAGCAATCTCCAGAGAGTCCACTGTATTACAATGCTGAGTGACAAAATCAGCCATAACCTGCCCCTTAACTACCTTAGTCGATTCATAACATAGTTCAAATTCTGATAATGCTAAAATCCACTTG
Organism: Miscanthus floridulus; assembly: GCF_019320115.1. Lineage (NCBI taxonomy): Eukaryota > Viridiplantae > Streptophyta > Magnoliopsida > Poales > Poaceae > Miscanthus > Miscanthus floridulus. The sequence goes on from NC_089584.1 coordinate 4,415,775, forward strand.
CCGATTCTACCACTTAATATCGGCATCGACAGCATATACTTGACTACGTCGTCTTTGCATATGACTGTACATTCGGCAGATAACAAATAATGTCTTAATTTGACACAAGAAAAGTATAAACACAGACATAATTTTTCGATGGCTGAATACCTTGTCTCAGCATCCACTAATCTTCTGCTCAAATAATAAATAACACGTTCTTTCCCTTCAAATTCTTGAATAAGAGCTGAACCGATAACGGTATCATCAGTTGACAAATACAACCTGAAAGGTTTCCCGTGTTGAGGTGGAACTAGCACTGGAGGATTTGTTAAATATTTCTTAATTTCATCTAGGGCTAACTGCTGCTCAGCTCCCCATATAAATTCCTGATCGGCTTTCAATTTAAGTAATGGACTGAAAGCCTTGATCTTACCCGACAGATTAGATATGAATCTTCAAATGAAATTAATCTTACCGATCAAAGATTGCAATTCAGTTTTATTAGCAGGAGCAACCACCTTGTTAATTGCATCAATAGACTTTCCACTGATTTCGATGCCCCGCTGATGCACCATAAAACCCAAGAATTGACCTGCCGATACACCAAATGCACATTTATTAGGATTCATCTTCAATCCATGCTTCCTTGTGCACTCCAGTATCTTTCATAGATCGGCTAGATGTTTTGTGATATCTCCAGACTTAATCACTACATCATCAATGTAGATCTCCACTAATGTGCCGATGTATTCATGAAAAATAAAGTTCATAGCTCTTTGATAAGTAGCGCCGGCATTTTTCAAACCAAACATCATGACTATCCACTCAAACAACCCTACATGACTTGGACATCTGAAAGCAGTCTTGGGAATATCTTCTTCAGCCATGAATATTTTATTGTAACCTGCATTACCATCCATGAAGCTGATAATTTGATGTCCGGCTGCAGCATCAATCAACAAATCAACAATCGACATTGGATAGCCATCCATCGGTGTGGCTTTGTTGAGATTCCTGAAATCAATACAAACACAAAGTTTTCCATTTTTCTTATAAACAGGAACCACATTAGAGATCCACTCTGCATATCGACACTGCCGAATAAACTTTGCCTCAATTAATTTAGTTATTTCGGCCTTGATGCATTGTAGAAGGAATTGATGCATTGTAGAAGGAACACAACAATTAGCATGAATCCAATCCCTCCCTAGAAGCGGATTATATGCACCCTTGCCATTAATAACAAAGAACGTCGTCGGCAAGGTTTTGCTGCCGATGGTCAATTCAACGCATACTGCCCCTTTAGCCGGTGACACATTGCCTTCAAAATCCTTCAGTATCATATCGGTTTTGGTCAAATCTTGATCTCCCTTACCAAGTTTCTGATACATCACATAAGGCATAATATTAATCGCAGCCCCTCCGTCGATAAGTATCTTAGATACAGGCTGCCCATCAACTCTGCCTTTCACAAACAAAGCCTTAAGATGTTGTCTCTCGTCATCGGTAGGTTTCTCAAAAACAGCCATCATTGGATCTAGTGTCAACTGAGCTACTTGATCAGAGAGAACATCTTCTTCCTCATTATCAGATAGTGCCAAAAACTCCATCGGCAACATGAATACCATATTAACATCTGCCGATGGACCCTTATTTTTGTGTTTTACCTGCCACTGCTGATGACCGGACCTCTCATTGGAGGAATTTTCCTCTCGGTATAAATCCTCCTGATGCTCATGTTGCATCCTCCTTTTCTGTGTCTTTGTCAGACCCTTCGGGCACCATCGAGGAAACTTGGTTTTCCAAACTGGCTGATAACAGGTCCCAGTTGATTCTACACGGCGTATATTAGGGTCCTTGTAGAATATTTCCTCATCGGGAACTCTTGCATTTGCCATCTCCTCAAGCTCCTCTTGATTCCTTGGAAAATATCCAGCACGTTTACCAAGCCTTTCATGTACACTAAGTCTGCCCCCTAGCCGATCATGCACTGATGCTCTGCCTCTTATCGGCTCATTGATAAATAAACCCTGATTGCCAGGTTGAAACCTCCTTTCTGACCGATTGACCCCATAATAACCATTGCACTCAGAGCAATTTTCAACAATTGGCACTTTAATACCTTCTTCCCAGCAATGGATGAAAAATGGGCACCTCCAATGATCTTTATGCCGATACCATTCTTCCCGATGTCTCTCTTCTTGCTGTTGTCGATATCGGTCCTTACGCTGATGCCAACCCTCCTGCTGCCTTCGATGGGTAATCATAATGCCAGGTCGAGGAGGGTTTTTGGAACTACTACTTTCTCCCAGCAAACCCTTACTTTTTGCATCATCAGTAGTTATCTGATGTTGGGGATCCACTGATGCATTTTTCTAAGCAGCCTCTGACGTCAATACCTTGGTCTTCCCTTTGGCCTCCAACATATTTGCTGGAAAAGGGTGTTGATCAATTTTCATCAGCTTCTGGGCCTTGGAAGTACCAAACTTAATTCTCCCAGATTCAATAGCCGATTGTAACTGTTGCCTGAACACCTTGCACTCATTTGTACTGTGTGAAGTTGCATTGTGCCATTTGCAGTACAAGATCTTCTTCAACTCTTCTGCCGATGGGATCACATGATTAGGTGACAGCTTAATTTGGCCCTCTTGAAGCAGAAGATCAAATATCTTGTCGGCCTTGGTGATATCAAAGGTAAACTTTTCTGGCTCTTTTTGACCAAAGGGACAAGATATCGGCTTTTTATTCTTAACCCACTCAGCTAAGCCGATAACTGGTTCTTCATCAGAATCAGAATCTCCTACTTCTTCAACAAATGATACTTTTTTACTCTAATTCTTTTTAAGTTCAAAAACCCTAGTATCTTGATCAGAGATCCTTTGCACAAGATGACTGAGGCTTTCAAACTCCTGAGAAGCATATCTATCTTTAAGATGTGGCAATAACCCTTGGAAAGCCAGATCGGCAAGCTGCCGATCATCCAGCACCAGGCTGTAGCACTTATTTTTTACATCTCGTAGCCTTTGCACAAAGCTTTCTACCAATTCATCATTACGCTGTCTCAATTTTACTAAATCGGTAATCTTCTTTTCATGGATTCCAGCAAAGAAATACTTATGAAATTGTTTTTCTAGATCAACCCAAGTAATAATAGAATTTGGTGGTAATGAAATGAACCATGTAAATGCCAATCTAGACAAAGATGATGAAAATAATCGAACTCTTAATTCATCTCTGCTAGCTGCCTCTCCACATTGAATAATGAAGCGATTGACGTGTTTCATTGTTGATGTATCATCTTGCCCAGAGAATTTAGTAAAATCTGGTACCTTGTACCGATTTGGGAGAGGAATTAAATCATATACAGGAGGGTATGGAGTCCGATAAGAATAAGTATTGACCTTGGGCTTTATCCCAAACTGATCCTTCATAATTTCTACTATCTTATTGGCCCAAAAAGCATCAGCCTCCTGCTGACAAACTGGCTGAATTTCTACAGGAGGTGCCTGCTGATATCCCTCCACATATCTTTGTGGCCCACGATCTCCAGCAATCGGCATATTTGCCGTTACTTGTGGTCCATTAACCTGTTGGAAAGGATTCATCGGCTGAGCTACCGATGCTTGATTCTAGAAACCAGCTTGCATATGACCTTGTTGAATCCCTGCAACCTGCTAATTTTGCTGAACTATATGTTGAATAGGTAACTGTCCTGACCAACCATTATTAGAACTCATCGGTACAAAACTTACCGATGGCTGGTAATTTACTGACATTGTTGGATAATTATAACCAGCTTGAGGCATGAACTGAACCCTAGTTTGACTCATAGCAGGGGCTTTCTGCTACATCAGCAGTAAGCTTACCGATGGACTTGAATTGGGTGTTTGAACCAAAGGCATCTGGAAACCTCCTGGAGTTGGTTGCACAGTAGTTGTTGTGGCATATTGAGTGTCGGGTACCTTAGAATGGGGTACCCCAAGCAAAACGTCAAATGGGTTGCCCAAGTCCCATCTAAAAAATAATAATGATGATAAAAGCAAAAGGAGAAGTCATGGGCCCCTCCCCATTGTGACCAGGCCCATTGGGTCCTCCTCCTCCTCGCCTCGAGCCCCGAGAAGGAGGTCTCGACAGCCCGACGAGGCTCCCTAGGGAGGCCTCGGCAGGAAACGCCGTCTCCGCCTCGCCCGAGGCTCTCCACAGAAGGCCTCAGCAGGTGGCGCGTTCTCCATCTCACGTGAGGCCTCTCGCGTGGAGCCTCGGCAAGGAGCCTGATCTCCGTCTCGCGCGAGGCCCCATTCTCTGTGTCGCTCGAGGCCAGCACGCCCGCGGTCCATCGCCCCCTGCCTCGGCCGACCCTCCCGATAGCCGGTCACGTCCCATTAATGCTTTCAACCACTCCCGTGATCTCAGCCGGACAGCGGCTCAACGTCACAGAAAGACCGACGTGACCCGAAGTCGCATCAGCACCATACCGGCCAGGACAGGGCACGGCGGGGATTACCGGCCACTGTGTCCAAACACTGTGACCACGATCAGCCGCCGTCAGCGCCTGGGACAGGATGTGGTAGGGGTTACTAGCCACTGTGTCCTACCACTGTGTCCACGATCAGCCGCCCGCTCAAGGCCTCGGCGCTGTACACCAAAGCCTCGGCACTGTACATCAGGGCCTCGGCAATGTTGGGGTCCGCGCCTACCGAGACCCCCCCACCGTAGTACCAGCCTCGGCCCCGACCAAGTTTCGGCCTCGTGCATAGTCCGTCCATAGCGGCTTATGGTCGCCGCCACATCCACTCCGAGGCATTCCTGGGGCTTCCACGACACACAGGACAGGAGAAAGGCCGACGCGACCCGAAGTCGCATCAACACCATACCGCCCAGGACAGGGCACGGCGGGGATTACCGACCACTGTGTCCAAACACTGTGACCACGATTAGCCGCCGTCAGCGCCTGGGACAGGATGTGGCAGGGGTTACTGGCCACTGTGTCCTACCACTGTGTCCACGATCAGCCGCCCGCTCAAGGCCTCGGCGTTGTACACCAAGGCCTCGGCACTGTACATCAGGGCCTCGGCAATGTTGGGGTCTGCGCCTGCCGAGACCCCCCCACCACAGTACCAGCCTCGGCCCCGACCAAGTTTCGGCCTTGTGCATAGTCCATCCACAGCAGCTTATGGTCGCCACCACATCCACTCCGAGGCATTCCTAGGGCTTCCACGACGCACAGGACCTGATGGGACGACCATGCCGCCCCAGTACTCCAAGGATGGGCCACTCTGACGACCATGCCGCCACAGGAACAGGCCATAGGGCTTGGACATGCCGTCCCTGGTGGCACAACGCCGCATAGTAATACATGTACTGCCCTTGTCCCCCCTTCAACTATAAAAGGAGAGGACTTGGGCCACTTAGAGGGGACGACCAGAGAACACACACACACACGCACACCTTCCAGCCACTTGAGATCAACGTCTCAGATGGTCCCACGACACCCTGCCGAGACCTGGGATAAGTTCCCTCTTTCCCTTAGCTTGTAACCCCCTACTACGAGCACTTCGGTGCAAGGAATACAAGTTCTATCCCTCAGACTGGACGTAGGGCGCCGATTGCCCGAACCAGTATAAACCTTGTGTCTCTTTGCATCACCATCCGGAATCGGGAGCACACAGAACAAATTCACTAGTCGGTTGAGGACCCCTCGGTCCGAAACACCGACAGTTGGCGCGCCAGGTAGGGGACGTCTGTGTGTCAGTTTCGTCATCCCAACAGGTTCCGGATGGCAGACCCCGTGCGACCATTGTGTCTCGGCACCGTAGTTTGGTTCGAGAGCCTATAGTTCATGTCTCTAGGGCATGAGTACGACATGGTACTCCTCGCTCCTCGAGCCCCACCGCCCGACGATGAAGTTACGCACCGGCAGCCCAGGCGCAGGCGGCGCCCGAGCGGCCGCTCTCGCCGCACTCGCCAGGCACGACACGAGCAAGACCACCCCGACGTTACGTGAACCCGGGGCGGCACGCCACTCCCCGCCGATATCCTACGACCAGCTGTTGGTACGGGGTCCCTGGCTAGGGACCTGTCTGGCCTGAGCTTGGACAAAGGGAAATCGCCGGTGGCTCGCGATGATGCCCAGTCGTCAAGCTCCGCTCCACCACTCCCTGAAGAACCGACCCTGGTGGAGCAGAATCTGGCAATGACATCATCCCCATACCCCTTTGGGTTGAAAAATGCCGCCGCTTCTTACACCTACGCGTACGCTGCTGCTCATGAGGGTCCCTCAGAACGCTGCCAGTGCTTCGGTCTCGACCTAAGCACCCACGCTGACTCCTCGGATGAGGACAAGGCATGGCCCAGAGTGGATTTCTCCAGGCTCCACGACCCTAGGACTTTGCGCTAGTTCTTGGCCGCAAGCGACTACTGCTTCGGTTACTCCGACTCCGACGACGAAGGCACTTACGACCCCACTCGCGAGTGTTTTCACGCTGGGCTCGGGATGCCGAGGGCAGGTGAAGAGGATGAGGGGGCAGGTAGCCGCTCCCCACTTCGTCCAGGGGCGGGCGCCGTCATGCCCCCACGCAATGCCCTGCCGACCGCATGAAATGAGAACGTCGCTCTTGCACGACCTCAGCGCCCAGACCTAGAGCAACTCCGTGAGCTCCAGGCCAAGGTCGAGCAAGACCAACTCCTTCTGCAGCAGCTTCGAGACTCTCTCGAACAGGAACAGCGAGGCCGCGGCGAAGGTGGGGGAGCTCGACGAAGAGCTCACGATGTGTATCACCGCATCCATGACGATGAGGGAAGCGAGCAACCCCTAGTCTTCAATCGCGCCAGCCAGAACGTTGCGGCTGCGGTAATACTGGTTCACGCAATGCCCGAGCCTTCTACCACGGAGGGGCGGCAGGTCCGCGGCGAGCTCCACGATCTCCTAGAGACCGCTGCGGTTCAGCAGGCCGAGAGTTCTGCCTCCCGACGGCGCGGGGGCACCTCGAACCTTCTCACGGCACCGCCTCGACAGGACAGGGAAGCCCCGGCTCGTCCCGACCCCGACCGAGTGCCGATAGCCCATAGGGTCCCCCGTGCTTCTGGACTGCCCCGGCAATCGACGCGAGGTGCAGGGAGACCATGAGGTGGTCAGCAGGCGACGACGCCACGACAACGAGGGGCCCGCTCGGGGCTACCACCCACACCAAGGCAGTCGCTACAACAGCGGTGAGGACCGCAGTCCTTCCCCTGAGCCGCCAGGCCCTCGGGTCTTCAGCAGGGCCATCCGCACTGCTCCTTTCCCCGCCCGGTTCCGACAGCCGGCCAATCTCGCGAAGTACAGCGGCAAGACCAACCCAGAGCTCTGGCTCGCTGATTACCGCCTGGCCTACCAGCTAGGTGGCGTGGATGATGACCTGCTCATCATCCACAATCTCCCTTTGCTCTTGTCGGACTCGGCACGAGCCTGGCTCGAGCATCTCCCTCCCTCGCAAATCCACGACTGGCACGACTTGGTTAGGATCTTCGTTGGGAACTTCCAGGGCACATACGTGTGCCCTGGGAATTCCTAGGATCTTAAGAGCTATCGCCAGAAGCCGGACGAGTCTCTCTGAGACTTCATCCGGCGCTTCTCCAAATAGTGCACCGAGCTACCCAGCGTCGGCGACTCGGAGATCGTCCAGGCTTTCCTCTCCGGCACCACTTGTCAGGACTTGGTCCGAGAGTTAGGTCGCAACGTCCTGCGCTCTGCTGCCGCGCTCCTCGACATCACCACCAGCTTCGCCTCAGGAGAAGAGGCTGTTGGAGCCCTCTTCCCTGACGCCGATACCAAGGGTAAGCGAAGGGAAGAGGCCCCCGAGGCCTCAGCCTCCCACCTCCCTAAGAAAAAGAAAAAGGGGCGCCTGGGGAGGCAGGAAGTCCTGGAGGCTGATCTGGTTGCGACCACAGAGCGCAAGAATCCCCGAGGCCCCAAAGGCCCTAGGCCCTTCGATGACATGCTCAAGAAACCCTGCCCTTACCACCAGGGCCTGGTCAGGCACGCTCTCGAGGATTGCACCATGCTGCGGCATTATTACGCCAGGCTTGGGCTCCCCGACGACGACGCCAAGCAGAAAGGCACCGGCGAGCGGGACGAAGACAAGGACGACGGGTTCCCCGAGGTACGCAACACTTTCATGATCTTCGGTGGGCCCTCGGCATGCCTTACGGCGCGGCAGCGCAAGAGGGAACGCCGAGAAGTCTTCTCGGTCAAGGTGGCCACCCCCAGTACCTCGACTGGTCTTGAGAGGCGATCACCTTCGATCAAGGTGACCACCTCGACCGTATTCCAAATCCCGAGCAGTACCCACTGGTCGTCGACCCGATCGTCGGCAACACCCGACTCTCCAAGGTGTTGATGGACGGAGGCAGCGGCCTCAACATCCTCTACGCCAACACCCTGGAGCTCTTGGAGATCGACCGGTTGAGGCTACAAGGCGACGTCGCACCCTTCCACGGCATCATGCCAGGGAAGCACACATGACCCCTCAGGCGCATCGACCTTCCTGTCTGCTTCGGCACCCCTTCCAACTACCGCAAGGAAGTCCTCACCTTCGAGGTAGTCAGGTTTGGGGGAGCCTACCACGCCATTCTGGGGCGACCGTGCTACGCCAAGTTCATGGCAGTGCCCAACTATACCTACCTCAAGCTCAAGATGCCAGGCCCTAATGGTGTCATCACAATCGAGTCCACGTACGAACATGCATACGACTGCGACGTCGAGTGCATCGAGGACGCCGAGGCTCTTGCGGAGTCCGAGACCCTCATCGCCCACCTCGACCAACTCAGTGGTGAGGTGCCTGACTCCAAGCATCGCGCGGGGGCGTTCGAGCCCGCTGAAACCATCAAACTCATCCCGGTCGACCCCGCATGCCCTGACGACCGAGCGCTGAGGATCAGCGCCACCCTCGACATCAAATAGGAAGCCGTGCTCATCGACTTTCTCCGTGCGAACGCCGACATATTTGCATGGAGTCCCTTGGACATGCTGGGCATACCAAGGGAAGTCACCAAGCACGCCCTGGACATCTGGGCTAGATCTAGACCGGCGAGGCAACGCCTGCGCTGCTTCGATGAAGGAAAGCGCAGGGCCATCGGAGAGGAGGTACAGAAACTCTTGGCAGCCGGGTTCATCAAGGAAGTATCCCACCCAGAGTGGTTGGCTAACCCCATTTTAGTCAAGAAGAAAAATGGGAAATGGAGGATGTGTGTAGACTACACCGGTCTGAATAAAGCCTGTCCAAAGGTCCCCTTCCCATTACCTCGAATCGATCAAATCGTCGATTCCACCGCAGGGTGCGAGACCCTATCTTTCCTCGATGCGTACTCTGGTTACCATCAGATCAAGATGAAAGAGTCCGACCAGCTCGCGACTTCTTTCATCACACCGTTTGGCATGTACTGCTATGTGACGATGCCCTTCAGCCTCAGAAACGCAGGTGCCACGTACCAGCGACGCATGACCTAGGTCTTTGGTGACAACATCGAGCAGACCGTCGAGGCCTACGTAGACGACATCGTGGTCAAGACTAGAAAGGCTGAAAATCTCGTGAATGACTTGAGGGTGACCTTCAAATGCCTTAGAGAGAAGGGCATCAAGCTCAACCCCGAGAAGTGTGTGTTCGGGGTCCCCCGAGGCATGCTCTTGGGATTCATAGTCTCGGAACACGGCATTGAGGCCAACCCAGAGAAGGTCTCGGCTATAACCAGCATGGGACCAATCAGAGACCTCAAGGGAGTACAGAGGGTCATGGGATGCCTCGCGGCCCTGAGCCGCTTCATCTCGTGCCTCGGTGAAAAAGGTTTGCCTCTGTACCGACTCTTGAGAAAGTCCAAGCATTTTTCCTAGACCCCCGAGGCCGAGGAAGCCCTCGACAGACTCAAGAGGCTGCTCACCAATCCTCCCATTCTGATACCCCCGGCCTTGGACGAGGCCCTCTTACTCTACGTCGCCGCAACGACCCAAGTGGTCAGCGCCGCCGTAGTAGTAAAGAGGCAGGAAGAAGGGCATACTCTGCCTACCCAGTGACCGGTCTATTTCATCAGTGAGGTGCTCTCCGAGACCAAAGCGCACTACCCCCACATCCAGAAGCTAGTCTACGCCGTGGTCTTGGCCCGGCGCAAACTGCGCCACTACTTCGAGTCGCACCCAGTGACTGTGGTATCATCCTTCCCCCTGGGCGAGATAGTTCATAACCGGGAGGCCTCGGGCAGGATAGCCAAGTGGGCTATCGAGCTTATGGGGGAAACCTTGACCTTTGCGTCTCGAAAAGTGATCAAGTCTCAGGTCTTGGCCGATTTCATGGCTGAATGGACAGACACTCAATTGCCACCTGCTCAGATTCAGACGGAGTGCTGGACCCTGTACTTCGACGGATCCCTGATGAAGACCGGGGCAGGCGTGGGTCTGCTCTTCATTTTGCCCCTCGGAGTACACAAGCACTACATGGTGCGGCTCCACTTCGCCGCCTCCAACAACGTGGCTGAATACGAGGCCCTCATCAATGGCTTACAAGTCGCCATCGAGCTTGGGGCACGTCGCCTCGACGTCCGAGGCGACTCGTGGCTCGTTATAGACCAAGTGATGAAGGAGTCAAACTGCCTCGACCCTAAAATGGAGGCTTACTGCAAGATGGTGCGACGCCTAGAAGACAAGTTCGACGGTCTCGAACTAAATCACGTCGCGTGAAAGTACAATGAGGCCGCCGACGAGCTGGCAAAGATAGCCTCAGCACGGGCCACGGTCCCCCCGAACGTCTTCGCCAGAGACCTCCACAAACCATCCATCGGCTGCACCTCGACAACAGAGGAGGGCCCACCTGGGGAACCCATGGCAAAGCCAAACACCCCCTCTGCTGCCGAGACCCCCTCGACCAAGCCCGAGGTCATGGAAGTCAACGCCGAGCCTCCGCAGAATGATCAGGACGCGGATTGGCGAGTCCCGTTCCTCGATTGGCTTGACCGGGGGGAGCTTCCCGACGACCAAACTGAAGCACGATGGCTTGCGCGCCGAGCCAAGACCTACGCCCTCTACAATGGCGAATTATACAGGCGAAGTCCCTCAGGCGTCCTTCAACGATGCATCAGTTCCGAGGTGGGCCAAGCCCTGCTTTGGGACTTACACGCAGGCGCCTGCGGGCACCATGCGGCGCCTCGGACGCTCGTAGGGAACGCTTTCCGCCAAGGGTTCTACTGGCCAACGGCGGTCGCCGACGCTACCAAGCTAATACGCTCCTACGAAGGATGCCAGTACTACGCTCGGCAGACACATCTCCCGGCCCTGGCCTTGCAAACCATCCCCATCACATGGCCGTTCACCGTATGGGGGCTCGACATGGTCGGGCCTCTGCAAAAGGCCCTCGGGGGCTACACCCATCTACTGGTATCAATCGACAAGTTCTCCAAATGGATCGAGGCCCGTCCGATCAATCGAATCAAATCCGAACAGGCAGTGCTGTTCTTCACTGACATTATCCACCGGTTCGGGGTCCCCAACACCATCATTACCGACAATGGGACGCAGTTCACCGGCAGAAAGTTCCTGACGTTTTGCGACGACCACCACATCTGTGTGGCCTGGTCGGCCATAGGACACCCAAGGACCAACGGCCAAGTAGAGCGTGCCAACGGCATGATCCTACAAGGCCTCAAGCCAAGAATTCACAACCGGTTGAAAAAGTATGGCACGAAATGGCTCGCCAAGCTCCCATCGGTCATCTGGAGCCTGAGGAACACTCCGAGCCGAGCCACGGGGTTCACGCCTTTCTTCCTAGTCTATGGGGCCGAGGCCATCCTCCCCACCAACCTGGAATATGGTTCCCCGAGGCTGCAAGCCTATAACGAACAAAGCAACCGCACAACCCGAGAGGACGCCCTCGATCAGCTGGAGGAAGCCCGAGACGTCGCGCTACTACACTCGGCCAAGTATCAGCAGAGCCTACGGCGCTATTAGGCCCGATGCGTCCAAGGCCGAGACCTGAAGGTAGGCGACCTGGTGCTGAGGCTAGCACAGAGCAACAAGGGTCGCCACAAGCTGACCCTGCCATGGGAAGGACCGTACATCATTGCCCAAGTCCTGAAGCCTGGGACCTACAAGCTGGCCAACGAGAAGGGCGAAATCTTCACCAACGCTTGGAACATAGAACAGCTACGTCGCTTTTATCCCTAAATTTCCAAGCATTGTATATATCGTTTCTCGAAATGCAATTAAAAAGCGCTCTTTAGTTGGTCTTTACTTTTCGAGAAACCCCCCGAGCCCACAGTAGGTCCTGGCAGTACAATAAACACAATAAGGGAGACTCGGCTCTGCCTTGGCAGAACCAAGCCTCCCTCGGGGGCTAGATGGGGGACTTCCCCTAGGTCCCACGCACCATTTTTTTTAGTTGCTTTTTGAAAAAATTCCTACGCCAAGTCTCTAGCAGGCTCTGACGAATCATTTGTGGAGACTCCTCGGACCAAGGTCTGTTTCCTAAGCAAGAGGCCGGCTGAGTCGCGAGATGGCCTACACCCCTGGGCTACGGCACTCCCTCACTACCTCTCGCTCAGGGGACGGCTTAGGCCCCAAAGGGGTGTTTCGCAAACGAAATCGGATCAGGAGCAACAGAGGGCAAAGGCTCGGAAACATGAGAAAAACAACTAAGAAACACAGATACGTCAGAAATAAAAGCCTCGATGGCCACAAACATTGTGATACAAAAATAACCCCTATTCTATCTTTACATAGCCCCCGGGGCCCAAATTAAGGCTCAGGGCCCCCAGCACCGGCAGAGGGTAGGGGAGGAACCACTTCATCTTCAAAGAGCATCGCCAGCGCCGTGCCAGAGCCTTCCGCCGCCTCCAGCAGCTTCGCGACCGCCGCATGGGCCTCCTTGTCATCATCAGGCAGAACATAGCCATCACTGATGGCCGGGAGGTCGACGCCAAGGTAGTGAGAGGAGATGACGGCCATCGCCCGCTTGACAACCATGTGCAGCGCCCCTCGGAGCCGCTCGCGCATCTGGCTGCTCAGCGCAATCAAGCGGCTCCCTAGGGAGCTGCCCGACTGAACCCCCTCGACCTCCAGGGCCTCGCAGGTGGAAAGGGCAGCACGCTTTAGCGCCTCATGCTCCCCGATCTCGGTCTCGAGCACCGTCTGCACCGCACTAGAAGCCTCGGCGGCCCGAACGACCTCCGCCTCTGACTCTGCACCATGAAAAATGAAATAAGGTTGAGCCAGAGAAAAAACAACCTAAGTTAGGGACGGGAGCCCATGGAGCTCACCCTTGGCCTTCAGCTCCCAGCGTCGGGCCTCGGCCTGGCAGGCCTCGGCTTTTGCCTTCAACCACTGGGCCTCGACTCGAGAGGCCTCGGCCACCCTGGAGGCTTCACTCCCCAGCTCTGTGTCATACGAGGAAATTAGGAAGCGAACATAAGGGGAAGAAAACAAAACAAGGGGACTCGAACTCACCCTCGATCATCCCCCTCAAAACCACAGCCTTGATTTGCGAGGCCTCAACCGCAGCAAGGGCCTCGTTCAGAGCGCCTTTGGTCAGCTGGTGCGTACTCTCCTCTGCCCCCAGCTGCCTAGCGAGGGTCTTGCCCAAGGTCGTCGCTTCTTCAGCCCGGGACCTGAAGGCATCCCGGTCGCTGACGACGCGGGTAAGCTCCTCCTCTAGCTCCTTGATCCGCACCACCAAGGGGGCGAGCTGCGTCTGGGCCGTGGCCGCCTCGACCTTCGCATTGGCACAGTGAAGGCGAAGGTCCTCTACCTCTGCGCTTCGGGCTGACAGAAGCTCGTTAGCATCGGCAAGAAGGCCCCTCTGCCTCTGAAGCTGGTCCCAGATTCCCCTCTCCCACCGGAGGAAGACCGACTTCCTGAGGGACCGGGTCTCGAGCTCCTGAGGAGGCAGAGCAGAGGTCGTCGATTGCGACAAAACCAAGGAAAGAACAACGTCGTGCGAGAAAGGAAAACACGAACCTGAGCGACCCCGGGCAGTTCGTCGGCCACCACGGACAGCGCCGTCTGTAGCGACCGTTCCGCCAGCTCGTGGTACTGCTCGAAGGTACTCCAGCGCCCGCCCTTGGCCGTGTCCTCAAGGGCGAACAAAGGCTCCCCCTTAGGGTCGTCCCGGCTCTGCCACAGTACCCGCGGGTGATCCCACCCGTGGGGCTCGGGTCATACCCGCACAAGGGCCGAGCTTCCCTCGTCTAAGAGCGGCGCCGGCTGCTCCACGACGTCGGTCTACTCGGCGCCAACCACCTCCCGTGCCCGGGAGGTATCGTCAGAGGAGATCGGATAGACCTCCATCTCCTGGGCACTCTCCCACAACAACGGTGGGCCCTGAGCCAAGGGCACGGCCGAGGCCTCCGCCGCCGACATCTCCGCCTCCTGCACAGACGGCCTCGCTACCATCACGACAGCCAAGGTGACCTCGGGGGCTCTGGCCTCTACAGTCATAGCCTCGGCGGCCTCGGGGCTCTGGCCTCTGTCATTATGGCCTCGGCAGACGTAGAAGCGCCGGCCGCGGACACTGCGGTCTTGACGGTCATGGGCGCCGGGGCCCCCATCGCCTCAGCCCCGGAGGCCCCGGGAGCCTCAGCAACAAAGGGCACGACGGCCCCATCCGACCGTGTAGGGGCCACCTCGGCAACCCTTCCTTGGGCAGCCGGTTCCTGTGGGTCTACCCTCGCCGACGCCACGCCGCGCTGGATGGCGGCTTGTGCCTCCGCCACCCAGTGGGTAGAGGAGCCGGGGCTCACCTTAAGCGCTTTAAGGGGCGCCAAGGGGACGTCGTCCGCAGGCCGCTTCTGACTGAAGAAAAAATCAACCTATAGGGTCAGCACGAGACCATAAAAGCGAATGGAAGACACCATAACCCCGCCAAAAACACACTTACCTTGAACGGGGCAGCCCCAGCTTCGCCACAGCAAACCTCCTCCGCAACGGCGGAGGCGGCGGCAGGGGCGTCGCGTCCGTATCCACCGGCGCCGGTCGGTCCTCGGTGGACCCCGGCGCCCCTTCGATCCTCTGCGGGGCCGGTGGCATCGCCTCCACCACCACCGGCCCCACCGCGACCGCCGAGCTTACCGGGCTGACGGCGCATTTGCCTAACGCCCGCGCCTCGGGCGTGTCGGCCACGGCCCCGGAGGGGGCCACCGCCGACCCCGGGTCCGCTTCCTCTCCCCTTCCTGGGGGTGCTGGGCTGCTTACCGATGCCCCGGGCGCCACCTCCTCGATGTTCGGAAGGTGGTCTAGGGGGCCTCGCCCCACCTCGCCCTTGTCATTCCCGTCCGAGGCCTCCGTCGACAACGACATCGACGGGGACTCCTCCAACGGGAGACCTTCCTTCCGCTGCTGACGGCGGCGCTTATCCAATGCCTCGCGCGCAAGGATGTGCTTCGTGCGCTTCGCCGCCTTAGCATCCTTCTGTTTCTTCTGCGCGTCGGCGTGAGCGCGGTTAATCGCCCGCTGCCCCGCGTCCTCAGGAACGGGCGGCGGGGAGGAGCGCACGTCCCTCATCCCCTAAACAAACCACAAACGCGCATAAAGAAACAAGGGATAAAGGGAGATTGAGGAGGCTCAGAGGCTGTAGCGGCACTCGACTTACCAGCGAAAGAAACCCCTGCGACGGTCACATCGCGAAGGGGGTCAGGTTGCCGCCCCTCAACTTCACATCTACCATCTCCCCCACCTGACAGTGAATTTCCTCGTTAGAGAGGGCGGAGGAAGACACCCGGGTGCCTTCAACGGGCTCACCCGGCCTCATCTCGAACAGCTGCCGCCGTCGAGCCATCAGCGGCACACCCTCCGGCGGTGGAAGGCGGCCACAACCATAGCAACGGTGAGGCCATGATTCCACAGCCTCGCTAGCCCCTCTAGGAGCGGCTCCAGCTTGGGCTGGTCGACCTTCGGGACGCCCCATTTCCATTTCTCTGGGCAACTCCCCACAATCCGCCCAGTATAAGGGGGGAATCCCCCGTCGTCGTTGCGGAGGTAGAACCAACTCATGTACCACCGGCGGTTGGAGGATGCAAGTTGGGCCGGGATGTAGAGGTGCAGGCGGTCCTGACGCACTTGGAGAGTGTAGCCTCCGGCCCTCGACGCCTTCCTCTTGCCCGATGTCCCCGTCGGCTTGGTAGTATGCCCCGCCCAGAACAGGTGGAGCCACAAATCCCAATGGGGAGCGATCCCCAAATACCCCTCACAGACGGCAACAAAGATAGCCGCCTGAGCGATGGAGTTGGGATTAAAATTGTGGAGCTCCACTCCGTAGTAATGCGGGAGCGCCCGCATAAACCGGTCCGCCGGAACGCCGAGGCCACGCTCGTGGAAGGAGACGAAGCTCACGACGTAGCCGTCGCGGGGCCTCGGCTCCAGCTCGCCGTACGGAGCAATCCACTTCGGCCTACTAGGGTCTGTCACCAGGCGGAGGAGTCCACCGTCGACAAGCGACTGGAGCGTCTCCTTAGTGACATCCGACGGATCCCAGGGGTCCGCCTCGACAACAACGACGTTGCCGGCCATGAATGCGATAGAGGAATCGGGCATGGCGGTGAGTTTTTCTCCCTCCCTCCACGCTCTTGCTTTTTTTCTCGCTTTCTCCCCAGACTCGCTCTTCTCTCCTCTCCTTCCTGGCACCCGCTGCTCTGGCGACGGCTCGACGGAGGAGGCAGGCAAGGTAAGATAAGGGGGGGTGAGACTCTTTGGGTATTTATGTAGGGAGGAGGTGAAATGAATGGGCGATGAAACCAGGGAGGTTTTCCCCGTCCGGCGCGGTTAACCATGAGCCAATTTCGGCGGCCCACGCGCCCACGTCTCCCGCATTAAATGCGTGAACAGCTACGTCCCGTCCATCATGTCACGCTCGCCCATTACGGCAGCAGGCGTCGTTTCGCCTCCCCGTGAAACCACCTCAAAAGGCGCACCACCCGCGGCCGAGCCGATAGGGAGGACATTTCCTGCGGCCTATTCCTTTCATAGGAAGGAATCGGGCTCTGAGCCCATTATGATCCAGGGGTTCGAAGGCTGGACCCCAAAGGGTTTCGACAGCTGCCCCAGGATAACAGAGTCAGGGGCAACTGCGGGCGAGCCTATATGGGGCCGAGACCCAAGCGAGCGAAACGCTTGGGATGCCCAAAGTTGTGTCCGAGACCAGCAGGAAAGTATCCGAATGGGATCCCACCGTAGGGAGGCACCGAGCCACCGAGGCCCAACGAACGGCCTCGGCACCCACTAGAGAAATCCTCTAGTACTCTTGGAGTGTGTCTCTGGACCACTAGCCGTCCCCTAACGAACGGGGTTCGGACCTCCACTCGGACTACCCGATAACAGCTCACCGGAAGTGCCACCGCTCGTGCCCATCGAGGGTAGCGAGGCACGTTCCACCCCTCCTTCCGAGCGAAAAGGAAGCGCGAGGGTCGCATAAAAAGTCAGGGGAACCCCTGACGGCCTTCTCACCCTATGCAGAGGCTAGGGGGCTCCTCCTGCAAGTATGCCGAGACCTCACGACCCGGGCTCGCGCCTAAAGGGGCCTCGGCAAACAAACCCTCACGCGCGAGGGGCGTATAAAAAGTTAGGAGAACTCCCGACGGCCCTCTCACGTAGAGGCTAGGGGCTCTTCCTACAACCTTGCTGAAACCAGAATGGGCTCAGCAAACTAACCCTCCGTCCGAATGAAAAGGACATGTGAAGACCAGATGAAAGGGCTAGAACACCCAAGACAAAGACAAACAGTCCAAAACCACGCTAGAGGTTTCGCTACAAACACGATAAAAAGGGCGCCGAGCCCGTTACGGTCCAGGGGTTCGAAGGCTAGGCCTCTAAAAGGTTTCGACAGCCGCCCCAGGGCAATAGAGTCAGGGACGACATTGGGGCGAGCCTATGAATGGCCCAGACCCGAGCGAACGGTCGCTCAGGGCGTCCTAAGTCGTGTCCGAGACCGGCGGGGAAGTATCCGAATGGGATCCCACCGTAGGGAGGCACCGAGCCACCGAGGCCCGCGAACAGCCTTGGCACCCACTAGAGAAACCCCCTGGTACTCTTGGAGTGCGTCCTTGGACCACTAGACGTCCCCTAGCGAACAGGGCTCGGGCCTCCACTCGGACTACCCGCTAACAGCTCACCGAAAGTGTCCACGCTCGTGCCCATCGAGGGTAGCGTGGCACGTTTCACCCCTCCTTCTGAGCAAAAGGAAGCATGAGGATCATACCCAAAGTCAGGGGGCCCCCGACGAACCTCTTGCTCCGCGCAGAGGCTAGAGGCCTTTTTTCCTGTAGCCTCGCCGACACCCCCGCAACCCGAACTTGCGCTTGGGGGCTTGGCAAATGCAATAAGAACTACTCGTTCAGACACAGAAATGAAGAAAGCCCCTAGAGGAGTAACTCCACTCCCCTAGGGGCTTGGGGGCTACACCCGGCGGGTGCGCTCGCGCGCACCCACCAGAACCTCAAAAAACAAACCCCAATTCCTACGGGGCAGGTATGAACCAAGCCTTGGCAAACCCTCAGGGGGAGTGCAAGCCTCGGCAAACCCTCAGGGGGAGTGCATGCACTCCCCCCGAGGCTCGGGGGCTACTGTCGGGTACCTTAGAATGGGGTACCCCAAGCAAAACGTCAAATGGGTTGCCCAAGTCCCATCTAAAAATAATAATGATGATAAAAGCAAAAGGAGAAGTCGTGGGCCCCTCCCCGTCGCGACCAGGCCCACTGGGTCCTCCTCCTCCTCGCCTCGAGCCCCGAGAAGGAGGTCTCGACAGCCCGGTGAGGCTCCCCAGGGAGGCCTCGGCAGGAAACGCCGTCTCCGCCTCGCCCAAGGCTCTCCACATAAGGCCTCAGCAGGAGGCGCGTTCTCTGTCTCACGCGAGGCCTCTCGCGCGGAGCCTCGGCAAGGAGCCTGATCTCCATCTCGTGCGAGGCCCCATTCTCCGTGTCGCTCGAGGCTAGCTCGCCCGTGGTCTGTCGCCCCCCGCCTCGGCCGACCCTCCCGACAGCCGGTCACGTCCCATTAATGCTTTCAACCACTCCCGTGATCTCAGCCGGATAGCGGCTCAACGTCACAGAAAGACTGACGCGACCCGAAGTCGCATCAGCACCATACCGGCCAGGACAGGGCACGGCGGGGATTACCGGCCACTGTGTCCAAACACTGTGACCATGATCAGCCACCGTCAGCGCCTGGGACAGGATGTGGCAGGGGTTACTGGCCACTATGTCCTACCACTGTGTCCACGATCAGCCTCCCACTCAAGGCCTCAGCGCTGTACACCAAGGCCTCGGCACTGTACATTAGGGCCTCGGCAATGTTAGGGTCCGCGCCTGCCGAGACCCCCCCACCGCAGTACCAGCCTCGGCCCTGACCAAGTTTCGGCCTCGTGCATAGTCCATCCACATCGGCTTATGGTCGCCGCCACGTCCACTCCGAGGCATTCCTGGGGCTTCCACGACGCATAGGACAGGAGAAAGGCCGACGCGACCTGAAGTCGCATCAGCACCATACCGGCCAGGACAGGGCACGGCGGGGATTACCGGCCACTATGTCCAAACACTGTGACCACGATCAGCCACCATCAGCGCCTGGGACAGGATGTGGCAGGGGTTACTGGCCACTGTGTCCTACCACTGTGTCCACGATCAGCCGCCTGCTCAAGGCCTCGGCGCTGTACACCAAGGCCTCGGCACTGTACATCAGGGCCTCGGCAATGTTGGGGTCCACGCCTGCCGAGACCCCCCCACCGCAGTACCAGCCTCGGCCTCGACCAAGTTTTGGCCTCATGCATAGTCCGTCCACAGCGGCTTATGGTCGCCACCACATCCACTCCGAGGCATTCCTGGGGCTTCCACGACGCATAGGACCTGATGGGACGACCACGCTGCCCCAGTACTCTAAGGATGGGCCACTCCGACGACCACGCCGCCATAGGAATAGGCCACAGGGCTTGGACATGCCATCCTTGGTGGCACGATGTCGCATAGTAATACATGTACTGCCCTTGTCCCCCCTTCAACTATAAAAGGAGAGGACTTGGGCCACTTAGAGGGGACGACCAGAGAACACACACATACGCACACCTTCCAGCCGCTTGAGAGCAACGTCTCAGACGGCCCCACGACACCCTGCCGAGACCCGGGATAAGTTCCCTCTTTCCCTTAGCTTGTAACCCCCTACTACGAGCACTTCGGTGCAAGGAATACAAGTTCTATCCCTCAGACTGGACGTAGGGCGCCGATTGCCTGAACCAGTATAAACCTTGTGTCTCTTTGCATCACCATCTAGAATCGGGAGCACGCAGAACAAATTCACTAGTCGGTTGAGGACCCCTCGGTCCGAAACACCGACATTGAGGCACGTGAGCCATCGGCGAAACAGCCGATGGTATAGGAGCTTTTCCTACTACATCAAACACTTGAGGTAACCCAGGATTGAAAGCAGATGACTCCAGAGGCATACCATATCCCCACCAATTAGCAGGAATCTGGCTATTCTGAGACACAGGGCCTGACATAGCTGATGCCGATAGATCTATATTAAGCCGAACTCGTCCTCCTGGTAGTACCGGATCTGATCGTATCGGTGTAGGTTGAATATTAGGTAAGCCTGCCGATACTGGAGGAGAAGTAACTTCTATACCCACAACGGCCGATGGAGCCGATGGAGTATTGATAGATGCCGGCTCTGGTTGGTGATAGGCAGGCCCAACATAATGCGGTGACGCTTGTCCTTCTTTGAGAGTTCAAACCACAGCAATATAAACAGTATTGGACAGCACATTAGAATGATTAACCAAAGCATGATTTACTATAGAATTAACCATCTCTTGAAGTTTACCAGGATTGGAGTCAAAGGTAACCTGCCGAGGCAACGACAAATCTTGCTTCTAGATGACTTGTCCACTCTTGTTCAGGCTAAACGATTTTAGACAAAGCTGCCTGTATTCTTCTACAGCCTTTTCCATAGCCTGCCTCTGCTCTTCCTTAAGATCTTCTTCTGATACCGCGATAATGTTCCCTGAATTGATCTCGAGATTGAACATATTGATCAGATTGATTTGTCCCACCAAGCGTGCCAAAAGATGTGTTGATGCAAAACTAGATCTGCAAACACAAAGGGCTAATACCCGAATCGATATCCAAAGCGTGCAAGTCGATTTGACCTGTTAATCGACAAGGATGAAGATACGAGCACTTTGGTCCTGACAACAGCGATACGCCCAGAAGTCACGGCCAAGAGGTACTCACACGGAACTCGAGAATTGCCGAAGGTTGCACTGAAGCGATGCAACTCGCCGAATCAATGAGAACTCGTAAAAAGGAAAAAATATGCAAATTGACAAAGTCGCCGAAAAGTAAGTAGATGCAAATAGGAGTAAAAATTGGTTTTGATATTTTTTGATCTATATTACATTGCCCCTCAATCTATATTTATACCCTGATCTAAAGAGACATAACCAAATACGACTAGGACACCAAGTCCATATCTAAGGAAACACGTGACTCTTACATAAATCATACTCTAACAAATATAGAAAAGGAAATCAACTCCTATCTATTTCCCTGTCCACCTCAATTACGATGGAATTCTCACCGACCTCCTTTCCATCGGCATACTTCCTATTTCATCGGCAGTAGTTTTCAAGCCTTCCTTCATCGGCATCGACAATAACATCTCCAACCTTATCGGCAACGCCCGAGTCTAAATCAACCTTTCCATCGATCACCACCATTCATCGGCAACCATCTTTACAAGCTGATTTTCATCGACTGTCAGCGTATACAGTAACTTTCCTCCTGTCGATTAGCCCACTCTGATCATTTTGACACGTGCAAAAAACGGTATCAACAACGTCACCCCATTTAAATTTATAATCATTTCTCAACTTCAACAAAGAAGAAAACGGTAGAATCCTTTCTGACATATTTGAAATAAACCTTCTGATAAAATTAATCTTACCAAGCAGAGATTATAATTATGTTTTATTAGTTGGAGGTACTACCTCATCAATTGCTTTCATACTTTTCTGACCAATCTCAATTCCTTTCTCGTGGACCATAAAACCCAAAAATTGTCCAGCTGACACTCCAAAGGCACACTTATTAGGATTCATCTTTAAACCATATTTTCTTGTGCACTCCAAAGTCTTCCGCAGATCAGCCAGATGTTCTTTGTACCCTTTGGATTTCACCACCACATCATTAATATAGATTTTAACAAGCCTGTCGATCAACTTATAAAAATATAATTCATTGTCCTCTGATAAGTTGCACCAACATTCTTCAATCCAAAAGTCATCACAACCCATTCAAATAAACCGATTGTGCCGAGGCACCTATAGGCTATTTTTGCTATGTCTTCTTCAGCCATAAAAATTTGATTATAACCTACATTACCATCCATAAAACTAATTACCTTATTCTCGGCTGCTGTATCTACCAACATATCGACTATTGGCATCGGATAACTATCCATTGGTGTAGCCTTGTTCAAATCTCTAAAATCAATACAAACTCTCAACTTCCTATTTTTCTACTTGCCAAACTATGATCACAACCCACAAAAGCATCATAGATTAGATATATAAATAGAAGCGTCTTGCCCTGGCTTACTCCTCTTCCACTGCGGGTGAGAAGCGGTTCTTACAATACCCATGATAAACAGTGTTATCTGCAACAAGTGGGAAATAAACTCTAGGTACAAGAAGATACTCAGCTAGACTTATCCGTCATAAATAAAAAAATATAGTGACTCTAAGGATCATGCAAGGCTTTATAAGTGGATCCAGTTTGACAACATTTTGCATAAAAAGCTACTAGTTGAGCTATACATTTTATAATTATGTCATCAAGTTAGTTAATTATAGCTATTCATCTATAGATTAGCAACTAACCTATGGCAAACATGTGGTATATCAGTAGTGATAGAACAATAGTAACCATAGCAATTTATTATATCATTCTCAGAACCATTCCACTTGCCATTATCACTATGATAGAAGGAAGCTCACTCAAGTTTTTCACTATCTAGGAGAGACGGCGATTCGAATCGATTGCATCCAGCTGGGCAGTATTCCTAACACAAACCCAGGTAGACCAAACCAATGGTCACCTTAGGTCAACTTTGGTACAACTCATGTCTAATTCATAGGTTCAATCAGCGCCGCACAATCAGGGACACTACCGGATGCTAGGTTAATCAGGACTCTAACCTACCATTGGCCTCATACTGGCTCCCCACACATCCTTACTACCTCCACTGTGCGCACTCTAACATAATGAGGCCCAGCCTAAGTTGAGCTACCTAGCTTTGCAGTCGAAATGAGTTATCCGGCCAGCTAAGTGAGGGGCATGCGTTCAAAATGACTGAGGACCAACAACGATGCGGTCCTTAATCGGCACAGACAGAATCACATGAGTCAACCTAAAACATAGACTCCGTCCGGCCTTGATTTACAACATCCCATGGTTCTTTTACACGATAGTAAATATAGCCAACCGTGGTTTGGTGTCCACCTATATCTCGTAGGTGATAGGAAATCACCTGACTTCTATCAAGCTAAGCATTGCTAAGCAGTTATTAGATCCTAGACCTATATAAGATTCAAGGTATATTTCTGGACAAGGTAGTTCTATGCATCAAGTGTTTTCAATCAACTCTTATAACCTAATGCATTAAACATAAATGACTCAAGTGATATTTTATAAAACATAGGAGCTCTATGGTACGGATCGAGCCATGGTGAAGTGGCGTTGAGCTCCAGCCACATGCATGGTGGCACGGCGGCGCACAGTGCACGCGGCGACGCTTGCTGTTCTGACAAGACGATGGTTGGTGATGGGTATCCATCATAGGAGAAGGTGCTACGGGTCATGGTGGTGCGAAAGCAAACATAGGATGGGGAAGATGGGGTCTAGTTGGTGCCAGCCGTGGTGAGCTTGAGCTTGTGGCCATGGCAGGCACACGTGGTGTGGTCACGCATTCCCGTGCGACGGTGGCGGTAGTAGTTAAATCGGCTACGACGTGAGCTTCTATGACCTAAGACAACGACAGACCAAGGAGGGAGGGAGGAGGAGCAGTAGAGATGGCTGGCCATGATGAGCTTAGAGCTTGGCGATGCTCCATGGCCATGGCGGTGACGGCAACGCGTAATGTGTCCTCACCTAGGCTCGGACAGCTACAATGGTAGGTCGGTGAGGTAGAGGAGATGATGGTGGAGCTATGAGAGCAATGGATCAGATGGTGGTGTGGCAAGGATGGCAAGCGCTGTCGGTGGAGGCTCGATAATGGCTACGGTGTGGCTGCTTGCTCTGCTTGCGCGGCGAACGAGAGGAAGAGAGTGAGGGCGCAAGTGAGTGGAAATGGGAAGCAGCCATCCCACTCTCACTCTTAACATGGTGACGCGTGAGCAGGCGAGTGGCAACATGCGGTGTGTGGTGTCTGAGCCGGTCGGCCATGTTCGGCGCGCGTCCGGCCGGTTTGAAAAGGACATCAGGCCGACTAAAATGGCCTTGTTCACTAACCTTTATCTCCTAATCCATGGTGAATTAGCAAAAATAGTATTAGCGAAAGTTGTAGAGCTATATGAGATCTCCAACTTTGCTTTAGGGAGTAACATCTAATTCATCATGGTTTGCAAGTTACAAAGCTCCCAAGTGTGCTACTTTGAAACTGTAATCAGCTAATGACTTGACAAAATTTTCTAAGTTTAAAAACAACATTTCATTGCTACTTGTGGGCTCTATTTGACCATGCTAGGCACCAAATTAGCTCATGACCCTTAAACAAAGTTTGTTTCACATAAGATAAGCTACAACTTTTATTAAGGGTGCACTACCATGCAACCACTCTATGCTATAGTCCAACTTTGGTCAAAGTAGGATCATGAAAAATGACATTATGAGTAAACTAGGACTTAGAAGCAAATTTAGCCCATGTCATGAATACAAACATTGTTCCATTTTCCATCCTAGATGTGTCTAAGGTGTTTTTGTGACCTCACAACCATCTCTCACATTGGTCACACATGATCACAAGCATATGTAAGTATATAAGCAACATCACATGTGATAAAGAGAAGGTGAATGAAATGAAACTTCACATGCTCATGCTCATGCTCATGCATGCTTGGATGATGCTTGTGCTCATGAAATGCAAGTGCCAAATTCAATGCTTAATACTAGGGTGTTACATTCACCCCCCCTCTAGGCCACTTGCTAGATCCTTTCACCATGACCTCTAAATTTAGGTTGTACACTATTTATGAGGTTGTTGACGGTAGTTAAAAAAACCATTATAAATCATCAATTAAACATTGATAAGGGCATAAATGTAATCACCAATGAAGGTTTAGGGGTTTAAACTAATAAATTCCATGAGTTTTGGTGAATCTATATTTTCAGCAGGGTTTATCCAGAAAACCGCTAAGGAGGACCTAATCGTCGAAGGAAATTACAGAATTCTACCACGGTACCTACATGGGAAGACTCTAGAAGGGTCTAGAAGGCAAATCATCAAAGCAGGGCTCAACCCACTACCATGCGGGGCTGACCGACCTGTAGGTGGGGCCGTTCGACCCCTATAGGCCCCACCTATTATCCTGCTTCGTATGTCGGTTAACCACCGCATTTGAGGATGCATCTAAGCCATTGCTTAAGCCGGTTTGATCCAAGGGCTCACGTTGGACCCTCAGGGCTATATACACCAGCCCCTACCCCCTCCCTTAGAGAGATCCTAAAACCCTAATTCATATTCTCCTCATAAGGATCAGAGCTAGCTATTAAGAGAAGATTAGACCTCCATAGGATCTAGTCTTTAGAAATAGAGAGATGGAGAGTGAGGGAAGAGTTTGGAGGAGATGCCAGCCTGTCGATGCTCTCTCTATGGCTTGTACCTTGGTGGAAGTTAACCTTGTGCCTGTGATTTCTTTGGTAATCCACTTCTGATTTAAGTAAGTAACATGTTTATATTGTTCGTCTAATTTGCGAGTCTCTTTTGAGTGCTTTAATCTATTGGCCTTAGGTTAAAGTATTATTCATAGTGTAAGCCTGGTGCTTAGACTTAGGTAACTTGTGGATGTACCCTACATTCTGGATCGGTGGTAGCTCGCGATGGTGACTCTTATAGCCTCGTTGAATCCTCTATAGTCCACCTCCCATTTATAGGACTAGCAGGATTTAGTTATTATAGGAAACATACTTTGTTTGTGTTTCCCTTAGTAATATCCCTAGTGGAACAATAGAAGACATAGCTTATTGAGATTAGAACTAGAAGACCTTAGTGATCTCCTCTACCCTCTTGACTTTCTTAAGTCTTGTTGCTACTCTAGGTTAAGTTGGACCGTAGTTAACCTCAAACATTTCCCTATGGATACGATACTTGGAATACCTCTAGGTGAAAGCTACATCGGTATCCGTATGCTTGCGGATTTATCTGTGTGCGTTAAATATATCAACAAGCTTTCTGGCGCCATTGCCGGGAAAATGATTGTTGAATTAACTATGAACCTAGCATAACCTTATATCATACTCTTTTATCTTTTTATTCCTTCATTCTTTTCTTTTCTTTTCTTTTATACTATGAATTCCACTCCTATCTATCAATACACTAAACACACGAGCACGAGCTTTGGGCTACCTAATTCTGTAGAGCCTATCCTAACACCTAGCTATGAGCTGCGCCCATGTTTAATAAAACTAATTTGGGATCAATCCTTCTTGGGAGAAGGCGATGAAAACCCATACTCACACCTATGAGAGTTTGAACAGACCTGTGCATGCTTGCGTATCACTGGCATGTCTGACAAGACCTTAAGATGGAAGTTGTTTCCATTCTCTTTGACGGGAAGAGCTAAACATTGGTATAGTCAAACCATAGGAAGTATGCAAGGAGATTGGGAAACGTTATGCTCTAAATTTTATTTATGTTTCTTTCCATCTCTAAAGTGGTTAGCCTTCAAAAAGAGGTTCTAAATTTTAGACAACTAGAAGAATAATCTCTTGGTACATCGTCGGATCATTTTAATGAACTCATCTTCACTAGCCCAGACCTTGCCATTTAAGACCCTATACTTCTTCAACATTTTTATATGGGTCTTAGCAAGGATTCTAGGGAATCCCTTGATGTAGCCTCTAGAGGAGCTTTTCTTCATTTGTCTGCTAGTGAAGCAAGGTCTATGTTGAATAGAATTAGTGGAATCACTCCCTGCACTAGCATTCATAATGAACTCCTCAAGAAAGAGAATGAATCACCTCCCGAACAAGAAGACGAAGTTTTGATAGCCAAATCACAACCACTCCAATCCTAGGATTTAGCTATCAATCCCGAACTATCAATACCCCAAAATCCCCTAAAAGAAGAAGGAATTCCACCTTTAGAAATCTCTATTGAAATTAAGGACGACCTTCTTGGTGCTGATTTTGGGAGAACATTAAATTATCATCTTCATAAGAGACCTTCAAGCGAATATAATTCAAATCCTCTCAAGAAGGGATCTCTTAAGAAGTGTCCTTATTCCCATATGGGGCATTGGGAAGAATTCAAGGATGGCATGTCTAGTGATGCCATAGAAGGAGAGCCAAGCTATTTAGAAGCCAACCCTATCTTCTCCCCTTCTATACCCATATTAGATGTCTCATCTGAACCCATCTTTCAACCTATCCTTGACCCCGATGATCCCTCTTATGCTCTTTCTCCTCAGTCTCATGATGATCCTAGAAATCCACTAAGACAACCAAAGCATAGGAATCATGAAGGCCACAAGGAAGACCAAGAAAAGCAACAACAATGGTTGGAGGATATTAAGAACTTATGTGCCACTACCATTGAATGGATGGATGACGTTTTAGACAAGATCAACACGAGAGTTACCAATCCAAGGAAAATTTTAGACAATAAAATGTCCAACGAATGTAATAGGCATGGAATAATGGAGACAATGTTTTCGCCTATAGACATTCATAAAGAAACACCCTTAGAGATTGAAAAGGAAGATTTCATCAGCAAACATGGAAGTTATTTCATAAATACCTCATCAAATCCATGCTCACATGAGAAATCTCCTGAACCAATTGGTCTTTCTAATGTTGCTACACACGAGATCCTCAACCCCCTTATACTTTCTGTTCATAAAGACTTTGAAGGGGTAGTTGTAGATGCATATGTTTATCATAAATATTGCAAATCTTGTAGGCATGAATCTTGAGATAGGTACCCAAAGGTTGGTGTTAGAGGGAAAACCACTTCACCAATTAGAAACGCAATTCGAAGGTTTCCCAAGGACAAGATTCTATCCTAAAACAAGCACTTTCGAGAGATAACATGAGCTTTTACCCTTTTTGCTGTGATGCCCTTGTGAAATAAGCATAGAAACATAATTGTGAAAATATTCCTTTGGGTATTATTGTCACTAACCATTCTAGGTCTAAATAAAAAAGGATGAACATGATGACTCAAGGTATGTCCAACCAAACACCATGCAACATTTAATCACATCCATCCAAACTTGATTTTTGCCTTGAAAAATTCAAGTGTGGGGGATGAACTTCTCTAAAAAAATCTTTTGTCATGTTACTAATCCACCTTGGTTGTTTCTACCTTTAAGCCATGCTCAATTTGCTAGATAATAATCATGCTCTTTCATCTTTATTTGAGTAAATCTCTATAGTGCTTTCATGTTACCTTTGTTTGCCATAGTAAGTTTTGGTTTGGAAGTACTCGACATACTTTCAAAGGTTTTTAAATTAAGCGAGGTGCTTAGGTTAAAATGCATTCCTTAATCAAATTAGACATGGAGTCTAGTTTGATTATTAAACTAAAAATTGCTTTAGCAGATACTGGATATTTTGTTGGACTAACCCCTATAGGAAACTCTCAATTCAATTTGGGTAAGTCACAAGATGAATTCAAATCGAAGATGAGCAAGGGACATGATGAACTCCAATAATATTGCGCAAAGATGACATAGCTCATTCATCATGGATGAAAGAACTACATAAAACAATGAGTGAGGCAGAAGGTCTAACAAGGTGACAAAAGATCGAAGAGCAGAAAGATGGCATGACAAAAGGATGAGAAAGAAAAGGTGTGATCTAGAAAACAAGAAGCTCATGAACAGCTCAAGCTACAAGACTAGCCAAACAAGGAAAACTTCATGCAAAAGAGAAGCACCATCATGAGTCATATACCCTTCGTAATATGATAACATTACACTCTATTAACAAAGGTAACATCCTAAGGTAAATTGTCATTATTTAAAAGAGTTTCTCCTTGATTCTGGTAGGCACATAAATAAGAAACAAAATATGTTTGAGTTATAATTTACCTGATCCAACCTGATTAGCTCAACATGTCTTGTTCTTTAAGCTTGATCCCATAGTCTTAACCAAATGAGCTAAAACATTGCACATCTTATCTCTAGAAGATGATAGTCATAATCATGTAAAGATTGATACATTATGTAGAGATAGACAATCCTTCCATGGGTTAAGCAATTCAACCCTTTCTGCCAAATAAACTTAAATGCTATATTCATGCTCAATCTTCTAATCTTATTACCTATGATATAATTGAACATAGCATGTAACATCAACTTCATCTTGTTCAATATGCCTAAGGGTTAGAGAAGAATGAATAAAAATTTGGTTCTGTTGGTGTTTTCCCACCAACAGAGCCCATGCACTTGATCTCTACCTTATCTGTATGAGCAGGACACACTTCAAGCAGAGTGTGAGAGAGTTGTTGATTCCCCAATTTCTACAAGTGAAGGTTCTAAACCTGCTAAGCCAAAAATCAAAACTCAAAACCAAGACGGGTTTGACGAAACAAGGTAACATCATCATCAGAGATACCGTCACAAGATATGTAGTCATCTGGATCTCCATCGCTAAGACCGGATGATGTACCCAAAAGGTAAAGGACTCTTCTCTAGCTGAGTCCTATTCGGAGGACTTAAAAATCCAAACCCTGGCTGTGAGGTAACATCGGTCGTTATCCATATTTACTTTTTAGCATTGCATGAATTATTTTCACTTTTAGCATACTTATTTTTTTGCATTAGCATTGCATTTAGAAAAGAAAAATGATAAAAAGTTTTTCATTACTTCATTACGTCATTGCATCATTAAAGCTTAAAGCCCCATGTGAATAAATCTATGGTGTGTAAAAGCTCATAGGAATATTTACTGTGGTGGCATAAAAATATAAAAATACCATACATACATATTTCTTTCTATATTATACAAATAAGAAATTATTTACACTAAAATTTAGGAAGAAGAACGCAGGAACTCGAAGCTTCTAGGATTGTGTTATCAAAGAATTGATTAGATGTGAATCGGTATCAGCTGATTTAGATGTGATGTTAGAATCGGCTATTTTATGGATGACGTCAGCAGACGGCGTCAATGGGCTATACTTGAGTGACGTCAGGAAGATATGTCGGACTCTATAAATAAGGAAAATTGGGGTCTAGGTTATTATTAAGTTAGGAAGTTTTCTTTTATTCCAACAATTATAATGAGTCGTATTTGAGTAGGATTCATGTATAGGTTCTGGGTATAAATATTAGACCCTGGTTATTATAAAAAAAATGAATACTCAATCAATACAATCTTTTCGGCTTTTGTCATTGTATTAGGAGTAGGAGTACTGTAGATCTCGACGAGTTCTTCAGCAAACAGGGCTGTATCGACTGATCGACCTCTAGCTTATTTATGAGTACCATCACGACTTGTATTGTGCTTGTAAAGCTGCATCAGCTGATTGATCTTTTCTGAGCCATGATTAAGGTTGAAAATGGACGGAAAAAATCTCATTCTGACCCGCTCCGTTTTCTACTTTCTTCCGTCCGTTTTCATATTTGTGGGATCCCGTTTTCATATTTACGAAAATAGGAAAGGGGTTTTTTCGTCCATTTCCGCGAGATCCTGTTTTTATCCAAAATTGACCCGTATTTATTCCATTTTTCATCCCATTTTCAATCTATGTGAGATATGTCTAGAAATTGATATGTTTATAAACCTACTAATCACAAATTATGCATGTTAATATGTTAACACATGGTATACTAGTGAATATTGGACCAATAATTTTGTACGTGTATATTATTTTGTGACTTTGTTCATGTATACTCAAGAATATTGGATCATGTTATTCTAACTTATTTTTTAGCTCTTCGTCCATATTTGTCTGTTTCCGTATTTCCGTATATCCCCATCCATTTTTAATTCCGTTTTTTCCCTGAACCCGATCCTGTTTTCGCTAAAAATATAGAAACAAAAATGGTAGGAGTTTTTCCGCCCGTTTCCATCCGTTTTCATCCCTAGCCATGATATAAGTTAGTTATCGATCTGTATCGTAGTTTGTAAGGCTGCATCAGCTGATTGATCTCTTACGAATCATAATATAGATCAAAGTTATCAATCTTATGTTAAATAACTTGTTGTTTAATACAATATCACCAGTTATCGAATCTGCTAAGATTAGCAAGATTTTCCTTGCTATTTTGGGTTGATTCACCAGTTATTGATCTTGCTATAATTAACGTTTTATTAATTATAACAAAATCACTCGATTAAGATAGAGATAGATCGGCATAATATCATCTTAATTGATCGTCCTTTGATCTGGTCACGCATTAAATCTTATAATTGATGGCTTAATTCCGCTAGATTGGTTGTTTTATCTTTATTCTAATCAAACATAGTATGCATCAAAAGACACGTTTCAATCTTGAATAAACTCACTAGTTAATGAGATCTAATCTAATGACACTACCATAGCTACATCGATCCGATCGAACCTCACTGGTAAGACTTTAAATTAGAAATTATCGATTAGTGGTCTTGTTCATGATCAATATATGTACTATGTTTGTTTGCTATGATTGCATCGGCTATTTTAGCCAATTTGCCTATACTCTCACACATATAGTATGTTTTCATGAATCTGTCAATATATAGATGGTTTCATAGATTCTTTGGCTTTACTTTATTATGATTATCATAGCTGCATTGATTCGATCGAACCTCACTATTGATGATAATAGATTAGACTCAAAACTGTTTGTAGATTTATTTATATTAGAGAGTCGATTTATTCGCATGTTATACTCTTTTCATCAAACTTATCGGCTCGACGCTTTATATCGATCATGTTCTATTTAGCCGATGATGCCTTCTGATGTTCCATGAGCACCGCTTATTTCGATTTGTCTCATTATCATTTAATATTAGCCGATAATTCTTAATTTAAAGATCTTCATTTTATGGATACGCTAGATATCGACTATTTAGTCAATAGCCTCATTGAATCGGCTATCTTGCCACACATTTGGAACTGTTTGGTGCAATACCGACATGTTCCATCTTAAATTACTAATAAGATTTTTTCTCCTTATCAATTGCAGGTCAAATTGACTGGCATGTCGTTGGGTTTTCAGAATTAGCGGGTTCTGTGTTAAAACCAAATAGATCTCTGGTCTTCTTCTACTTAGATCTTCTGACTTGCAGTGTGTTGATCACATCACCATATTTTTATGTCCACACACTTTATGGCATGATCGGTGGGACCACAATCATCATAACAATAAGGACATTCTTATGGTACCTTATGAAGACTTACCTGATGAGGATAAAGATGTCATTGGTAAGGCTATAGAGGAGTTTTAGAATAAGTGTTTATTGTCATACACCAAAACACGTGACAATAAAGTTATTCAGAAATATCCACTATCGAGAGTTTTGATGTATGGACAGTCAGATCCAGACGAAGATGATGGTAGATGTTTCTTTGTAGAAGCTATCAACAAATCTGTTCATGATGCAATGCTAAATCATAATACAACATTATTGAATATATTCCACAATACTATGAAGGAGGTGTTTTATGGATTTTCACTTGATCAGGTTGGACCAGCTTATTACAATATTCTACATCCATCGATCTAGGGGACTAATCAAGCTGGTACTAACAATCAAGAAGCAGCATTAGCTAAGAGTGATGATGCCCAGGCAATTCAGAATTCATCTGAGCAAATTTGGGGTGCTACTACTAATTAAATGCAGTATAATCCTAGATCATCAAAGCAGCATGTGCAACAGCCGATAGGGCAAGTTCAGAATTAGATGATTAATTTTTGTGCATCAGGCCAAATTTCACCATCGGCTCAAAAAATAGCACCATCGGTTCAAAGGATTCATAGAGATACAGATCCAAATGTTTTCAATCAATGATTTCAAACAGTAAATCAGCAAGGGGCTTGACAGATAGATATTCCCCAAGGATATCATTATGGTCTAGATCATAATACCCTCAATATGATTCCAAATCCAGGATATCAAGGCACTCAGAATTTTAATCTACAGAAGGGTCAGCAATTGCCAAGAAATTCAAACTCAAATACTGATGAATTGTTGCTCAAAGTAACCGAAATTATGAAAAATCAGTTTGGTTTAAAACCAAAAGGGCAAAACTTTTCGTGCAAATGTCCATATCTAGAGTGGTATGATTTAGTGGCCCTTCCTACAAATTATAGGCTTCCAGAATTTGCTAAGTTCATTGGTCAAGATAGCATAAGTACAATAGAAAATGTCAGTCGATATCTTACTCAGTTGGGTGAAGTCTCTGTTGAAGAAGCGCATCGAGTTCGTTTCTTCTCTTTGTCCCTGTCAGGACCAACTTTCACTTGGTTTTCGTCACTAGTGGTTAATTCCATTATCAATTGGAGTGATCTTAAAAAGAAATTTTATACATATTTCTACACTAGGACAGGGAAAAGAAAGATCATAGATTTGAGAACTATAAAGCAAAGAGTTAATGAATCAGGTGTTGAATTCCTTCAGAGGTTCCGAGAAATAAGAAACTTATGCTTTTTGTTGAATTTGACTGATGATCAACTGTTGCATTGGCCGTTCAAGGAATGTTGCCAACATGGAGAGAAAAGTTGTTTGGGCAAGAATTTGACAATTTAGGTCAATTGGCTCAACGGGTGGCAGCACTTAATAGCCAATTCTAGAATATGCGCAGAGATACCCGATTCTAGAAGAATGCTCTAATTGCTGAAGCTTATAATCCATATTTAGTCGATGATGATGCTGAAGAAGAGAAAATTGCTGCAGCTAAATGGAATTAGGGTAAAAGATAGTAATGGTTCCAAATCCTTGGGGAAAAGAAGTTGAAGAAAGTTATGATTTTGATGTTACAAAAGCAGACAAACTTTTTGATTTCTTGCTTGAGAAGGGACAGATTAAACTACCTGCCAATCATGTTATATTACCTCCCAATCAGTTGAAGAATAACAAGTTTTGCAAGTACCATAACACTACTTCTCATACTACTAATGATTGTAGGATTTTTTGGTAGCATATTCAGAGGGCTATTCAACAAGGGAAGCTTAAATTTGATACAGCTCGGAAAATAAAAGTTAACAACAATCCTTTCCCAAAGGATCAGAACATGATTGATGCTAAGTTGTTCAAAGGGAAAGCTAAAGTTTTAACATTAGCTAGGGCAAGAGAAGCTAGAATAGTTGATCTAGATATGCAAATATTGGCTGATGAATATAGAGAAATTAAAAGGCGTCGTGACCACCAAAAGAGCCGATATAAGTAGGGGGAAACATCGAGAGATGGTGCGATGAGACCATGTGTTACATCTTGAATTCTATTGAATAAATGACAATGACAGAAGGAGAAAGATTATCAGCATAGGTTAGAAGAGAAGGAATATCAGCGTCAACAAGAAGAAGAGAGATATGAAAGAGAACAAGCTGAGTCACATTGGAATTGCCTTTTCTTCAGACATTGTTGGAATGAAGGTTTGAGATTGCCTACTAGAAATAATTGCCCAGAGTGTAACGAACAATATTGGGAGTTTTGGCAATCTCAAGTCAACCGCTAGTTTATCCATGATCGAATTGAATATCAATGTAATGATGTGGATTGGCGCTTAAAAAAATAGAAGCATTCATCATCGGCTTGAAAAGCGAGTTGCTGATCAGAACTGGGCTGATTATGAAGAAGAAGATGATGAAGAGTATGTTTGGTAGGAATGATAGTGGTGTCTGGGAGGTTTAACAAGTCAGAAGAGAAGAGTACAATGCTTAAGGAGCAGAGAATTAGAATAGGCCTAGAAATCTAGTAAACCGTAAGTATGGCGTGCTAAACAAACAGCCGATAAAGGTCAACTATCGACTAATATTCAAATGGCTTTCCTTTTACCATCTGAATTTAAAGCTCCAGCAGATTAAGAAGTTTATTTAGATTTTGATGAATCAGAGTATGAAGAGATGACAGCCTAGTTGGCATTGATAGAACAAGTTATATTTGATAAACCAATTAAGCATCGGCATTTGAAGGCTTTATATGTGAAAGGTTTTGTCGATGGAAAGCCGGTGAGTAAAATGCTGGTTGATGGAGATGCTTCTGTTAATCTGATGCCTTATACTACTTTTCGCAAGCTTGGTAAAAAACTAGAAGATCTGATTGAGACTGACATGATGCTTAAGGATTTTGGGGGTAATGCGTCCAAGACCAGGGGACAATAAATGTTGAATTGACAATTGAAAGCAAGACTTTGCTCACTATATTCTTTGTCATTAATGGAAAGGGTTCATACAGTTTACTCCTTCGCCGTGATTAGATTCATGCCAATTGTTGTGTACCATTGACTATGCATCAATGCTTGATTCAGTGTCATGGAGACAATATTGAGCTAGTTCATGCTGATGATTCTATGAGTATAGTAACAGCTGATCTAATGTATTGGGAACTAGAAGATTTTGAGTATTTTTCTAGCAAGCGATGGGAAGAAGGCTTCATTAAAATCAATGATGAAGGCCAACAGCCGATCTGAGTAGTCGGCTCTGAAAGTTTGTTTTAATGGATAATCCAATAGATGGTACAGATGGTAAACTAGGACATAGCTTTACATCGGCTGATGAGTTAGAAGAAATAGATATTGGTTCTGGAGATAGGCCTAGGTCGACGTATGTAAGTGTTAAGTTGGATACTGAGTATAAGCAAGAATTGATAGATTTATTAAAGGAATTTAAAGATTATTTTCCTTGGGAATATTATGAAATGCCTGGTTTAGATCGGTCAATTGTTGAACATCAGTTGCCAATCAAACCTGGATATCGGCCATTTAAACAAGCTCCAAGGAGATTTAATCTAAATGTTCTTGATGATATTAAGAAGGAGACTAAAAGACTACTAGAAGCAAAATTTACCTGACCTTGCCGATATGCAAAGTGGATATCGAGTGTAGTTCCTATGTATAAGAAAAATGGGAAGTTGAGAGTCTGTATTGCTTTTAGAGATTTGAACAAGGCTACACCGATGGATGGTTATCCGATGCCTATAGCCTATATGTTGGTAGATGCAGTGGTCGGGCACAAGGTAATTAGTTTTATGGATGGTAATGCAGGTTATAATCAAATTTTTATGGCTGAAGAAGACATAGTAAAAATAGCATTTAGGTGCCCCGGTGCAATTGGTTTATTTGAATGGGTTGCGATGACTTTTGGATTGAAGAATGCTGGTGCAACTTATCAGAGGGCAATGAATTATATTTTCCATAAGTTGATCGGCAAGATTGTTGAAATCTATATTGATGATGTGGTGGTGAAATCTAAAGGGTACAAAGAACATCTGGCTGATCTGCGGGAGACTTTGGAGTGCACAAGAAGACATGGTTTAAAGATGAATCCTAATAAGTGTGCCTTTAGAGTGTTAGCTGGATAATTTTTAGATTTTATGGTCCACAAGAGAGGAATTGAGATTGGTCAAAAAAGTATGAAAGCAATTGATGAGGCAATATCTCCAACTAATAAAACAGAATTACAATATTTGCTTGGTAAGATTAATTTTATCAGAAGGTTTATTTCAAATATGTCAGAAAGGATTCTACCATTTTCTCCTTTGTTGAAGTTGAAAAATGATTAAGAATTTAAATGGGGTGACGTACAACAAAAAGCGTTTAAGTAGATAAAAGAATATATCAAATCTCCACCTGTGCTGGTTCCTCCTCAGCAAGGTAAGCCTTTTAAGTTGTGCACGTCGGTCGGTAGCCAAACAATTGGATTGGCCTTGATGCAAGAGTTTGAAGGAAAGGAATGGGTTGTTTTCTATTTAAGTAGAAGACTTTTGGATCCAGAAACAAGATATTCTCCTATTGAAAAGTTATGCTTAAGCTTGTATTTCTCCTACACTAAATTACATCATTATTTATTATCAGCTGAGTATACAGTTGTGTCTAAAGCTGATGTGATCAAACACATGTTGTCAATGCTGATATTAAATGGGAGAATGGGAAAGTGGATTTTTGCATTATCAGAATTTGATTTAAGGTATGAATCGGCTAAAGCAGTCAAAGGGCAAGTGATGGCCGATTTCATTACTCAACATCATAAACCAAGCATCAGCTATGTGGAACCTATGCCTTAGACATTATTCTTTGATGGATCATCGTGCAAGCAAGGGGGTGGCATAAGTATTGTTATTATTTCGCCTTAGAGGGCAAGTCTTGAGTTTGCCTTTCAAACCAAACCAATGACTACTAATAATCAAGCAGAATATGAAGCTATTCTTAAGGGACTTTAACTTCTTCAGGAAGTAAAGGCTGAGTCAATTGAAATATTTAGAGATTCACAGCGGGTTATAAATCAGTTGATCGGCCTGTATGAATATAAAGATGATATTCTGAGGGGTTACTATGATGAATGTTGAAAGTTACTTGAGGGGTTTCCCCTTACTTCTCTTCAGCATATTTCAAGAGCACAGAATCAACAGAACAATCGGTTAGCTCAGAATATGTCAGGCTATCAAGTGTTCCAAGAAATCTTAAGTAGTGAGACCTTGGCTAATGACTAGAGAGTTGAAATAGCCATTTACCTCAAGAATCCATCACAGAAGGTTACTAGAAAATTGAGATATAAATCGACTAAGTATGTTTTGTTAGACAATTAGTTGTATTACAAAATAGTCGATGGGGTTTTGTTTAAATGTTTAAGTCAAGAAAAAGCAAGAGTATTGATGGGAGAAGTACATGAAGGAATATGCGGAGCTCATCAATCGACTTATAAAATGAAATGGGTTATTTGTAGGTCTGGATATTTCTGTCTAACAATATTAGAAGATTGTTTTGAATATTACAAGGGGTGTCAGGGTTGTTAGCATTTTGGTAATGTTCACAAATCGCATGCATCAGCTATGAACCCAATAATTAAGCCATGGCCATTTTAAGGCTGGGGAATTAATTTGATTGGCCAGATTTTTCCACCTTCAAGTAGAGGGCACAAGTTTATATTGGTAGCAACAGATTATTTTACTAAGTGGGTTGAGGCGATTCCTTTGAAAATAGTAACTTCCAAGAATATGGTTGATTTTATCAGGGAGCATATCGTTTATTGTTTTGGGATTCCTCAAACCATTATTACTGATTAAGGGACAATGTTCACATCAGAGGAATTCAGATATTTTGCTACTAGTATGGGAATTAAATTACTAAATTCTTCTCCTTATTATGCTCAAGCTAATGGCCAGACAGAGGCATCCAATCAAATTTTGATTAAGTTGATTAAGAAGAAAATTGAAGAGCAACCAAGGAATTGGTACCTGACACTTAATGAAGCATTGTGGACATATAGGATGGCTTGCCATGGATCAATTAAATCATCACCATATGAGTTAGTATATGGGCATAATTGAGTTCTTCCATAGGAGATTCAGACTGAATCAAGACGTGTTACATTACAAAATCATTTGACAGCCAAAGTCTATAAAAACCTTATGATGAATGATTTGGAGGACTTAAGTTATCATTGGCTACGCACTCTTGAAAATATTGAGGCTAGTAAATTAAGGGTTGCAAGGCATTATAATAAAAAGGTCAAGAACAAACAGTTTTGCGAAGGAGAGTTAGTTTAAAAAGTATGATTGCCGATTGGGTCTAAAGACAACAGGTTTGACAAATGGTCGCCTAATTGGGAAGGTCCTTATCGGATTAAACGTTGTGTGCCTGGTAATGCTTATATTTTGGAAACGCTAGAAGGGGAGGAGGAGTTTGATAGAGCAATCAATGGAAAATTCCTAAAGAAGTATTATCCTAGTGTTTGGATTAATGCTTGATAGCCGATTTGTTTAGTCATCAGCCCTAATAGCCGGTATCAAGAGGGTACCGCCTTTAGTTCAAGAGGGAAAATAAACCGAAGGAGTAAAAGCCAATACGATATGTATCGCCTATAGAGCAAAAACACACACAAGGACAATCATGATTCATACTATGGTGGTTTCAGAGATGAATTCATAAGAAAAATGCAAAAACTTTATTCATTCATTGTTTGCTCTGAGTACAAACTAATTGGACACTTTGTTCACAACATCTTAGGCTGGTGTGATATCCACATTGGCCACCACGGTGTCGTCGAAGTCCTCAATCAGCTCCTTGTGCATGTTGGGATAATCGGCCATTGGGAAGCCCGGCTCCATGGTGTAGAGGTCGTGCTCGGTCTGGACTTGCACCACGGCTAGAGCCACTGATGCGCCATGACAAATGCCATGGAGGGCAATCTCCTGGGCACGTGCTAGGATGTCGTGTAGACGGTTGATGAGCAGAGGGCCCCGGGCATTGATGGCCGACATAGCTGCGTTCGCCGCTAGTTGGAGGTTTTCCAACTGTACCGTCAGGGCTAGCAATCAAAGAGGTAAGGAGATTATCAAGAAAGGGACAGTGAAGATAAGAGTGAGGGTTTTCTTGGAACTAAGCTTACCTACCACCATGGCGTTGGACTTGGCCAACCTCGCCTGAGCGGCGTTGGTTTCCTCCTCTACGGCGAGGAGGGTGGTCTAGGAGGCCTCGATACGGATCTCAAGCTGACCGTTTTCCTAAGTTGCCTCAGAATAATAGTCCTTGGCAGCCCTCCACTCCTAGAGGAAGCGTCAGGCGTCATCATCGGTACACAAGTCAGAGGAGTTCGACGATGAGTCTGGCACGGGGACGGCAGCAGGCATAGCATTGGAGGTTCACCGACCCTAGGAGGAGGAGGAAGGAGTCTGTTATTCAAGACAAATCTATGGAGAAGTTAGAGGATAATTCATTGCCATGAGCAGAGGGTGTTTGGTATTACCTCATGCAGCAGAGGCGCTGGTTCATTGGCATCTCCTCATCTAGGATCTCATCTGTTGCATGCTTGTCGTGGTTATCTTCGCTGGCCATGGGTGCTGGTTTAGATCTTGAGAGGAGGACAAGAGGAAACTGCTACATGGTTCTTGAAGGTAGAAGGACATGAGAGAATGAGAACAATTGTGGGTGTAGATGTGTTTGAGGCCGAAGCTCTTGACTGATATTTATAGCCACGAAGGCGAGACGATAGATATCTTAGGACGTGTGAAAGCAACCCCAATTGATGGAAGGGGAAGCACCGCTTCACTAATATCAAGGGGA
This sequence comes from Miscanthus floridulus, assembly GCF_019320115.1. Classification (NCBI taxonomy): domain Eukaryota; kingdom Viridiplantae; phylum Streptophyta; class Magnoliopsida; order Poales; family Poaceae; genus Miscanthus; species Miscanthus floridulus. The sequence goes on from NC_089584.1 coordinate 4,456,183, forward strand.
ATGCGACGTTGATGACTAAGAAAGAATTCAAAGGGTTTTGTGATAAAAGCCGTTTTCAGATTTAGTTGAGTCAGAGTAAAGTTAGAAATTGGAAATCGGCTAATTCAAATTGGCTCTTCTAGCCGAACTAAAAAGTACAGTTATCATTAGGTTTATGTGCTACAGATACTAGAATGTAAATTACAAGTTAAGAGCATCATGAATTGCTCATAGTACTTTCAGCCAAATAGCATTAATTTCTGCAATTTGTTGTTTATCTTCTTCGGCTCATCCAGGAATGCTCTCAAGACTGCTGCGAATAGCTTTGCCTTCTTTGACTTTGGTCAGCATTTCTTGTTTCCTCTATTTGATAGCATTGGGGATCTGAGTCAAGTTGGACTCATGATGTTCGATGGTGGCTTTCACACTTTCTAGTTCTTTTTCAAGCTTAGCATGCCTAACTCTCAACTGATTTAGTTTTGGTTCAATTTTGGAAGAAGAATTCTTTAAATTGTCGAGCAGCTATGCTAATTCTTTGGCTTCCTGTTTGTTAGAATTCTTTTTGGCCATCAAAGCTTCATGGTCAATCAAATTTCTTTAAGCCTTTTTCACCTTGGGAGCTTGGTCTTTGATATTGGATATAGGTATCAAGGCCGCAGCAAGATTTGGGGTCAAATTATCCTTGATGGCCAAGAAGACTCTTCTCATTGGGTCTGTATCCTGGACCAAATCGGCTATATTTCCCTCGAGCATTGGCAGCATGTCTTTTAGCTGATTTTTGGTCTCATCTGATAAAGTCTCTTGGGAAGAAAAGGCTGATGAGCTAATCTCACTTTTATCTATGTATTCTTCAAAGTTGAAGGAGTAGCTCAGAGCTGGAGAATTAAGTGCCTACATATGAACAAAGGGAGTTTTGGTGTTCCAAGAATACAAATCTACTATAGATTGTTTGAATGGGATTCAGTTGGTTTCTTGATTGACGAAGTTGGATGGATTAGGGTCACCCATGGGTCCAAGATAATAGGTATTAGGAACAACAGCTGATGGAATTAAAATTTTGTTCCTCATTTCCTAGAAACTAGTTGGGATGAATTTAAAAAAAAGGAAAATACAGAGTAGCGGCTAACATTTGAAAAGCAGAAGTTTGAAGGCATACCTCAGGAATGTGGTCGTTGGTTGCCATTATAGCCAAAATGGATCTGAGTGTGAGGAAGGTTACTTGAACGACAGTTTGGTAGAATAGAGGATTTGCTAGGGTTAAGGCTTTGGTGGTGGTGGTTTTAACTGTTGAAGTTTGCTTGAGAAAGAAGGGAAAAATAAGCAGACCGAGCAAGTTGGAAATGATACTGTTGGGGTATTATATAGAATTTGGCTCGAGAGATCAAGAGCCATGCATTTATTTTGGAATGAGCGGTTGCAACACAGTGAATAGATGAATAGGAATTTTGAAAAATAAAATCATTTTTATCCCAAAATTGGAGAGCATGTGTTTACACTAAAATTTGAGAAGAAGAACGCGAGAACTCGAAGCTTCTAGGATTGTGCCATCAAAGAATCGATTTGATGTGAATCGGTATCAGCTGATTTAGATGTGATGTTAGAATCGACTATTTTATGGATGACGTCAGCAGACGGCGTCAATGGGCTATACTTGAGTAGCGCTAGGAAGATGTGTTGGACTCTACAAATAAGGAAAATTGGGGTCCAGGTTATTATTAAGTTAGGAAGTTTTTTTTTATTCCAAGAATTGTAATGAGTCATATTTGAATAGAATTCATGTTTAGGTTCCGGGTATAAATATTAGACCCTGGTTATTGTAAAAAAGAAAATGAACACTCAATCAATACAATCTTTCTAGCTTTCGCCATTGCATTAGGAGTAGGAGTACTGTAGATCTCGATGAGTTCTTCAGCAAACAGGGTTGCATCGACTGATCGACCTCCAGTTTGCTTGTGAGTACCGTCACGACTTGTATTGTGCTTGTAAAGCTGCATCAGCTGATTGATTTTTTATGAGCCATGATATAAGTTAGTTATCGATCTGTATCATAGTTTGTAAGGCTACATCAGCTGATTGATCTCTTACGAATCATAATATAGATCAAAGTTATCGATCTTGTGTTAAATAACTTGTTGTTTAATACAATATCACCAGTTATCGAATCTGCTAAGATTAGTAAGATTTTTCTTGCTGTTTTTAGTTGATTCATCGATTATCGATCTTGCTATAATTAATGTTTTATTAATTATAAAAAAATCACTCGATTGAGATAGAGATAGATCAACATCGTATCATCTTAATTGGTCGTCTTTTGATCTAGTCACGCATTAAATCTTATAATTGATGGCTTAATTCTGCTAGATTGACTGTTTTATCTCTATTCTAATCAAACATAGTATGCATCCAAAGACACGTTTCAATCTTGAATAAACTCACTAGTTAATGAGATCTAATCTAATAACACTACCATAGCTGCATCGATCCAGTCGAACCTCACTGATAAGACTAGATTAGAAATTATCGATTAGTGGTCTTATTCATGATCAAGATATGTACTCTGTTTGTTTGCTATGACTGCATCGGCTATTTTAGCCGATTTGCCTATACTCTCACGCATATAGCATGTTTTCATGAATCCGTCAACATATAAATGGTTTTATAGATTCTTTGGCTTTAGTTTATTATCATTATCATAGCTGCATCGATCCAATCGAACATCATTGTTAATGATAACAGATTAGACTCAAAACTATTTATAGATTCCTCTATATTAGACAGTCGCTTTTATATCGATCATGTTCCATTTAGCCGATGATGCCTTCTGATGTTTCATGAGCATCGGTTATTTCGATTCGTATCATTATCATTTAATATTAGCCGATAATCCTTGATTTAAAGATCTTCATTTTATGAATACGCTAGATATTGACTATTTAGTCGATAGCCTCATTGAATCGTTTATCTAGCCACACATTTAGAGCTATTTGGTGCAACACCAACATGTTCCACCTTAAATTACTGATAAGATTTTTTCTCCTTGTCAATTGTAGGTCAAATTGACTGACACGTCGTTGAGTTTTCAGAATCGGTTGGTTCTGTGTTGAAGCCAAGTAGATCTCTAGTCTCGTTCCACTCAGATCTTTCGGCTTGCTATGTGTTGATCACATCACCACATTTTTATATCAACAAAAATCCAAAAATATTAAATAGACATCCTGCTAGGACTTTATCAATTAAGAAATCTGTCTAAACCTCTAAGGACAACAAATCTCTGAATGGCTGACCGCTAACCCCTTATCTTAATCTGTGCCATGAGTTTTGGTGTTCTTGTTGGAGTATTTTTGTAGAATGATCAAGAGTAACACCATCCATCCAAAGTACATTCTTTTAAACCGCTGCTACACCCCCTAAGTGAGGAACATCCTCTATGTATCTAGCTAAGTATTTCTTTCCCTTTTTGCTTCTACTATTTTTAAGTTTGCTTCATATTTGTAAAAGAAATAAAAAGATGCATAACAAACTAAAACAAAATAAAAATTTATCTTAGCTATATATATTAATAAGGTGTGATTTAAAATTATGAAAACAAAATAAAAAGAATGTGTCTGGTTTTCTATTTTTAAGAGTTGAATAAAATAAAGAGGACTCAGAATAATCTCTTGAATGGAAATGATGAATAGTTGCTCTGTTGTAATTCCTTTCAAATACCTAGTATTCAGCTTTGAATTCTCCTTAGTTTTGGATACGACTGATTTGATATAAAGATTTACTCTAAACTTTAAACTCGTGGGTAGTGAATGCTTGATCTAAGTCTAGGTAATTGACGTATATGATATGAGAAGGTCCGAGCTACTATTCATCTTGTTTCTAGTGACACTAAAGTTCTGGAGATTTACTTTTTGAAAAACACAAAAATGTTACGCGATGAGTTCCTGTATGACAAAGCTTGAATTCCCACTAGAGCCATACATGTTATTTAGGCTAGGAAAACTTCCATGTATATGCTGCTTACTTTTGCATTGAGTTTTGTCAAGCTTTGTTGACCCTTATGAGAGATTTGTCATGCTCTTAAAATCAAGATCACGTGCACACCACCCAAATATATACTACTCCTACACTGGGGGTAGGCACAAGAACATGCCTTCCATCTAGATCCATCCAAAAATGTTTTACTCCTACACTAGGAGAAAACACCAAAAAATTTTTTGATACGTTTATTCACCAAATAAGTGCTCCAAATTTCTTGTTGACATCTCTCGAAGTTTTATTGCAGAAAGAAGACACGGGGCTATGCAAAAGTTATTCATAAAAAAGAGAGAGAAAAATGGTGATGATAAAAAATGGATACAAAAGTGTCCGAGATATTTAAAACAATGGGTACTCAGATGCCCGCCTAAAAAAGCAATGAATAAGATAGCCCTATTCTCTTACAAATGTTTCTAAGTTTCAAAAAGAGAGATATGTTTTCGAGGAGCATAGTAGAATTAGGTTAGTCACCATATATATCCATCATATATCCACACACATGCATATCTTAATTTGATTGTATGACTCAACTCCCTTTGGATTCGTTATTTGACTTTACAATATATGTATTGCAAGTATGTCCTATCTTTCTCCCTACCTATGAACTCCACATAAAGCCTTAGTGGTAGGAAGAGAAAAAGGCATGACATCTTTATTGCCTTGGTGAGGATCCACAAATACCACATATATTGAGAGACTTGAGAGTGTCATACAATAGAATCTCTGAGTTTTATTTTGAAAACCTATAAAAACTCCGAAATAATGGTTGAACAAAGAACTTGAGACATAGTGCTTGACTTGATTGTTCTGTCTTTTAATTGCTCAAGACCCAAGTGAAGGCTAAGAAGCCCCATGAGTGAAGGTAATACAGGTAAGTTTGAAAGTTAGATCAGTTTATTCTACTCCAGAGGAGAATTTTTTATTGAACACCTGTATACTTTTGAGGCGTGAAAGCATAGTAGCAACTCCTGATCCATTGCTAAGTTTAGTTTTGCTAAGGGACTAGCAAAGGTTAAGCTTGGGGGAATTGTTGACGGTAGTTAACAACCATTATAAATCATTAATTAAACATGGATAAGGCATAAATGTAATCACCAACGAAGGTTTAGGGGTTTAAACTAATAAATTCTAAGAGTTTTGGTGAATCTATGTTTTTAACAGGGTTTATCCAGAAAACCGCCAAGGAGGACCTAATTGTTGAAGGAAATTATGAATTTTCACCGTGGTACCTATGTGGGAAGACTCTAGAAGGGTCCAGAAGGCAAATCATCGAAGCGAGGCTCGACCCACTGCCATGTGGGGCCGGCCAGCCTGTAGGTAGGGCTGCTTGGCCCCTATGGGCCCCACCTATCAGCCTGCTTCATATATCGGTTCCCCACCACCTTTGAGGATGCATCTAAGCCATTGCTTAAGTCGGTTTGATCCAAGGGCTCATGTTGGACCCTCGGGGATATATATACCATCCCCTGCCCCCTCCCTCAGAGCGATCCTAAAACCCTAATTCATATTCTCCTCATGAGGATCAGAGCTAGCTATCAAGAGAAGATTAGACCTCCATATGATCTAGTCTTTAGAAATAGAGAGATGGAGAGTGAGGGAAGAGTTTGGAGGAGATGCCGGCCTATCGGTGCTCTCTCTATGGCTTGTACCTTGGCAAAAGTCAACCTTACGCCTAAGATTTCTCTGGTAATCTACTTCTGATTTAAGTAAGTAATATGTTTATATTGTTCTTCTAGTTTGCGAGTCTCTTTTGAGTGCTTTAATCTATTGGCCTTAGGTTAAAGTCTTATTCATAGTGTAGGCATGATGCTTAGACTCGTGTAACTCATGAATGTACCCTATATTCTGAATCGGTGGTAGCTCGCGAGGGTGACTCTTATAGCCTCATTGAATCCTCTGTGGGTCCACCTCCCGTTTGTAGGACTAGCAGTATTTAGTTATTATAGGAAACATACTTTGTCCGTGTTTCCCTTAGTAATATCCCTAGTCGAACAATAGAAGACATAGCTTATCAAGATTAGAACAAGAAGACCTTAGCAATCTCCTCTACACTCTGACTTTCTTAAGTCTTGTTGCTACTTCAGGTTAAGTTGGACCATAGTTAACCTCACACGTTACCCTATGGATACGATACATGGAATACCTCCGGGTGAAAGCTACAACGATATCCGTGCACTTGTGGATTTTTCTGTGTACATTAAATATACCAACAGAGGTTCATCCGAGGTCTATACTTCTCTACCTAAACTCTTGGAGATGGTGTATTGTTGGTATTTCTCTTTTTGATATTTCTGTGTCCTCTCCACCTAGACTCTTGGAGCTAGTGTATTGTTGGTGTTTCTCTTTTTGCTATTTTTGTGTCCTCTACACACCATGCCATTTTTCATCTATCACACATAACTTGCCATAGTAGAGTGCGAGTGATGACTAGTAGTGGCGAGTGATGCATGAAGTAGTGGCCTTGCTAGGACGGAAGTGGTGGAGTAGGGTTGTATGCTAGCAGGATCCTCACGAGGATGGTGTTAGCTCACCGTCTCCTAGAGTCAAAGCATTGTAGAAAGGGCACTTTCAAATCACAATATGCCATTGTTAGGGCCCTAGGTTCCTCATTGTTCCCCTCTTATTTCCACCTCCGCCAGTCTAGCCCACCATGACCAACCTTTCCTCTAAGCCTAACAATGGAGATCGAGAAAACTATTGGAGCCCAAATGTAACACCCCGAGTGTTATGTACCTGTTTAACAATAGTTCAAGGCTTAATACAACCTAATGAATAAATTTTTCTATGCTTGGTGATGAACTCTTGCATAAAATGATAAGTACCTATTTGTTTGAATCACTTTCGTGAATAAATTCAATATGTGCGATGTCAATCAACCTTGCTGTTGTGATTAAACATCTCTAAATGAGTCTGTGAACAAAAGTTATTTAGGGTTCATATTGGAAAAATATGGAGAAAATGATTAAAAATGCCAAAAACCTTACCTTGTTTTAATTGTTCAATAGCTTTCTAGAGGATAAATAAATAACTATTTTATATAGAAACTGTAAAATGTGTTAGTATGAAAAAACTTAGCTTAAGTATTGTAGTTTGTGGTAGAGTGCTTGTTCATGCCTAGTTTAATTATTTGATAGGTTAATTAGTCCTTCAAAGTTTGAATAAAATATCATTTCTGGGAGACTTGGAAAGTATCTAAGTGCTTAGCATTTTCGCTGACACTGCAAACTTTGGCCCTAATTACCTGCTAATGCGCTGCTATAATGACCTTGGTCCCTTAAGTAAAGTTGTAGTCTATAATTTCATGAAGATCTTTTTGTATAGGACGTGGGACCTAGTTTTTGACCTAACTCATTGCACCGGATGTCAAAGAGGGGCACATGGCCACTGCCATGCCCACGCCCTGCTCTGACCTCGCCCATGCCCTGCCTCATCCATGTCGCGCCCATGGCCACCCATGCCGTGCTGCTCCCTATCCCTGCCTTCTTCTGCATGCCCAGCTCACTCACTCGCCCTCACCCTCCCTCCCTCAGCCTCTCCCTTGCTTTGTTGCTCGCAAGCACCCGCCATGCTACGCCGAGCTCTAGCTTAAGCTCCTGCCACCACCATTTTTGTCGCTCCGCCCTGCTCTGCAGTCAACCACGACAACCCCGCCACCTCCTCGTTGCGTGTGTGCACCGCCACTGCGTAGCCACCGCGCGTAGGAGGGCTGTCGCGTCCCTCCGTGCCATCACCGCCGTGCCACCACTGTCGTGGGCGCGCGTGTGAGCAGCCGTGCTTAGTCCAACGCCGCGGTCCTAGCCACGCATCACTACCGCATGGACCTCACGGGCACCGCGCCCTTGCCTTTCAGCCGCTCCACCATCGTTGTGCCCGCTGCGGCATGTGGCCCCATCACTACGGGCTGCGGCCATGCATGCTGTGGCCTCCTGCACCTACACCCAGCACCACCTCCTCCCCCATGCACCTCTTCGTCCATCAAGTCACTGCCGTCGAAGCTCCACCGGTCGGAGGCGAGCCACCCGAGCACATCCTCTGCTCGGTGCAGCATGGAAGAAGAAGAGAAGGACCTCGCGCTTAAATAGAAGCTTTTTATAGGGTTTCCAATGTAAATCTTGTGACTCACATGAATAGTACTTCTAGACTACGGGTTGATTCAGGAAAAGCTCAGGGGCCTCGGTGCAAAGTGTTTGTCTTTTATGGTGTTTCCTTTCTTTTATGTTTAAATCGGCTGAAACTTTGATAATTCATAGTAAATCATAGAAAAATTATAAAAATGCTAAACTAGTTTTGTTACACTCCTCACAACTAGATCTATGTAGCAGATACATAATATGACATGTTTTAGTACAAAAATTTTGCTATAGATTTTTGCCTATGCTTTTTAATGCTAAATTCATATTTGCTGTTATATGAATCCAATTGCAGTGAAATTTTTATAGTGAGTTGCTATTGATGTGTGTGTGCCACTGTTCGCCTAAACAGCCGTTTAGCCCGTTTACACATTGTTTAAACGCTACACGGTGGTACACCGTTTCCGTTTAATCGGTTGTTTTGACCATTTAAACGGCCGTTTTTCCGTTTAAACACCTGTTTTGCCCGAATAATGGGCTAAACGGTAGGTGACCGACTGTTTACCGTTTAGCGTTTAGGATAACACTTGTGTGCTGTGGTAAAAATTTCATGTCCAGTGAATGCATATTTCCTGAGTTATTGATTTATCACGTGTCACATGCTTTTATTACCATTAAGTCATAATTAAATGCTAGTAAATAATCTGCTTATCCAGAAATTATGAAATTCATATACTAGCTTTGTTTAGTTAAGATATGACTTCCATAAAATTTTTACCTCCAAAAGAGATGCTTGGTGCGCCACCTTTTTATTCCTTGGTTATAATTATTAAAGCTTTTATATATGTTAGGTGTTTAGATTAGGGTTAATATACGTTTGTCTATACTACTTGTATTACATGATGTATAGGCAGAGTGTATTTAGTAAGTAGAAGTGTGCTTGGCATGTTAGGATAAGCTTTCACTTGTATGTTTTAAATGCAAATGGTTGTCTTGCTCACTTGTGTTGGGTTGATATTAGTGAACTCGTAAATAAGTCGTTGTGGAGAAGATGAGAGTTCGACCTAAAACATTGTATACCATTAGTCACCCTATGACGTGTTGCTTGTCTATTAATGTTTGTAAATGTCCTTGATATGCTTGTTTGACTTAAGCATGCATTGCATTCATGCATATCATTTAGGAATGGTGAAGAATTGATGGATCCTCTTAAGGATGTTGGCGTCTAACGGGAAGATAGTGTAATGGTGGCCAGCCTAAAGATAATGGTTGATCATGTGGAAGATGGAGCCAACTAACTTAGTGTGAATAAGTTATCCAGGCAAGCCCCAGTGCATAACCCTTATTTTATAAGCATTTGTTATTATGTTGATGTGCATTAAGTTACAGGAGTTGATTGAAACCCACCTGCATAAATATTCTATCCTAAGAGTCCTACTAGTATGATAGGAATCGTGTAGTATGCCATGCTATAGGACTTACGGTTGAAGTCGAGTGATGGGTTGTCACTCACGAGAGATAGGTCCTTATACCACTACTATCACAGGGTTTTGGATTTAGAGATGGATAATAAATTGGAGACCGGGCAGGACTAGGGACTTTGGATGTGGACTTGGTTGGGCAACAGAGTGGGGGCTCTAGTTGCATTAGCCCCGCCTGTGTCGATCAAAGACTGTATCGTTTGCTAGACCACTGATTAAGTTTGAAGGTACCGAACACATAATAGGGCCCTGAGTTACAGTTGACTGTGAAGCTAAGTACTTTCCTACGACTCAGGGTCCCCAAAAAGTATATTGGAGTGTTACACTGGCCATTCGAGGAGTTGTTAGGAGGCGGGGAATGTCCATGGTAAAACTTATGAGGGGGAAACCCATTGCCGCTTGGCGGGGCGGGCCTCATAGGGTGGGTTCCCTAGGATGGTTGGGTCGCTTTCAGACCTAGGTCATACGAGAGGAAATGTTGCCTTGTACTTGCTCCTTCGAGAAGTATGGGTATGTGTTTGGGATTGCCCAGCTGGATGTACATCGATTGCAATCGCCGTCCTCCTCGGATATGGATACCACTTGCCACTGTCTAGCATCGTAGTAACAACTGGAATATGGCGATGCTGATGAGGCTACTGCCAGATCATGAAATATATTCTGATTGCTTACCACATGCTTGAAAGTAGTTCAGGTACTTACCTAGAATGGTTAAGTAATAAACTTGATGTGACTACTAAAAAGTTTGAACACAAGGATGCACTATTAGTAAGCTTCTCTGCAAAAAAAAAATAAATAAACAACTAGCCAAATAGCCCTAGCATATCCTTGAGAGTCGAGAGACTACTCCCACCTAGTCGGGTAAGTCTTGCGGAGTACATTATGTACTTAGGGTTTTATCCCCCTGTTGTAGGTAGCAGGTAGATGCTGGAGCTAACTGTTGCTGTGTGTGGACACCGCCTGGTGGGCTCAGCGAGACTTTCTTTATCGTCGTGATCGTAGCATTTTATTCTTATAGCTCTACTTCTGCTTTAATATTCAAAATGTTTACTTCCGCTTTTTTTTTTGTAAAATGATCTTTCTTCCGTCGCTTTTATGAAATTGCTCTGTCAAACTCTGATTTTTGTAATCTTGCGATGTATGAAATGATTAATAAATGATGTAAGTTTTATTCACTTGTTTATGATCCTGATGAAAACGCGAATTTTCGAGTTCTCCCGCCGGGTGTGCTCGACAGACTACTAGGTTTAGCTTAGTCTCTTACGTACTTAGTGTCAAATGGCTGACAAGTACACTTGGGATTATGTTAAATTAGACGGTTCTGCCACACTAAACTCTCGACTCCCTAAATCTAGGTCTTCACCATTGCCCTGTTCGCTTGGCTGACAAGCCATGGCTGGAAGTACTGTTGACTGATTTGTTGTGAGAGAAAAATACTGTTCGTTGGCTGAAAAAGTACGACTTATAAGCCAAGCGAACAGGGCGCATAATCTCAATGAAGCCCTCTCATGGTTGAGAAAGAATACCAATAAGTTCCAAACCAACACAATCCAATGAAAATCCTCGCAACAGGTGTCTCCAAAACCTACATCGTAAGAGCCTCCTAAGGCCACGTACACTAGCACCGAAACACAAGTATTTAGGCACTAGATTGTTATTCTTCTCCCCATTGGTTAGTTTCCAACATGGCTTCAAGGGATAGTCACTCATGTCAATAAACAAAAACCACCACAACAAAAGTCATCTTTTTCATTTTCCCCGTTCGTTTTCTCTCCCATTTGGTTTTATTCTCTTAGCTCTTCCTCTCTTGGATGACTGGAATTGCTCTAATCTTAACACTAGTTTAGTTCCTCCCACTATAATGGTTATATACTTATATGCGAGTCTTAGAGTGCAAAAGTGGTCTTAATTCCTATTTAGAATTTTTGAGTAATGTTTGCATATGTCTCTAAATGCGCCTTAACCAAAGTTGATGTGCGGACTTGCTTTGATCATAGCTCTCCTTAGTTTCGTTTTCTCCCTTGCAATGGCTAGCTACGAATCTAAAAGGTAAAAGTGGTCTTAGTTATTCTTTCGAACAATGTCACATTTGACTTTAAATATGCATTATCCAAAATTAAGAACGATAACAATTGCATGTGGTCCTAAAGATGCCTTATCCAAATCGAGAACGAAAACAGACACGCTAATGTAGATACCTACTCCATTGTACGTGGCGCGGGCGGCATGCTAAGAGCCTGGCACTGAGTAGTTTTTTATTCTCTTAGACCTTTCTTCGTCCGATGCCTTTATATCATGTTTTCCTTTCTTAGTTTTGTTCTATCCATTGTAATGGTTAGGCATCAATTTATAAAACGACAAAAGTGGTCTTAGCTACTCTTTAGAGCAACTGTTGCACGTAGCTCAAAAATATCGTATCTAGAAACGAGAACTAAAATGGTTGAACATGGCTTTAAATGATGCCTTATCCAAAGGGGAGAATGAAAATAGACACGTAGATTTAGTTTTTTATTCTCTCATGACTGGATTCAGTTTGATCCTAAATTTTGTTGGTTTCAAATATAACTTAGATTATCTAAGAGTACAAAATGGTCTCATTTTTTCTTAAGGAGCGAACCCCTAGAAATGCCTTATCCGAGAAGGAAAACGCCGCGTTGAGTAGAGCCGGTGGTAGTACCTGATCCAGAATTCCAGATCCGCGCGAAAACTTTTTCCTTCCCTCCAGGCTCCGGCCCCCCCCACCTGGCCGCCTCGCTTCACTCCCAAGTCTCACTCACCACCTCTGACCCACCTCGCGCCGCCGAGTCGTCTTCCCTCCCCACCCCCACCCCCCACACACCACATCTTCGCCTCGCTCCCTCCCTGTCTCCCCCGACCATCGCATCGCGTTCGAAATTTTCAAAACCCCCCAATTCCTCGGATTCCGACACTCGGGCGGAGGGAACCCAAATTTTCGCCCCCGCGTCGGCGCGTCGTCTCCACCTCCCACCCACCGCCCCGCAAATCTCCAAATCCCCAATCCCCTGCTCGCGGCCCCGAACCCCCCTCACCGCGCTTGCTTAAATCCCGACGCGGCGCTCGCGGGGGAGGCGGAACCCTAAGGCCTGGACTGGATCCCTCCCCACGCCCCGATTCGCCCGCCCGATTCCAGGTTCTAGGGTTTCCCATGCCGTAGCCTCCGCCGCCCGTGGTGCCGGTGCCATGCCCGCGTCCCGCATCCCGCTCAAGCGCTGCAGCGCCGCCGTCCCGGGCGTGGGGGAGCCCGGCCCCGCTGTCAGCATGCCGCCCGCCAAGCGCCGCCGCGACCGCGTCGTCCCGTCGCGGTTCAGGGACTCGATGCCGCCGCCCGCCAAGAAGCGCGCGGTGGTCGTGTCGGTGCCCGCGCCGGGCGGCGGGCTGGGGGTGAAGAGCAGGGACGGGGAGGTGTACAACGTCGAGGTGCTAATGGCTGAGCCCAAAGGCGACTCCTTTGGTCCCGTGGAGACCGCGGTGTGGACGCCCGTGCGGCCGGCACTCACGGATGCCGACCTGTACCGGGCGTGCCGTAACATAAGCAAGAGCGGCAGCTTTGGGGGAGCTGCCAGTGGTAGTGTGCTCACGTCTGTGAGCAATGCCACCTCGGACGGTGGTGCTGGTGGCAATGGCACCACTGCTCGAGTGAGCAATGCCGCCTCGGATGGTGGTGCTGGTGGCAATGGCACCACTGTTCGAGTGAGCAATGCCGCCTTGGAAGGTGGTGCTGGTGGCAATGGTGGGCTGGAGGGGAGACCTGCGGTGGTGGAGTGCAAGCCCAAGAGGGAGGCCAGTGATAAGAAAGAGGATTTCTACTGGCTGGAGGATTTTGTGCTTGGGGATGTTGTGTGGGCGAGGTCCGGGAAGAAGTCCCCGACGTGGCCTGCGCTGGTGATTGATCCCATGCTGCATGCGCCGGAAGTAGTGCTCAACTCCTGCGTTCCTGGTGCCCTCTGCGTCATGTTTTTCGGTTATTCCGCTAACGGGCATGGCAGGGTAATTAATCATTTCCTTGTGCTGCTTTCTGTTGGCTGTTTGGTTACCGAATAACGAATCCGCAACTTAATAGGATATATATAAATACCACCAAAGATATATAATTTTGATTTTTTACGAAAACCGACAAAGGTTTTGACTTTCACAGGATGTAACTGAAACAGGGTACTAAATATACTTGGAAAACCAAGCATTTTTTTGTCGGTTGCATGCCCTTACCGCCTTACCCTGCCACATCCGTTTGCAGGACTATGGATGGGTTAAGCAAGGAATGATCTTTCCCTTTGTGGACTACCTAGACAGGTAAAATTCTGGAATGTGTTGAACATTGTGTTCCTAATTTGGTCTGTATCTGATGCTCCTCTGTTCTGTCAGGTTTCAAGGACAGCCTCTGTATAAGCTCAGACCAAGCAAATTCCGTGCAGCAATTGAGGAGGCTTTTCTTGCTGAACGTGGTTTTTTTTATCTCGAAGTGGATGGGATATGCTCACCGCGAAAGTCTGTAAATAAGCAGTCTGATCCTAATGGCTTTCAGGAAGAGGCTGCTTCAAATAATGAGCAGGAGTGCCAATCCGAGTCTCAGGTAACTGAATACGGTGAAATTGTACAAGTTCAATGTGAAGCTACTTCCCTTGATACATCTTTTGAGCTGGCTGCAATGTAATTCGCCGAATTGCAGGTTGTTGGCAAATCAGCACTGTCTTGTGATAGCTGTGGTAATCGCCTACCATCCAAGGTTTCAAAGAAAAGGAAGCAAGGCGGTGAGCAGGTGCTTTGTAGGCACTGTGAAAAGGTATGTGGCTAACCTTTTGAGTTGTGAGATACTTCATCTCTGGTGTTCTTTACATCCTTTCTTCCTTTCGATGACTCATGTGTATAAGCATTATTACTCTGCAGTTATTGCAGTCGAAACAATACTGTGGCATATGCAAGAAAATTTGGCACCACACAGATGGTGGAAACTGGGTAAGAGCTTAGAAGAATACATGCTCTGGTTGTATATCCTCTTGAATATTCTGGGTACTGACTTGAAAGGCACTTTGTGCCAGGTTTGTTGTGATGAGTGCCAGATTTGGGTTCACGTTGAATGTGACCTGACATGCAACAACGTGGAGGTTATTTCCTTACCTTTGTTTGATGACATTTTGATGTCCTTATTGCTTGGTATCTATATGCAACTATTCTATGAGTATCTTTTGTTAACTTGGCATTCTGTCATAGGATTTGGAAAAGGCAGATTACTACTGTCCGGATTGCAAATCAAAACGCAAAACAGTTCCAGCAATGGAAAAAATGAATACTTCCATCAGTTCAGAGTAAGTCGTTTACTGCTCTCTAACCTATGGATACAAAGCTACTTGAGTAAATAAGCACTTCAATATGTAATGTATTTCTCCACAGATGTGCTAGCACTTCAAAGGAAAAACTGACCGCAATGATAGCTGTTTGCTGCAACGGCGAGGAGGCACTGTATGTACCTGAGAAGCACATGTAAGTATTTGGTATTTTGGTGGTATCTCACTGCGAATCTTAACGTAGCATTTTAATTTAAATCTGCTTAATTGCAATTACTCTACGTTATTTAACTGTGTCTTATTTTTGCTCAATTCGATTTACACAAATTTTAGAACATCGTTCAATGTGTTGTGAGAGCAGGCTAAAGTAGGCTCACATTCTGTGTTATGTGATTTTGTTATTGTAATACTCACTTTGAAGGATTATTTAATGGGTCAGTGGTGACGGGCATTGTAATGTTGAATATGTAGACCAGAAACACCCAACTAACTTTAATATAATGATGCACAATTCTCCTGCATCCGAGAAATACTAGCAGTCTGCGTGTTACAATGATTCTACATGCTACTATTTGTAAGCTGATTTGAGTTGAGTTATTGCTGGCAGGATACTATGTCAATGTAAGTCTTGCAAGGAAAGGATGATGAGTCTGAATGAGTGGGAGAAGCATACTGGCTCAAGGAAAAAGAATTGGAAGATGAGTATTAGACAAAAGAGCACAGGGGAGCCACTCATTAATTTGGTAAGCCCTGTAGATCTTCATCAACCTTTTTTTCAATCAAGCACCAAGACCAACTGACACATGATCTCTTAAACTTACCTGCAGCTGGATGATATTCCTTGTGGGACATCAAAGTCTTCTAACCCAGGCATTAAGAAAGAAGAGCTGCTACAATTGCAAGGTACATTTCTGCTTGAGTTTGTGTTTGTTGTGTAGCTGGCAGTTGCAACATGACCTTATGTCCTTATGTAATTGATTGCTTTGATATCTGCAGCTAATGCTTACAGTCCTGTCTGTGCTAAATGGACAACTGAACGCTGTGCTGTTTGTCGATGGGTTGAGGATTGGGACTACAACAAAATTATAATTTGCAACAGGTATTCTTGCTGGCCTTGCTTCGTTTAGCACCCTTAATTTTATATTTCACCGTATGTTTTAAGGTGACCTTTATGTTGATGTTTGACTCATAATTGACTGCATTACCACTCCGATATTTATTTGCTCAGGTGCCAAATAGCTGTTCACCAGGAATGCTATGGTGCACGAGCTGTACAAGATCTTACAACATGGCTTTGTCGAGCATGCGAATTCCGCCAACAGAAAAGAGAATGCTGCCTATGTCCTGTCAAAGGTATTGCTTATAATGGGAATTTGTAGCCTATAATATACTCCTGTTTCACTACGTTCACCAGCCATTAAAGATTATTTTCTTCAAATAATCTCATTGTAGTGATGCTTGTCAGTGACACTTGTACCATGATAAACTTTGTTCCTTGTTTAATATATTCTATTGGTGCTTTAAATTTGTTTCAGATGTTCTGTCTGTTATTGTTGTTTGAAGCTATTAACTTGTACTACTGAATTTCTGTTAACACAGGGGGTGCTCTCAAGCCAACAGATATTGAGGGACTGTGGGTTCATGTTACATGTGCCTGGTTTCAGCCTAAAGTCTCTTTTCCGGTTGAGGAGACTATGGAGCCAGCTATGGGAATAATGAGCATCCCTGTAGAGTACTTTAAGAAGGTTGAGATTTTTAATTGATATTTTCACAATTTGCATCCAAAATCTCAATTCCTGTGCTTTCCATTCAAATTTCACATAATATTTGCATTTTTTCATATTAACTGCAGACTTGTGTCATATGCAAGCAAATGCATGGTGCCTGCACACAATGCTACAAGTGCTCTACGTATTACCACGCAATGTGTGCATCAAGAGCTGGATATCGCATGGAGGTTGAATGCTTCACATTTTACAGTGGCTATTTTTGATGAAAAAGATTGTGTGTTTCCTTGTTTCATTAATTTACAGTGCTTAATCCTAATGCAAAATGTTATTGACATATGATGTACAGTTTTTGAGCCGTGTCCGCTTATTAGGTTGATATTATATTATTGTCAGGCAGTGTCTCAAACTGTATGGTGGTATTGTTAACCATCATTATTTTGTTGTGTAAAATCTACCTTTTTTTGCATGTTTCGTTTTTTTTATTATTGCCTAAATAGTTCCATTGCAGCTAGGTTTTAGAGTAATTTAAACATGATTTGTACATTTGTTTAAAATGAAATATTTATTCGCTTTCCATATTTTTAGACAGGTCATTAAACTGTCATCTTTTTGTTCTTGTAGCTGCAATACTCTGAAAGAAGTGGCAGGCACATTACAAAAATGGTTTCCTACTGTGATTTTCACAGGTAACATTTTCTTTCCAATCCCAGATTCTCTTTTTCTCTTGTTATGGTCAAATCATTTCAGTTCACTTGGTGGTTCTTTTTGTTTATATATATATACAAAAGTAACTCTAATGTAGGGTCACAACCATGTAGATGTGTTCTTTCAGGCCTTTTTCATAGTGATCTTATAACAAGTAAAAGTGGCAATATACCCTGAAGTAGTAAATACCACAAATATATGTGGCTGACACCTGATATGCAATTGTTTCCCCTGTAGTACTCCTGACCCAGACAATGTGTTGACAATGAAGACACCTGAAGGTGTTTTCTCTACCAAATTTTTTCTCCAAAATGGTGAGAAACAGACAGCTGCAAGACTCATCAGGAAGGAAAATCACCAGGAGAAAGTGCTTCCTCCTATAGTTTCTGACTGTCTAGTCGCAAAGTGCCTGACCTATGAAATGTTGAAATACAAGGTAGTTTTCTTGCATCTGCTTATTGCTCTTAATTATCTTCATTCCTAATTTTTGAGAAAAGATGGTGCTTATTGTCATGGATGAATTTTGAATTCTTTTTTAAACATTTACTTTTACTAATTATTTCCTACCACATCAGTTGTATATTACATTCTTAGTAATTTCTTTGTTGTTCAACTACTTGGCTTGTTTGCTGGTTCAAGAATAAACTGTTAGTGGCAGTTGGTTTTGTCAATTGCTTGTATTTGGAACAACTGGTTCTCTAGCATTGGTATCAATCATTTTACAAGCATGAATGCATCACATGCTTTCTTATCATTGAGCATTGTTGCAATTACTGCTAGTTTATTGTGTCCTATGGATCTTTGTCTTGGTCTCATTTTTGGTTCCTGCTGTTAAGCCTTTGGGGCTATTGTACTAAAAAACAGTAAATACTAATTACTAAGTTATCTCCAATTTTCAGAAAGAACCAGGAGAGGCTATTGCCCACCGGATTATGGGACCTCGACACCACTCCCAGGATTTTATTGATGGCCTTAATGCGTGCATGGTACTTGTCTAATTCTGAGTGCTAGCACTCTCGAGCGTGAATGCAGATTCATTTATTCACCTTATTTCCTGTTCCTTGTTAACAGGATCGTAAGGACGATCAATCTTTTTCAACATTTAAAGAGCGGCTTGAGTATTTACAGGTGAAGTCTCTGAGTAATTGCTGTTCATTAGATACTACAAGGTTGTGTCAGCACACTGATAAACAAACTGATGGTCGCAGAAAACTGAAAATTTGAGGGTCTCTTGTGGTCGATCTGGAATTCATGGTTGGGGGCTCTTTGCTGCAAGGAATATTCAGGAGGGGCAAATGGTATAGCATGTTGACTTGTATTATCTATATTATGTTTAGTTATTTGCATAGCTTATCCAGTCAGTTCATTAGGTATATCAAATAATCAACAACAACATAGCCTTTCAGTCCCAAGCAAGTTGGGGTAGTCTAGAGTTGAAACCCACCAAGAGCCCCAAGTCACGGTTCAGGCACTTCAATAGCTGCTTTCCAAGTATTCCTATTCAAACATAGATCTCTAGGTATATCTCAAGCTTTCAAATCTCTTTTTATTGCCTCCCCCATGTCAATTTCAGTCTTCCTCTACCTCTCCTCATATTATTAGCTTGGCTTAGGACTCCACAATGCACTGGTGCCTCTGGAGGTCTCCTTTGGACTTGGCCAAACCATCTCAACCGATGTTGGACAAGCTTTTCTTCAATTGGTGCTACCTCTAGGCGATCACGTATATCATCGTTTCGAACTCGGTCCATTCTTGTATGACCGCAAATTCATCGCAACATACGCATTTCTACAACACCCAGTTGTTGAACATGTCGAATCTTTGTAGGCCAACATTCAGCTCTATACAATATAGCCGGTCTAATCGCCGTTCTATAGAACTTACCTTTTAGCTTTTATGGTACCCTCTTGTCACAGAGAATGCCAGAAGCTTGTCGTCACTTGATCCACCCTCCTTTGATTCTATGGCTAACGTCCGCATTAATATCTCCATCCCTCTGTAGCATCGATGCCAGATACCGAAAGGTATCCTTTTTAGGCACTACTTGACCTTCCAAACTCACATCTCCCTACAACTCCGCCAAAGTCGCATCTTGTGTATTTGGTTTTAGTTCTACCCAATCT
This sequence comes from Miscanthus floridulus, assembly GCF_019320115.1. Lineage (NCBI taxonomy): Eukaryota > Viridiplantae > Streptophyta > Magnoliopsida > Poales > Poaceae > Miscanthus > Miscanthus floridulus. The sequence continues at coordinate 4,475,600 of NC_089584.1, forward strand.
AAAACCTTTAGACTCAAGGGTCTGCCGCCATAACTCTAGTTTTCTATTTACTTCCGCCTAGCTTTCGTCCACTAACACTACATCATCAGCGAACAACATACACCAAGGGATATCCCCTTGTATGTTCATGGTAACCTCATCTATTACAAGGCAAAGAGATATGGGCTTAAGTCTGACCCTTGATGAAGTCTAATTTTAATCGGGAAGTAATCTGTGTTACCATCGTTTGTTCGAACACTAGTCACAACATTATTGTACATGTCCTTGATGAGGGTCACGTACTTTGATGGGACTTTATGTTTGCCCAAAGACCACCACATAACATTTCTTGGTATATTGTCATAAGCCTTCCAAGTCAATGAAAACCAAGTGGAGGTCCTTCTTCTGCTCTCTAAACCGCTCCATAACCTGTCTTATTAAGAAGATTGCTTCTGGCATTGATGTGTGCTCAAATCTAAGAAAACAAGTTTTTTTTTTATCATTAGGTAGGTTAGGTGTCCCAAATAACCTTTTCATGTGTCTAGGCAACAGGAGTGCAGTTGGTAATCTGTGAGCTTGTGTTCCATCAAATGAATATTGACTGCTTGGCATTGATATATGATATCTATTTATCCAGAGATAGACATACCTCTCAGGGAGTGTCTGAATGAGGGAAGTTGTTCCTGACATTAATTTTAGGACTTCACATCAGATTTAAATCCTAGTGTGATCGAAATCCCACCTTCCCAAGCAGGCCCCAAATGAAATGATTCTGTAATTTACTACTCCCTCTGTTCACAAATGTATGCATTCCTAACATTTAAAGTTTGTCCACAAATGTATGCATTTTTACCTAATTTATGCATCCCCTCCCTCACCATTAATTTGATGGCTTGATGCCTGCCATTTATAGCCTTGGTTATATGAAAAGGCAGGTGTTAACTGTGTGATTGAGGGGCATCATAGTTATTTACCCTCCGCTTTAATCTATCCTAAAAATCATATAAATGCTTACATTTGTGGATGGAGATAGCATGGCTCTTAAGGTGTCGCCTAGGCGACAAGGCGCTCCCTGGGGTCAAGTTGTCTCCCCTATAGCTACAAGAGGGGAGGAAAGAAGGAAGATGGGCCATCGGTGCTGTCTCTGTTTCGTGCTTCTTCCATCCTAGGCTCTGGCGTCATGGCTGACACAGCTCTGCCTGCCAATCTCCAGCGCAATGGCCTGCGCAGATCTACCCTGCCTTTTTTGGGGTGTGGGGGTGTGGGTCAAGCAGGGCTCCATTCTCGAGAGGTAGGGAGCGTGAGATGGGAGCCTGAGGGCAGGGGTCATTGTGGGCTGCTGACTTGGGTTGGGCTTTAATAAGCTAGTAGGATCATTTGCTGTTGTGGTTATAGCCCATTGAGGGGGGTTTATTGTTCCTTTCCTTTTTGACTTATCTGTATGTATGGCACTATTGGCGTCCGCCTTGCCTGCCTTCCCGCCATGCCTTAACTGCCTAGGTGACAAGAGCATGGTGGGTTGCTGGGAGGGAGTATTTATTTCTCAATTGAGTATTCAGCTTAATAAACCCCCCAAATAGATCTCATTTGTCTCAGCAACTGATAATCGGTGCTAACATTTATATCCATACAATACAATTGTATAGAATTGCTTGGTCTCCATTCATTGCAAATGTGTAGTTCGTCCTTAATGTGCCATCTGACCGCTTTCTCTAATGCAATAGTGCCCAGTTTTCCTACTCGTTTGAGAAATAAAATGTGTGAGCTGACAGCTTAATTAATCTTGTGCCAGGTTATTGAGTATCGTGGTGAACAAGTTAGGCGGTGTGTTGCTGATTTAAGGGAAGCACAGTACCATAGAGAAAAAAAGGATTGCTATGTGAGTTATCACTTATTGTGCTTACATGTATTGCTACTGCCTGCTATTAGTGGGAAAAATAGATACTTAGATAGAATTTACTGATTGCTATACTTTCTTCAAGTTTTGAGGCTTACAATACAAATCTAGTTAAAAGTTCAAGGAAGAGCATATATATAGAAGAATAGGAACTTGAAGTCTTGAATTTTGGTGAAAACATAAGAGGCTGCAGAAGCAATTTGTTGTAATAAGAGCGAGCATAACCTATGTATGGTCGATACCGAACATTTGGCAGCCCCTCTTTTTCATTGACTCTCTTTTGTTCTGTCGTGCTTGTGCAGTTGTTCAAGATAAGTGAAGATGTTGTCATCGATGCTACTGACAAAGGAAACATAGCACGCCTAATTAATCACTCGGTAAACCTTCATACGTCAATTTTGCATCTTCTTGCCATATGTAACAGCCTGACAAAATGACAACTAAGTTTTCGTTTTGCCCTTTCAGTGTATGCCAAACTGCTATGCTAGGATCATGACTGTCAGCGGTGACAGGAACCAGATAATTCTTATTGCCAAGACAGATGTCTCTGCTGGAGAAGAACTGACGTAATTCCTCAGCTCTGCCATTTTCTTCTGATATGTACACAACTTCTGAAATTTCAGTGGCACGAGATCCTGAATGATACCGTTTCATCTAATGCTGGTTCTGAACGTGCAGGTATGACTACTTGTTTGACCCTGACGAATCCGAAGACTGCAAGGTTCCATGCCTGTGCAGAGCTCTTAACTGTCGTGGATACATGAACTAGAAGGCTAGAAGAGTAAACCAGTCTCACTTACACAAGCCAAAAGCCGGCCAATTTTCCCAGAATTCTTTCGTTAGTTTCTCGTTTTATATTACTCATCAAAAGTTTATAATTCGTGGCTACCCAAAGGTTTGAACCATTTTGTTTAGAATTGCGATTTAGGGCAGCCATAGTCAGTCATCCATTCTAAATTCTTTCATTGCTGTAATAAGATAGTATAAGAATGCTGACTTTTTAACGAAAAGAAGAAAAACTCAACTTGATACTATCGACTGCCTGTGAGTCTGTGACATCAAAGTATTTGAACCACTCGCTTTGACCTTTCTGAACAACCCCATCGTGTCCATGTCTGCACCAGAGGACCTGATCAAACCGACGAACTGGTACTAATCTTGCTTCTTGCCCTCCAATCCAACATCATCCATGCTTGTTTTACCGAGCCGGCCGGCCGTGTCCCCGTCCGACGACCCGGTCCGCACACGAGAGTTTAAGCGGGCGAGCAGGGCGGCCGTCGACACGGACTGAAGCCACCGTCGCGGCACCATGAGGCGCCGGCTGCTGCTGGCGTGCCTGGCTCTGCTGGTGCTGGTGCTGGTGGCGCCGCGGGCGGCCGTGGCGCGGGAGTACGCGGCCGTGTTCAGCTTCGGGGACTCCCTGTCGGACACCGGCAACCTCTGCGTGGACGGCATCCCGGACTACCTCGCCACGGCGCGGTCGCCGTACGGCATGACCTACTTCGGCTACCCCACGGGGCGCGTCTCCGACGGCCGCGTCGTCATCGACTTCATCGGTAGGCAACGCACTCATGCGCTTTCCCGGTCCCGAGCGCGCGCGCGCAGGAGCTGATGAATCGTGTCTGTCTGTCTGTCCTCTGCATGCGTGGTGAGCAGCGCAGGAGCTGGGGCTGCCGCTGCTGCCGCCGTCCAAGGCGAAGAACGCGACGTTCCACCGCGGCGCCAACTTCGCCATCACGGGCGCCACGGCGCTGGGCATGGACTTCTTCGAGGAGCACGGCCTGGCGCGCGCCGTGTGGAGCTCCGGCTCCCTCCACACCCAGATCGGGTGGTTCCGGGACATGAAGCCCAGCATCTGCAGCTCCCCGCAAGGTTTCCATGAATTCTTCTCCGATGGCCGACCTGACATCTTTCACACACTTATGGCGTGTCTGACGCATGATGTACATATATACCAGAGTGCCGGGAGCTGTTCCGGCGGTCGCTGTTCGTGGTGGGCGAGTTCGGGGGCAACGACTACGGGTCGACCATCTTCTCGTTCCGGCCGCTGGAGGAGGTGCACGCGCTGGTGCCTCACGTGGTGGGCGCCATCGCGCGGGGCGTGGAGGAGCTGATCGCGGAGGGCGCCGTGGACCTGGTGGTGCCGGGGCTGCTCCCCACCGGCTGCTTCCCCATGTTCCTGTCCACGTTCAGTGACAAGCCGGCCGCGGCGTACGGGCCCCGGAGCGGGTGCGTCAAGGAGCTCAACACGCTGTCGTGGGTGCACAACGCCGCGCTGCAGCGCAAGGTCGAGGAGCTCCGCGCCAGGCACCCCGCCGTGCGCATCGTCTACGCCGACTACTACACGCCCGCCATCCAGTTCATCCTCCACGCCGAGGAGTACGGTGAGCGCATATACTTCGATGATGCTGGCCCCTCCTCCTCTCTTCCCCGGCGCCGGGCCGGCGGCGCCCCCGTGGCCACGGCAGTTGTTTGCCTCTAAGGTTGTTGCAAGTTCGGTTCCTTACGTCAGCGCGGCCGGGTAGCTCCCGTGTCAGCGGCTAGCAGCCCGGCCGGGCCAGGAGACAGTGAGTCCGAGGAAAAAAAATCCACAGGGGTGACGCGGGCAGGGACGACGCGTGCGTTTCTGGGCGAACAGCAAACCTCAAGGTGGTTGGGTATCTGAAGCGAGGTTTCGTGTTTGAACGGGCACGAGAGAATACCATAGGAAAAGGGTGGATTGCCGGTCCGGATCGGAGTTTTCCAGCGGGCTTCGCTGGCCGGCCGGCAGCGGCTGACGAGTGACGACTGAGCAACGCCGGCAGCGGCTGCGTGCTGGTCTCGCTCTCGCTCTCGCGTAGTAGGTAGGTGCCGCGGTGGCGACGCGACGGAGCTTGCCTCGCCTTGCATACGTTGGCTCAAGGTGATCGAAGGTGACACTGACACCTAACTAAAGGTGATGTAACTGAGTAATCAACAGACGGGGTGATGACGAGCACGAACCCTCTATCGTCCGGCCGGCAGGTGGCCCAAGCCTGCAGCTCCGGCCTCTGCTCTGCTCTTTAACTTGAGCTTCGGCCACATGTTCTGATCAATGGTGTTTTTTTTTGCGCAGGGATGCTGAAGCAGATGCCACGAGCCTGCTGCGGTGCACCGGGCGTGGGGGAGTACAATTTCAACCTGACGTCCAAGTGCGGGGAGCCGGGGGCGTACGCGTGCCAGGACCCCTCCAACCATTGGAGCTGGGACGGCGCCCACCTGACCGAGGCAGCCTACGGCCACATCGCCAAGGGCTGGCTCTACGGGCCTTTCGCTGACCCACCAATCCTCCACCCCTGAGGTTTCTCTGCAGTCTCCACAGCCGCCGTCAAAGGCTGTAACATCCTCCACATACGGATACGGTACGGAAGGCCGGTACCGTATATATACACACATACAAATAGGCGCCTCTGTACGTATCAATCGCTGTAGCTGTGAATTGTTTCCTACGTATATCCTTTTTTTTTCTAATATAGAGTAACTTTGTTAAACATCCTATGGCATGCACCATGCATACAGTATAGTACCGCCGACTATTTTGTCGTTTCATGTTGTATGTATATACTTCAAAGCTCAAACTCAGTAAGCTATTTTATATGGTGTATGGGTTTTTATGCTGCAAATATTGATTTGTGTCCATCTCAGCTGACTATACGTGCATCTAGCATTGGGCCTGCCTGACCGGCATGGTCAGGGCGTGTGGTGTGTTTGAAAACTCAGAGGACTCATATTTTAGTTTCGCATAAGAATTTTTGTTGTGCTCATATTAATTTTTTAATATAAATTTTACATAAGTTTGTGCTATTTTTTTTTTCTCGAATACGCAGAAGGTCTGCGCATCTTTGCATTAAGTAGGAGATTGTTTTTAAGTTTGTGCTATATTAACTTCTGTACATAACTTGGGAGTATAAACCTGCATATAAGTTTGTCTCGTACTAATTTCAAGTTTGTGTCACGTATGTATATTATGAGTAACATATAGATCCCTCTCCTTAAGAAAAACCTCATTCTAAAAATTGTCACGACGAGTTTGTCTTTACAAAAGTTATGCTAATAAGTTGTGGTGACAATTTTCATGCAGCAAAATGATATACATAAACGTTATGAGTATAACTTTGTAGCTTTTTAAAAATGAAAACTTGCAGAAATGAATGTTTTAAGAAAGACAAACTCGCAGAGTTTTTCAGATCGTTCGTTAATTCCTTCTTTGTCTCCTGAACTGAGCTTGTAACTCTTGTAACTCTTTCCTTCTTTACCGTTTTTTAATAAAATTTCTGTAGGGGTTGCGGCCCCTCCAGTTTTGTCAAAAAAAAAAAAGATCGTTCGTTAAATTTTAATCTAGTGAATGTGTACAAGTATACAACTCACTTACCCGCCATGGATGCACACAAACATACCTTAACAGTATGGAGGTTTTTTTTTTTACTTCTAGATGATAGAGTATAAGCTCACTAGATCATGGGATACAGTATAAGCTCACTAGATCATGGAAAAGGTTAGGCATTCTATTACATCGATCACATTTATCAAAGTTAATACTCTTTAATGGGTTCATTTGTTTCTTTAAGACAACAGTACACCCATAAAACTTTAAACATGACACTTACTTGTTAAATTCTCCTAGCTAGCTAGCTAGGGGAAAGTTAAATCTGCCTTAAGGGCATATGCCCCTACGCACTGTGCCGTTGGATTGGCACACCTATGTTAACAAAAGCGAAAGTGCCCGGACACGATACAGTACGACCAGCTCGGGGCGCTGGACGATGTGCAACTCTCGCTCCGCGTGGAGGCCCGCAACGACAATACGCACTCCTATATTTCAGTTTCTGCAGAAACATCCGCAAGAAATACCGGAACGAAGCAGGGACCGACCTCCCGAGAACGCAACTGCACAGTGAGTGGCAGAGGAGTCGATGCTTGCGGCTGTCGTTGCAGCCATGCAATGCGAGCACGCCCTCTGATCTTTCGTCTTGACAGCGACAGGAGAAGCACTGCACAGTGCACAGCGTAATCAGCCCAATGTCGCCATTTTCTTTTTGGAACAATCTTGCGGCAGTTTCTTTTTGTCGTCCTTCTTCCATTGTCGCCGTTGCAAAACTGAAATTTTCATTGCACGGACCCACCTCGACTTCCAATCGGGAGCACACTGCACTGAGAGCACCCGTGCGCCAGCCAAGCTAGCTAGTTACTGACCAGTCAGCTTCATCTGTTAATCTTTTTCTTACAAGTTTCGTCATCAGTTGCGATCCCTAAGCTATCGAACAACAGGTTAGCCGGTTAGGCAGGGCGAGGGGTACTGTTGGATGCAAGTTCGCAGGGACCATCGCCTACGCCTGTTTCGTCCGCATCTGCACAAGCGAACGGCACACATGCAACCGGGGCGTGAATAGTTGCTGAAGTCGATTCCTCAACGACGATCGACGACGCACGGGCTGCACTGCACAGCTTGATTGCTGAATGGCATGCGGTGCTCATCAAGTACACAGCGGCAGCGCGCTGCAATCATGCGAGTTATTTAAGGGCAGGCAAACAGGGATACGGCGAGGTCACCAGCCTACCCGCACACGCTACGCATCGGCGAGTTTTGATATATATATAGTATCGATCGATCGATCGTTCTCATGATTGTGTACTCCGCGCCAAGAACGTTACAGAACCTACCAAGGGGAGGGGATCAGAGCGAGGGAGGGCAGGTGCAGTGCAGGTCGACCGATCGTTGGCAATATTGGCAACCACCGCCACTGATTGAATTGAACGATGTGAGCTAGTAGGCTAATCCGTTTTTAACACGCGTGCTGATGAATGCAACAGACGGACTGAGCTCGACCCTCCCATCTGTGTTGTAGCTGTGGCTATTACTTTGGCTGGCATGGCATGGCATGCGTCCGGCATGACGGCATCCATCCAGGACACGCCTAGAGCTTAGCATGCCCAGCAATGCAAGGCTACTCTGTGCCTGTACCTTTCGAAGCGTACGGGTGCTTGCAGCCGTGGACTGGTCGACTGGAGGATGGTGTGCACGTCGTCTAGCTACTCGGCTGCGCACGCAGGGGGACGAAAGACGGGCAGGCATGAATGGTTGGCATTCATCAGGCTCGCACTTCGTAGACATGGCATGCCCCGGCCCCTGCCGGCAGGAACAGAGCGCTGTAGATGGAGCTGAACTGGGCTACGTACCACTGTACCTACACGCAAACGCACGGATACTTGTTGTCTGTTAAATTTTAATCAAGTGAACGTGTACAAGTATACAACTCACTTACCCGCCATGGATGCACACAAACATACCTTAACAGTATGGAGGTTTTTTTTACTTCTAGATGATAGAGTATAAGCTCACTAGATCATGGGATACAGTATAAGCTCACTAGATCATGGAAAAGGTTAGGCATTCTATTACATCGATCACATTTATCAAAGTTAATACTCTTTAATGGGTTCATTTGTTTCTTTAAGAGAACAGTACACCCATAAAACTCTAAACAGTACACTTGCTTGTTAAATTCTCCTAGCTAGCTAGCTAGGGGAAAGTTAAATCTGTCCTTAAGGGCATATGCCCCTACGCACTGTGCCGTTGGATTGGCACACCTATGTTAACAAAAGCGAAAGACCTTCTCGCGTCTCGAGTGCTGCTGCTGGGCACTGGCGGGAGCGCCACGATGGAGGCCGCGCTCCGCGACGATGTCGTGCCGTTCGGGGTGGAGGGGAAGGCCAGTACGCGCTGGAAGGTCGCCGGGCTCGTCGCCGTCAACCAGTGGACGCGGCTCGCGTGCCATATCTGCTTCTTCTGGCCCAACGGCATGGCGCTCCCTTCAGATGCAGCTCAAGTCCAAGTTCTTGTTGTTCTGACCGCCATGTCTTCTATATTATTTAGCAAGTACCTACCAGCAGCTAGTGCTTCTGAACTCAAATCTATGGCCGGGATCAAGATTAAGAACAACGAATGGCTTCATCGGTTTCTTTTGTTGGGTTGGTTCTCACTTATTAATTCACTCCTAGATATAGGATGAACCAGCAAAACATTGTTGCGGCTGCGGCACTACTCCGGCGTGTTAACGGCGCACAAGGATTCGCCGTCGGCGTGGGGGGACTGACTACTGCTCGTCCCGGCCGGGCGGCTGGCGTTCCTTCCGATCGGTGGGGGCGCGCGGCCACGGCAGCGTGGCGTGCGTACGCACGTGCTCGACACCCCGCGGCGCGACGCGCGACGGCCGGTCAAGATCTGGTCCCTCCACACGCTCGCGCGACGCGAGGCCGTCCTGGAGCATACAACAGTGGCGGCGATCCAGTACTACAGTGCCTACCTAGAGAGTGGTGCCGCCATGTTCGTGGATGGCGTACCCTGCGTACTGCGCCATCGATGAAGGAGCCCGTGCGCCGTGCATACATGCAACCAAGCAAGTCGCGCCACACAGGCGCGGGCAGGACAGCATGCGAAGAACGTCGAGGCCACACGCCAAAAAATGAGAGAGAGGACGAGACCCACCTAGCGTAGCCCAAGGGTTGTGGGGGAAGAAAAAGGAGGAGAGAGAGAAGATTCGCACGCCCTCCTCCGGTGTGCCAATCTCGCCTCGATCGGCGTCCACCGCGGGGTGACGTGGACGTGCACGACGCCCCCTTGCCGCCTCCGGTCACGTATGAAACTATCCGCCGGTGACTTTGCTTCAGCAAAGTAGTTAGGAGAAACCGGCGGCGGCGCATGCGCATCCGGCGCTACGTACCACGCTAAGCAAAGTCAGCGAAGAGTTGTCTGAGCAACTATAATAAAGACCTCTTTGGCACGGCTTAGGCTGGCTTCGGCTTTATCTATTTTACGTAAATCGAGGCACTATAGCATGAAGCCGTTTTGTAAGTTAGGGTTAAAATGAACTAGAAGCCAGAAAAAGCTAGTTTTTCTGGTTTCACCGGCTTTGGCTTCACCGGTGAAGCCGTTTTGGATGAGCCGTGCCAAATGGAGCTTAAATAAGCTGAACGCTCAAGTGAAGGAAAGAGAAGCTTATGTAAAGAACAAGAAATATTATAAGAGAAGAGATTGAACTATGTATTAATAGTGAAGAACTGTATAGATAGACTAGAAAAGAAGCTGTAAAGATACATACAGCCAGCTACCGTCTGTATTATTAGCCTTGGATCAAAGTCAAGGATCGACTCGATCTATGGACGTGCGCAACTACTCCTGATGCCCGATCAGTCAGAGGTACAGTACCATATGTAGGCATACATATGTTCATTCAGTTCTCTATGCATGCACCGCTTGCGCCGCCGGCCATGCCCATCTCGAATTTTCCCTAACAAGTAACAACCAATAACGATCGATGAAGCTGCTCCGCGTCTTCTTCTCGTCGTCGGTTCTCTTGTTCACGTCCGTTGTGATGCTGCTGGTGGACGTCTATCCGGCGGTCTCCTCCTCCACCCTCCCTGACAACTACGCTCGCTATGACTCCATCTTCAGCTTCGGCGACTCCTTCGCCGACACGGGCAACGACATCGTCGTCTTCGCGGCCAACTCGCTGGCCAACCCCGCGGCACGGCTCCCATACGGCATGACGTTCTTCGGCAAGCCCACGGGCCGCAACTCCAACGGACGCCTCATCATCGACTTCATCGGTGAGCACTGAGCACTGAGCAGAGCACACGCTGCAGGTCGTCTCCATCCGTTGGTGTCTACACTGAGTACTGACAGACTGAGTCGTGTGCTCCCTCGGCGCGAAGCTGAGAAGCTGGGGCTCCCGCTCCTGCCGCCGTTCCTGCAGCACAACGGCAACAGCAGCTTCCGGCAAGGCTCCAACTTCGCGGTGGCGGGCGCCTTCGCCCGCGACGCCAGCTTCTACAGAGACATCCCCGTCGTGGGCCCGTTCGCTCTCAACACCAGCTCCAGCGTGCAGCTGCGGTGGTTCCAATCGCTCAAGCCATCGCTGTGCCACCCTGATCAACAAGGTAACAATAATTAACGCACTTGCTAGCACACAGCTGCTTCGATTCTCACCTCCGATCGAGACATCGAGTGCTTGGTGCCTGTCTGTCCACCTCACGGCGCGTGTGCCTGTCGTCCCTTCTACTTCTAGACTGCCGGCACTTGTTCCACAACGCGCTCTTCTTCATGGGCGAGTTCGGGGTCAACGACTACAGCTTCTCCGTCTTCGGCAAGAACCTGTCGCAGATCAGGTCCTTCGTCCCGGAAGTCGTCAAAACCATCTCCACAGCAGCCGAGGTAATAACTGATCAGAGACGCCGGCCACTACTCTTTCTCGTTACATGCATGCGTACTACGTGCGTGCCATGGGCTGCTGACTGCATGTCCTGCGTGTCGCTCGTCAGGAAGTGATCAGGCAGGGGGCGAGGACGGTGGTGGTCTCCGGGATCCCGCCGATGGGATGCTCGCCGCCGAACCTAGCCATGTTCCCCAGCGCCGATCCGGCGGACTACGACCCCAGGACCGGCTGCCTGAAGGGCTTCAACGACCTGGCCGTCTACCACAACTCGCTGCTACAGGCGGCCGTCAGCGACGTGCAGACGAAGCACAGGAGCGTCAGAGTCATCTACGCCGATTTCTTTACTCCGGTTATCGACATCGTTGAGTCCCCGGCAAAGCTAGGTTAGTATGTATGTGATGTGTCGCTTTCGGCCTAATTCCATTTCCATCTCGATCGTTTTAGTCATTATCCGCACCAGTTGCAGTGTTCCAGAATTCTAAGGGTACGTACAATGCAAATGATTCTTCTACAAAAAGTCAGCTCTTGTACTGTTGCAGGGTTTACCAGAGATATTCTGAGGTGTTGCTGTGGTGGAGGCGGCAAGTACAACTTTAACCTCAGCGCCGGCTGTGGCATGCCGGGCTCCACGGTGTGCCAGGATCCGTCGGCCTATTTGTACTGGGATGGCCACTTCACAGAAGCAGCCCACCGCTACATTGCCGACGGCTGGCTTAACAGCATAAACCACTGCAAACACTAGCCGTCTGTAATGGGTTTATACGTACTGCTATATATAACAGTCAAATGATTGGCTGGCCGGTTGCCACTGTGCTACATGCAAGCACTTATACACTTGTAGCATGATTATTTCCAACAAAGAGTTAAATGCATCAGAGGTCCATTAACTTGTGAGGAGGTTTCGGTTAGGTCCATCAACTTTCAAAGTGGCTTTTTGAGTCCATAAGCTTTATATGCCGTATCACTTAAATCCATACTTCTCCACGTTGGCTTTTCATGCTGATGTGGCATGATGACTGGGCTGTGCATTTTGTCAAACAGCATGGGCACGCCACCCACGCGCTCTCCAGGATGGAGTTCTAGCCACAGTGCGTGAGGAAGCCGCCGACGGCGGCGTGGGAGAGCACCTCCACCTGGCAGCACCACGGGACCACGAGCCCCCGCCCCGCCGCGGCGCGAGCGAACCCCTCGGGCAGCGGGTCCGGGTCGTCGGAGCTGACGATGTCCGGGCGCATCACCCATAGGAAGCGGGCGTCGCTGGCCAGCACGCCGCCTGCGATCTCGTGCAGCTCCTGCTTGGTCACGTGCGCGTAGCTGCCGAAGGAGATGTAGAGCACGGAGCCGGGCGGCTATGCGTCCAGCCACCGGGAGCAGTCGAACTCGGCCCACATGGACGTGGCCACGGCGCTGCACTCGAACCCCGCCGGGAAGATGGGCCCACGGGGTAGAAGGGCCTGTCGGCGCGCAGCGCGGCGATGGTGGACGGCCTCAGCTCCTCCACGGTGTTGCACAGGACGTAGTCGGCGTCGCGGGCCTCGTCGAACGCCTTGAAGATGATGCAGTGCACCACGGAGGTGGTGTCCGTCTCCTGCACATAGGGCTCAACCTCAAAATATGCTTAGATTTTCGAATTACTTCAAATTTTTCATAAAAACTTTGAAAACTCCAAAAACAAACTAACTTGACAAGTTCTACACTTTTGCTTTTAGGCTCAACCCCAAAATATGCTTAGATTTTGAAATGAGTTTTCAGGGTAGAATTTAAATGCTGAAAATCAGGGTTTTCTCGAAAATTCAAATCCAAACCAAATTTTGAACTTGATTCAAACAATTCAATTCAACACTCATAACATAAATGTAAACTTGTTTTAGTGAATGCATATCAAAGTTTGCAATATGACCAATGCCTTGCAATGCATATGATGACATGTCCTGTTTTTAATATTTAAACACCCGGGGTGTTAAACTAAGTCATACATCTGGTAGTATGAAACTACTATCTTCCTAAGTCAAGCAAGCAACATGAAGCTACAACTTCCTAAACGACCTTTCACTCTAGCACATAGCGTAGGCAGTAACAAGGTAAAAATGGATTGCCTGTTGCACAATGAACTGCCTTCTGCTGCCTGTTACCCTGGGTGTGGGTTGCAGTTGCCGCCGGATGAACCTCCAGCCGTGGGTGCTAACGCCGTCTGCGTTACCACATCCGCAACGCCACCGTAAGCTGGCAGAAGCCACAACTGCACTGATGTTCCCCAATCTGCTAGCACGCCTCAACTTCCATGGGGAGCTCCTCTCCTTGCGTGCTCGTCGCCGGCTGCCGCTGTGCTGCAACTATCTGCAGGCGGATCTAGATCTCGGGGGTGGGGGATAGACAAGAAGAGAAAGGAATCTAGGAGGAGGGGGAATATGGGGGCTACGGTGCGGAGAGGAGCGCCGTGGGCGGCGGTGGGGACTGACGATTTGGGAGGAGGAAGATTCAGGACGAGTGGATTTGGGGGAGGACGAGTGGATCTAGGAGAGGAGCGAGGAGTCATGGGCGCGCCCGCGCGTGCAAAGAGAAAAGGAGTGTCGGGGTTATAACCTGGTGTCTCAAGACACCAATTAGTTAAGCAGGCCGAGCGGCCTATAGCACATCAGTTAGCGAAGGCCCGAACGACCGAGGCCCAGCTAAGCCAGGCGAACCAGGTCGGACGCTAAGACCGGGGTTAGCCACGACCCCTCCTTTGCGCCTTAGCTACACGGCACTGGAAAGGTGCACAACCTCTCTCCCATCATGACCCCTAGAAGGAACGAAGATAGGTCAAGCCCGGCCAAGCGCGCTCGCTCTGACAGGAACGAGCACGCCGCACTGACCCCGCAAGGACCGAGGGGACAACAGTCACCTCGGTCCGATCAGACGCCATCCCTGTGCCATGCCGCACAGACAAGACAATACCGCCCAAAGCGGTGACGACAGGTACGATGACCACCGGCCAGATATGGCCCGACGAGACAAGAGTACGATCCTGCTCACTATGGGATGGGATCCACGGTGAGGGCCTCGACTCAGAGGCCATCCAGGCTGGCGGGAACCACGGCCCCAACGATGGGGATCATGCCCCCCGCTCCTCAAGACAACAAGGCAACCAACAACCCAGGGGCAGCCATCAACTCCTGTACGATGCCCCAGGAAACCAGAAGACGATGGCGAAGATCACGGCCGAGACCACGTCGCATAGGACAGCTGGCGAACTACCATCGTGCCTATAGTGCCACCACGGCCAACACAGTAGCACCATGCCACACCATGCCGAGACGTGGCCACAAGACCATGACGACAGCCACGCTCGGACGCACCTCGAAAGACGACGTAGCTTGCAAGCCAAGTTAGCTAGGGCCTCCCTCAGGCTCACGACCCTTCGATCGAGAGAACCTATTACTTTGTATGCGCCCTGGCCCCGAACTCTACATAAGGGCAGCCAGGGCACCCTTTCTAGAGATTCTGAGTCCCCTACTCATTCACTCACTCTCCATTGTAGCAGGGCTCCTGAAGCTTCTCTTCGAGCTGCCCGTCACCTAGCTTAGGTTCTTCTACCATTCTTGCACCCTATTGTAAGAACTTCAGAGCATTCAAGCGAGGAACACGCACTCGTTCATCTCTGAGACTGGACATAGGGCTCCGGCCTAAACCAGTATAAATCCTCGTGTCTTTTGGATGCTATCATCGTCTTTCTAGAGCAGCGTAATCGTATAAATTTACTAGTCCGGTTTACGAAACACCGACAAGGAGCGAGAAGAATTTTCACCTCGCACGCTGCGTGTTTGACTCCGGTGCATGCCGAAATTTTTACTTTGGCTCTATGAGGCGTGGGCCAAGCCACACGATTGGAGCGCGGACTATGTATTATGAGCTGTGGTCGAGGGGGGGGGGGGGGGGGGGGGGGGGCTTGTGCCCCCCACGTTGGATTCACAAGTTGGGAGGATGCTAAGTCAGACTTATTACGTATACAAAACTCCTTCAGTTTGACTGCCCCAAGAGGTGTGATCATGCCCATCATTTCAATGGAGAATCAAACTAAACTGCTAATTGTCTTACTTTTATGGGGTTAGTGGGATGTGAGAAATAAAACTAATGCGCTTTTGAGGCTGCAAACAAATCTGGTGGTTGGGGTTTTGTACTTCGGGACCACGAAGGAACTGGCCTCTTTGTAGGAGCTGGTAATAAATCAGTGGCGGATCTACACTTAAGCTGTACGGCCCCTGACCCCACAGGTTTTGCCACAACATGTTAAACCCCCTACATAACACTTGTTAATTTCCTTGCAATTAATTGATCTTGTGTATATCTGTGTAAAGCTTGGCCCCACAGGATTTGGATCCTGGATCCGCCACTGGTAATAATCGACCATGAGCACGCGATGCCCTATGTGCAAAGAAAGAAGCTTATTTTGCAGGTCTACAAGTAGAAATTGCGCATTGGGATCTCACATGTATATGTGGAAACTGACTCTTTGTCGCTAGTCACATCCCTTAAATCGTCAGACTATGACCTTGCTCCAGGTGGTGTCCTGTTTAGGGAGTTACGTCTTCTTATACCTTTTGATTTCTCTCATGTTGATATTTCTTTCTCGCCTCGTGCATGTAATTTTTGAGCTCATGGGTTGGCCCGTTTGGGGTCAGGATGGGACCTGGGTCATGCTGAGATTTGGGCTTGCCCCCTCCAGAGTTTTGTAAATGACTTCTTGATCAAAGATACAACTCATCAGGAACAACAATAGTTTCTCAAAAAAAAATCAGGAACAACAATAAAGGGGAGGTTAATTAAAAAAAATGTACATCATTCCAAGGAATACTACATTACCTGTTAAGTTTGATGGTCCTTGAACTGAACTCAAACCAGGGGTGGGCAAAATACCTCATACCCAATCCCTAAACTCAAATTACTTGAACCTGAACCTGAAATACCCATCATAATTATGGATAGCAACTGTAAAAACCCGAACTTAATTGGGGGAATTCCTTATGTGCCATTAAAAAAGATCGCAATGCCATGTGTGTCCCTGGAAAAGTTCAACGGTCTTCAGCGCCACTGCTCTAACTTTTTTGTGCCCTCCTTGCCACTGCCGTAAGTTTGGGCTCTAACGCCGTCAAACTGCAGGTGTGAAAACTCCAAAATACCTTTATGTCTAAATATGTCATTATTTTTTGAGCATCTTAACGACTTCAAATAAAAAAACTCAAAACTAGAAAGTTGTAGATCTCGTCGAGATCTATAATTTTCATATAAAAATTATCTTCATTTAATTCCGCAAAAAAAATGATTTGATATGATTAATATATCTTAGAAAAATCATATCTTTTTTTGCAGAATTAAATGAAAATAATTTTTATATGAAAATTATAGATCTCGACGAGATCTATAACTTTCTAGTTTTGAGTTTTTTTCATTTTAAGTCGTTAAGATGTTCAAAAAAAATTAATGATATATTTAGACATAAGGGTATTTTTGACTTTTCACACCTGCAGTTTGACGGCGTTAGAGCCCAAACTGATGACAGTGGCATGGAGGGCACAAAAAAGTTAGAGCAGTAGCGCTGAAGACCGCTGAACTTTTCCAGGGGCACACAAGGCATTGCAATCTTTTTTAGTGGCACACAAGGAATTCCCTCAACTTAATTTATGTAGTTCAGGTAATGTTCACTGATAAATATTTTCTTTATCCCTTTTGAGGCTTTGGTTAAAAGTATTTTATCTCCTTTCACATCCTAATTATTATATTGTCTCATTTGCATCAAATCTCTCTATGTGTTTGACATGTCTTTAGTTGATAGTCTCTCATGTGTCGTGTCCACCGATATTTTCTTATCATATTTTGTATATAATATAATTTTTTCATAAAACATAACAAGTCCGGTGGCTTCAAAATGATGTTTTTTGACAACAACAACTTTTAATATATAACGTTAAAGCATAGTATATCAGTGTGGGAACAGAATTCCCATATTAGAGAGCACCGACAAGTAAAAGCTAGACATAGATGATGCTTCTATCAGGGCGCGTGGCCCGTCGGGGCCACAGGGCCCACGAGAAATGGCCACGATAGAAGCATCGAGGGTCCTTATTCTCTCATTCTCGCACTCCGATAGTACAGCCGACGCTCCCCTCAACTATCTAATCGATCTGTGTCTTCGAGGATAAATAATATTAAGCCGTAAATAGGATAGAGGCTTCACTGGGCTCATGAAATTGGATCCACAACCACCAATGTCAAATCTGAAGACTTGCTTCAACTTACGTTGACAGTCAATCCGAACACCAATGACTGCTTTACCACCTCCATCCCTAGGTAAACTAATGCCCCGTTTAGTTGCCAAAAAATTTTGCATAGTAACTGTCACATCGAATCTTGCGGCACATGCATGGAGTACTAAATGTAGACGAAAAAAAACTAATTACACAGTTGGTCGAGAAATCGCGAGACGAAACTTTTGAACCTAATTAGTCCATAATTAGACATTAATTACCAAATACAAACGAAATGCTACATTGAGTCAAAATCCAAAAAAAAATTTTAATCTAAACGCACCCTAAACGGAAAAGCAGGACAATAAAGAAGCCTGCTCTGTATGCGTCGTTTGGCTGCCGCCACCGTGAACGGAATCGGTGTTGACGTGGCCAGCGCGTGTCCACGTGATGGAGGAGGCAGGGGCACCGAATCCTCTTGCACGGAGACCACGGCATGTCATCCAAATTCCAAGTTTTTTCACTCTCTCTTCATCACATTAATTTTTAGCCGCTTGTATAGAGTATTAAATATAGGTAAAAAAAATAACTAATTTCACAGTTTAGTTCAAAATCACGAGATGAATCTTTTGAGCCTAGTTGGTCAGACAATATTTGTCAAATAAGACGAAAGTACTACTATTCATCAGTTTGAAATTTTTTTGGCAATCTAAAGGAGGCCCACGTTGCACCGGTGAGGCCCATTGCGCAAATAAGACGAAAGTGCTACTATTTATCGGTTTGAAATTTTTTTTTGCAATCTAAAGGAGGCCCACGTTGCACCGGTGAGGCCCATTGCGCAGTTATTGGTCCGTACAGTGCAGTAGGAGGGCCCCACCACGAACTGAGAAGGACATCGCAACTTCCTGCATGTATCACATATTCACATGTAGCGTAGGCGTGTCCCTCTGTACAGCGGCAGGGCCCCACAACACATCAATTCGGCCCCACCATGAAACACTGGCGCTCCGACGAGCGAGGCGGCGGCGGCGGCCCGCGTAGAGCTGGAAGGTGGCATCCCGCACGAGCGCATCGGCGTGGTGGCTCGACCTTGCAGCCCAGGAGCGAGAACCGCAGGCGCCACTCGCGGCACGGGCGCAGCTCCTCCCGGACCTGGCGTGCTCCTGGAGCGGCCACCGCAGCCCGCACGCTCGGCCCTGGCGCGGCTCGTCGCAGCCCCGGCTCGGCCCCGGAGCGGTCACCGCAGGCACCACGGCACTGAGCCGCAGCACAGCGCGGCGGGTGGCGACGTCCAGCCCGGCATACTCGCGTCGCAAGAGCTCTGCGAGCACCGGCGCGGCCACGAGGTCGTCGATGTAGGTGACCTTGACGTCACTGTTGTTGGAGTTGTTGCTGAGCATACTTGCCTTGGCGCTGAATGGATGGGGGCGGCACCATGCATCCCACATGCCCATGGAGAAGACAAGGAAGAAGCACTGGAGGAAAAAGGGGGCTTTATTGTAGGACTCACCTCGTCATTTTGAAAGAAGCTCCCTCCGGCCACCATGGCCGCAAGAAGCCTGCCCACCTCCAAGAAGACGATGGTGAGGAGGACTGAAGTCCTCAAAACACCCATCTAGGGACTTATTCCACTAAGGAAACTCTGCTGAAAGGGAGAGGGGGCCGGCCCACCTACTCTCGACGCCGGCGAGCTCGCCGGAGAAGAAGAGTAGGGGGCCGGTGCTGGAAGCCACTCGGGCTCTCAGCTCACACAGAGGCTCACTCGGCAGGCTGAGAGGAGATGGTGAACAACTGTTCTGCCCATCCCCTTCAAAATGTTAATTAGAATCTACCAAATAGATAACTAAACATTTCTGATTTTATGACAATTTTTAGATTTATATTTTTTTATGTTGCGCCTCCGGTTAAGTTAAAAAAAATAGTAGCATAAGATGTCGCCATACAAAATGGTATATATATTGATGAGTAACGTTGCACGTGGCCTGATTGGCAATCAAGTACAGGTGTATGTTGTCTATGCTAATTTGTTGTAAAAAAAAAACATTGTTGGTTCGTTGAAAAGTACTGCTAAAGTACATCTAAACACAGAAAGTACACCTAAACACAGATCGCAACCTTGCAATGCAAGTTGAAACACGACAGGAAACTAAACCTGCTGCTGCATTTCTTTTTCTTTTTGGAAAAGCAGCAGAAACCTGCGATCTCGATGGAAGCTACAACTGCAATGAAGCCCATTCTCCTCTTCTCGCTGGCCTTCCGGCTGCTGCTCTCCAGCTTCTCCCTTCCGATCCAAACCCAGTACACCTCGATCTTCAGCTTCGGCGATTCCTTCACCGACACCAGCAACTTCGCCATCATCGCCGGCCCGACGACGCCAGGCCTGCTCATCACCAAACCGCCGTACGGGATGATCTTCTTCGGCCACCCCACCGGCCGCATCTCTGATGGTAGATTGGCCATCGATTTCATCGGTAAGTTCCCTTCTTTCGCAGCACCGAGGCCACGTCGACTTACGCGCTTAACGTGCACGTACGCGCAGCTGAAGCCCTGGGGTTCCCGCTCCTGCCGCCGTCGATGGCGGTGAACCAGAGCTTCAAGCAAGGTGCAAACTTCGCGGTGGCCGGAGCCACGGCGCTGGACCGAGCGTTCTTCGTGAACGACGGCGACACAGCTGTTACGCCGTACAACATCTCCGTCGGCGACCAGCTCGGGTGGTTTGACGCCATGAAGCCCTCGCTCTGCGATTTCGTCGTCGGGGAGTTCGGTTGGAACGACTACGGGTTCATGCTGCTCGCTCGCAAAAGCGTTGACGAAGCGCGGCCTCACGTGCCCGAGGTCGTCGGGACGATTTGCGCAGCCACGGAGGTACGCGACCGAATCAAGCAAGGCGTGCGTGATCGATCGAAGACAGTTCGTCTGATCCATGGCTGCGTGCGCAGAGACTGCTCGTCGCAGGCGGCAAGACGGTGGTTGTGTCGGGGCTGACACCGATGGGGTGCGCGACGGGGAACCTCGCGCTCTTCGCGGGCAAGAGCGCCGACGACTACGAGCCGGCGACGGGGTGCCTCAAGGAGCTGAACCATCTGTCAAAGGAGCACAACCTGCAGCTCCATCAGGCGCTGGAGCGGCTCCGGGCCACGCGCCCCGGCGTGAGGCTCATCTACGCCGACTTCTACGCGCCCATCGTTGACTTCGCGACGTCTCCCGATCGCTACGGGTTCAACGGCACCGACGGCGCGCTGAACACTTGCTGCGGCGGCGGCGGGCGGTACAACTTCAACCTCACCGCGGCGTGCGGCATGCCCGGCGTGAGCTCGTGCTCTGACCCGTCGGCGTACGTGAACTGGGACGGCATCCACCTCACCGAGGCGGCGAACCGCCGCGTCGCCGATGGCTGGCTCAGGGGCCCTACGCTCACCCGCCCATCCTCGACACCTCACGGCTGTCTTTTTCTTTCTTTTGGAATGGACCGGTGCGTTTTCTGACAAAATCTGCATGGGGCGTGTTTGGGAGGGCGGCTGAGGCCGGCTTGGGCCGCCCGCCTGACCCAAGCCAGTCTAGGCCTGCCCTAAGTGGTGCAACAGCTTTTATTTGGTATCCAATGTGAAACGAGTCATGTACATTTGAGATTGTGTCTGTTTGCACACATGCAGCCAGGCTGAGGAGCCAACTAACTCCAACTGTCAAACCGAGATTGTGTTTGGTTGTTGGTTGCCTCGACCAGGCCCATAAATGTAAAAATACAGTTATAGCAATGAAATAAGCAATAGTTTGAGATCCATCGCAACAGGTTTGACCAAATTAACCATACAATTAGTGCGGTTAACAGCACTAGGCCTCAGACAAGTGAACCATGGAGTCATGGCTGCTCTAACTTTATAAAAGTATCAATGAAGCAAGGCAAAATAACAACATCAATAGCCTAATCAGTAAGCAGCAGTCCTTGAACAACACATAGGAGATATGTAACAGAAATGGATGACGGAAATTAGTAAGACACGGCAGCAGCTCATCCATCATCTAGTTGTAGTCATCACAGGCCTAAGTGGGGCAGTCGTAGCAGCCAGTATTGCCCCCTTCATCCATAGTCCAAACAACAAGATAACAAGTGAGGTGATTAACACCTTCTTCCACCAACCAACCTTGTCATTACCATCAGAAGGAGCAATGATTGGAGCAAAAACATCATCAGAAACCAGATCATAGGGGAGGGGAGCTGCTCCTCCATGAGATGAATTCACATCTCTCATTGCTGTCTGAAAATCTCTAACAGCCTGCTCATAGTTGCTATACTTCTTGTATATAGCATTTCTGACCCCAAGAACTTGCTTATTGCACTCATGCCAAGTCAGGTAAATCCCTGGAGTCTCCCATATAAAACCACATAGCAAGTTGTCATTTCTGTAAAATGAAACAGTGGTTTAGGCTCAGTCAAATGTAATGCATGAAACTAGCCATGAGTGTGGAACTTAAAGATTTACGGTTTGCAATGAAACAAATTGTTGATCTTAAGTCCCTCACTGATGACTAGCATCATCAAGTTTAAATCAACAGTTATGACATCACATGCATTGTAAGAAAAGATTGGCCTCAGCTTTAGAATCTGGTGGTGTTCATCAAGTTGAAATCATTGGTGGCTGCCATACAAAAAAAACTAGTAGAACAGCAAGTTACAAACTGCAGGCAATAGAAAAACCAAACAAGTGCAAATCCAAAGTCATGGTTGCTATGGAACCCTAGTGTGCACATGCATTCACTGCCATCAGCATAAGATAGAAGGTGTTGTTGCTAAGGGAATGGACCAAGTAAACAAGGCAACCACCTCATGTATATGTTGTTTGCATCATAGGCCTTATAGATTTCCCACAGTTACCACCAATCAAAAGAAACAAAACCAACAGTTCAAAAGTAAGAGAATAAGGAATAACTGATCTCAAATAAAGAAGCCAACATAGGCTACAAATAGTGCCTTACAACATGATTGTTCTGCCCAATAGTTCTAGGCTCAAATGCCTACCATGGTGCCCAGTAGCACAAATAGTTAGCCTCCCTCCTAGTAAACAAAGCAAAAGGACGGTGTGAGTCAGCTAAGTAAGCTGCACAAAATACCTACAACTCAACTATAGTCAAAAGAAGAGAGTGGGTGAGGAAGGTGGAGGAACTATACATCTCTACAGTCAACCCCCTCAATGCACATGCTTGCCAACATGTATAGGAACTACATGTAGTAGTTCTTGGCTAGGTAGTTCCTGAGCCAAATGTCCCTATGGTTGTTACTCGTGCCAACAAAGCCCCTGCCTTGGGCCTAGTTGTCCAGCAGGTAGGTGTAGGCAACTATCAGTGCCTCCTCAGTAAAACCAGGCATCTCCATCATAGCAAGGTAGAGGTCAGCATCAACATGGGCTAGTCCAGTCTCCCTAAGAGCATTAGCAACATTATTCACAACATTAGACATATTGGTCAACATAAGCATCTCATCCTCACTGAAGTTGTCTCTCTTCCTCTTTCCACCCACAGCTGAGGAGAGGAGCTCAGTTGCCTTGCTACTGCATCCTACATTAGTGTGGGCCTTCTCAGCAGGCACATGGGTAGAGGAAGGACCATCTACCTTAGCAGCAACACTGTTAGCCTGGTTGGGCCCTAGGGCTTCACTAGAAGCAAGTGCAAACCTACTAGTGGCCATAGCATGGCCAAAGATGGACTCCACTTAGTGTAGAACCTTATAGGGCAATTTAGAAATTCTGCATCTTTAGGATGGTCCTGCATTAAGGGGGGAGGAAGGAGGGGTACGGTTTTAGACAAGTAATTGAAAGACAAGTACAAGGAGACATAGGAAAGAAATCAAAGTTCTACCTTGCAGTGCCCAAGGTAGTGCTCCTGCTCAAGCATGATAGCATTGGTGTCACTATCCCATAGTGCCCCACTTAGGTCCTTGAGCTTACAGACCCTAGACCACTTCTGCCTCCACTTCCTCAGGTGGTTGTACACCTGAGTTGGGCTCACTGTCTCCCAACTGTACTCCTTAAGGGCTTTGGCAACATGGTTAACATCCTTATCCTTGAAGACTTTGTCAGGCCTACTACCATCGCTAACAAGGTAAGCCATCCTCCTAAGGACAAAGCCAGAGGTGTTGTTGTTCCACCACATGGCCCTAAGACCCCCTGCACCAGCACCAGCAGCACCATCACCTACTGCTGCAATAGCAGCAAGAGCAGCAGCTGGTGCACCATCACCAGCAGCACCAATACCAGCTGCAACTATTGCACTAGCACCAACTGCAATAGCAGCAGCCCATTGACTACATCAGAAGTAGCCACAAACCCACCTTAGGCACCAAGCACATCAACTGGGAGTGGAGCCATCCTATTTGGTATTCCAATTAGAAAGTAGGAGAATAATATCATAATCATATGTACACATAAGCTGTGGCCATGGAACACAACCATGCAACAGTAGCAGCATAATTCATCTATGCTGCTACCACTGTATGGCTGAGTTTCATGGCTAGAGACCATGAAATAGTGATAGATGATGAAATGTGAACATGAACCAAACAATAAATAGTTGAGTAGGATAAAAACTTGGTCTCATGCTTGTCCAATAAATTATTACATAAACATCACACAAACATGAGTTCCATAGCAGGGTAAACAAACTGAATTTAATAACAAAGTTACTACATAATCAGATCCTAGAGGTACCCCTCCCTTCCCACATAGCATTACAGATGGCATCCCTCCTAAGTGCTATGGCATTGGAGTCTTGGAACTGGCTCTCATTATTGGATAGGTTATCAAGTGGGTCAGGTTGCCTGCCAGTGAAACCCTCCTAAGGTGGCACAACTTGGTTAATACCAAAACCTAGGATCCAATTGTGTAGAATACAACAGGCCAATATAAGCTTGACCAGAGTCTTGTATGGGTGAAAGGGCTTGTTATCTAGGATACGAAACCTATTCTTCAGTGCATCAAAAGCTCTCTCCACAGAGACCCTTAGTGATGAGTGCCTTAGTGTCGGTGTTTTGGACCAGCGGGCCCTCAACCAACTAGTAAAAACATGCTGCGTGCCCCTAATCCCAGATGGTGATGCAAAGAGACACAAGGTTTATACTGGTTCGGGCAGTGGGCGCCCTATGTCCAGTCTGAGAAATCGATCTTGTATTCCTTGCACTAAAATGCTCATAGTAGGGGATTACAAGCAGGATGAGAGAGGGAGCTAGTCCCAGGTCTCTACGCGGAGCAGTGTGGATTGCTTGAGATGTTGATCTCAGGCAGCGGAGAAGCGTGTGTGTTACAGAATGTGAAAAGTGTGTTCGTCTACCTCGTGAACTCGTCCCCCTCCCTTTTATAGTTGAAGGGGGGGGACAGGGGTGATACATGTGTTAGCTATGCGGCGCCGTGCAAACAGAGGCGGCATGTCCGAGCCCTGTAACCTATTATTATGGCGGTATGGTTGATGGAGTGGTCCTGCCCTTGAGGCGCTGGAGCGACATGCCGGTCACATTCAAACTTGTGTGACGTGGGAGCTCCAGTGATGGCTGGATGCAGGGCCTAGCGAGCGATGTGCTGCTTGCTGTGTGTTGGCTACGTGAAGAGCCGAGGCCCAGTTGGTGCCAAGGCCGAGCCGTCATAGGGGGCTCGGCAGGCGTGAATCCTAAGGTTGCCGAGACCCTAAAGTAGACTGCCGAGACATGGGGGAGCAGTTGGTTCTGTACACTGATTCCGAGGCTACAGTAACCTAGACTTGACTTTATACGCCGCGTTGTTCCTAGAGCAAGGGTTAGGTAGCACAGTGCAGTACAGGCGCCGGTCGTGGGCATGGTACCCGGGCGGCATGGCTTCGATATGACTAGCGCCCAGTCGGCCATGCCGCTGTGTCGAGCCGTCGTTCAGCTGATATCGTGGGAGCGGTCGACCGTGCCGGTCGGACATGATGTCTTGTCCGAGAAGTTGGTCGAGGCGGAGGCAACGGGGTTGTTTTGCTGAGCCAGCCTTGAGCAAGGTGGAGAATCGGCGTCTCGTCTGAGGTTGTACACGCGGGGCCTCAGGTGAGACAGAGAATTGGTTCCTCGGCCGAGACCTTTCGCGTGAGGCCTCGAGCGAGACGGAAAACTAGTAGGCCGTCTAAGGCCTTCCGCGCGAGGCCTCTAGCGAGGCGGAGATTAGCTAAACCTCGGGCATGTCTGGTGTTTAGCTAATAGTTGTCCCTTGGCTTTGATTTTGATGGGTTCTAAGCGATCTTTTCTATCGTTGCTTAGGGGACCCCTTTTCGTGGTACCCGACAGTAGCCCTCGAGCCTCAGGGAGAGTGTGAGCACTCTCTTTGAGGTTTTGACGAGGCTCGGGTTGTAGCAGCTCCTGGCAGGATGGTGTTTTATACTCGATGCCTCGGTGGGTGTAGCCCCCGAGGCCCTGGAGGAGTGGATTTACTCCTCCAAGGGCTTTTCTTGCGTTTGTTGGGCCCATGAGTGCGAGTTGTGAGCTACACCTTGGGGGCCGCCAGGGGTTTTATTGCGTTTGCTGGGCCCATGAGTGTGAGTTTGGGTCGCTGAGCCTCGGCAAGGTTGTAGGAAGAGCCCCCTAGCTTCTGCGTGGAGTGAGAGGGCCGTTAGAGGTTCCCCTAGCTTTTTGTGCGGCCCTCACACATCCTTTCTGTTCAGAAGGAGGGGTGGAGGGTGCCATGCTACCCTTAGTGGCACGAGCAGTGCTGCCCCCGATGAGCTGTTATCGGGTAAGTCCAAGTGGAGGCCTGAGCCCCGTTCGCTAGGGGTCGGCTGGCGGTCCGGAGACACACTCCAAGAGTACCAGAGGGTTTCTCTAGTGGGTGTCGGGGCTGTTCGATGAGCCCCGGTGGCTCGGCGCCTTCCTACAGTGGGATCCCATTCAGAGACCTCCCTACCAGTCTTGGACATGACTTAGGGCATCCTGAGCGATCGTTTGCTCAGGCCTCGGCCATGCGTGGGCTCACCCCTAGTCGTCCCTAACTCTACTACCCTGGGGCGGCTATCGAAACCCTCGGGGGCCTAGCCTTCGAACCCTTGGACCGTAACAGGCTCGATGCCCTTTTATTGCGTTTCTCCGAGTCTTCAAGTGCAAGCTTGGGTTGCTTGTCTTCATCTTAGGTGTAGGAAGAGCCCCCGAGCCTCCGCACGGAGCGAGAGGGTGGTCAGGAGTTCCCCTAGCTTTTTGTGCGACCCTCGCACATCCTTTTCGTTCAGACAGAGGGGTTGCTTGCCGAGTCCCCTCGAGTGCGAGCCGAGGTCATTGGGTCTCGACAAAGTTGCAGGAAGAGCCCCTGAGCCTCCGCATGGAGCGAGAGGGTGATCAGGAGCTCCCCTAGCTTTTTGTGCGCCCCTCACGCATGAGGGTTTGTTTGCCGAGCCCCCCTCGGGTGCAAGCCTGGGTCACGGGGTCTCGGCATATTTGCAGGAAGAGCCCCTTAGCCTTTACACAGAGCGAAAGGGCCATCAGGAGTTCCCTTGGCTTTTTGTATGACCCTCGCGCAACCTTTTCATTCAGAAGGAGGGGTTGTTTGCCAAGCCCCCTAGAGTGCGATCCTAGGTCGCTGGGGCTTGGCAAGGTTGCAGGAAGAGCCCCTTAGCCTCTACACAGAGCGAGAGGGCCGTCAGGGGTTCCCCTGGCTTTTGGTATGACCCTCGCGCAACCTTTTCGTTCAGAAGAAGGGGTAGAATATGCCAGGCTACCCTCGATGGGCGCGAGTGGTGGCACTTCCGGTGAGCTGTTATCGGGTAAGTCCGAGTGGAGGCCCATGCCCTATTCGATAGGGGTCAGCTAGCAGTCTAGAGATGCGCTCCAAGAGTACCAGAGGGTTTCTCTAGTGGGTGTTGGGACCGTTCGCTGGGCCCTGGTGGATCGGTGCCTCCCTACGGTGGGATCCCATTTGGAGACCTCCCTACCGGTCTCGGACATGACTTAGGGTGTCCCAAGCATTTTGCTTGCTTGGGTCTCAGCCCCGTATGGGCTCGCCCGTAGTCGTCCCTGACTCTATTACCCTAGGGCGGCCGTCGAAACCCTCGGGGGCCCAGCCTTTGAACCCCTAGACCATAGCGGGCTCGGTGCCCAGTTCCTTTGTCTAAAAGAAATCGGGTGGGGGATATTCCCTCCTCCCATCGGTTCGACAACAGCAGGCACGCCTTTTGAGGTGATTTTCTTGGGGAGGCAGAACGGCGCCTGCCACTGCAGCGGTCGGTCGTGATGCCGTGTCAGCGGATTGAACGTAACTGTTCACACGATTAATGAGGGAAAGGTGGGTACGTGGGCGGTAAAATTGGATCTGGATTAACTATGCCGGATCTGGGGGAAACTTTCCCGATTTTGTTGCCCGCCCATTTCACCTCCTTCCTGCATAAATACGCAACGAGCCTCGCCCCTCCCCTCCTTACCTTGCCTGCATTCGCCTTTGCCGCCCTTGTGCCGTTGCTAGAACAGAGAGCGCCGGGGAGAAGGAGAGAGAGAGGCGAGGTAGAGAGAGCGAGAGAGGCTCACCATCATAGTCGTATTCTCTGTCGCACCCATGGCCGGCGATGTTGTCATTGACACGGACCCTTGGGATCAATCTGACGTCACCATGGAGACGCTCCAGTCGCTCGTCGACAATGGCCTTCTCCACCCGGTTACTGACCCCAACAGGTCGGAGTGGACTGCTCCATCGAGCGAGCTAGAGCTAAAGCCCCGTGACAGCTACGTCATGAGCTTCGTGTCTTTTCACGAGCACGGCCTTGGCTTGCTGGCGAACCGATTCATGCGGGCGCTCCCGCACTACTATGGCGTGGAGCTCCACAACTTCAACCCTAATTCCATCGCATAGACGGCCATCTTCGTCGCTGTCTGTGAGGGGTACCTGGGGATTGCTTCCCATTGGGAGCTATGGCTCCACCTTTTCTGGGTAGGGCACACCACCAAGCTGATGGGCATGTCGAGCACGAGGAAGGCAGTGAGGGCTGGCAGCTGCACTCTCCAAGTGCGCTAGGACCATCAGCACCTGTACATCCTGGCCCAGCTCATGTCAACCAATCATCACAGGTACACCAGCTGGTTCTATCTTCGCAATGATGACGGCGGGCTTCCCCCCTACACTGGGCGGATCGTGGAGAGCTGTCCGGAAAAGTGGAAGTATGGCATCCTGAAGGAGGATCAGCCCAAGTTGTAGCCGCCCCTGGAGGGGCTGGAGAGGCTGCGGAGTCGCTGCCTTACTGTGGCTGTTGTCGTGGCCGCCTTCCATCGCTGGAGGGTGCTACCGCTGATGGCTCGGCGGTAGCGCCTGTTCGAGATGAGGTCGGATGAGCCGATCGAGGGCATCTAGATGTCTGCCTCTACCCTCTCCGACGAGGAGATTCTTCACTGGGTGAGGGAGACGGTGGAGGTGAAGCTGAGGAGCGGTGGCCCGACCCCCATCGCGATGCGCCTGTCGTGGGGGTTCCTCTCCCTGGTAAGTCACGCGCCACTGTAGCCCCCGAGGCCTCCCCATCCCTCACTGTTGTCTATTCCCTTACCCATGTTTGTTGTCCCGGTAGGGGATAAGGGACATGCGAGCCTTCCTGCCACCCGTTCCCAAGGACGCAGCGCGGCGGGCGGTGAATTGGGCGTACACCGAGGCACAGAAGAAGCGGAAGGACGCCAAGGTGGTGAAGCGCACAAGGAAGATCCTTGTGCGTGAGGGACTAGAGAAGCGCCGCCGACAGCAGAGGTAGGACGGTCTCTCGGTGGAGTCATCTCCGTCGCTGTCACTGTCGACGGAAGCCTCGAATGGAGATGATGAGAGCAAGGTGGGGCGGGGTCCCCTAGACCATCTTCCTAACGTCGGGGAGACGGTGCTCGGAGCATCGGCGAGCGGCCTGACGCTCCTAGGAGGAGGAGGAGATGCCTCGGGGCCGATGGTCGCCCACCCCAGGGCCGAGGCTGACACGCCCAAGGCGCGGGCGTTGGGAAAGCATGCCGTCAGCCCGGTGGGCTTGACGGTAGAGGTGGAGCAGGTGGCGGTGGGGGCAGCTGCGTCGTCCCCGCCGAGGACCAGGGGGGGTGCCGGGGTCCGTTGAGGATCGGCCGGCATCGGCGGATACAGAGGCTGTGCCTCCACCGCTGCCACTGCCTTCATAGAGGAGGGTTGCCGTGCTGAAGTGGTTGCAGCCCCGCTCGAGGTAAGCGTTTTTTTGGCATAGTTGCAGCATCTTCCGTTCGTCCTTTGGTCACATGCTGACCCTGTAAGTATCTCATCTTCAGCCGAAAGCGTCCTACGGAGGTGCCCACCTTAGCACCACTCAAGGCGCTCAAGGGGAGCCCTAGCTCCACCACCCACTAGGTGGTGGAGGCACAAGCCGCCATACAACGTGGCGTGGCGTCGGCGAGGGCCGACCCGAAGGAGCCGGTCGCCCAAGGAGGGACTGCCAAGGCAACCCCGACATAGATGGGGAAGGGAGCGCCTCTACCTCATGGGGCCGAGGCTCATGAGTCAGATAGGGCCGAGGCACCCTTAGTTGCCGAGGCCATCGAGGTCGAGCCCCTCCAGTCCTCCGAGGCCGAGGCAACGGAGGCCAGGGTGCCTAGGACCGCCGAGGCCATAGCGGTGGGGGCCAGAGCCTCTGGGGCCACCAAGGCCACGGTGGCGGAGGCCAACATGAGTGCGGTGAAGCTGGCAGCCCAGGAAGTGGAGATGAAGGCGGCGGAGGCCTTGGTGGCGCCCCTGGTCCAAGGCCTACCGCTGTTGCAGGAGAGCGCCCGGGAGGCGGAGGTCCATCCAATCTCCTCCGACGATACTTCTTGGGCGCAGGAGGTGGTCGACGCCGAGGTGGCCGGCATCGTGGAACAGCCGGCTCTAACCTCGAGCGAGGAAAGCTCAGCCCTCATGTGGGTACGACCCGAGCCCCATGGGTGGGATCACCCGCGTGTCCTGTGGTAGAGCTGGGATGACCCTGAGGGGGAGCCTCTGTTCGCCCTTGAGGATGCGGCCGAGGGTGGGCGCTAGGACACCTTCGAGCAATACCGCTAGCTGGCGGAGTGGTCACTATGGACGACACTGTCCGTGGTGGCCGATGATCTACCCGGGGTCGCCCAGGTTCACGCCTTCTTTTCTTATGTGGTGTCGTCTTTTTCTGAGTTTTCTTGTAGTGAATGACCCCTGTTTTGCCTATCTAGGAGCTCAAGGCACGGTCCTTTGGGAAGTCAGTGTTCCTCCGACAGGAGAGGGACGTCTGGGACCAGCTCTAGCAGTAGAAGAAACTACTCGCTCGTGCCAATGAGCTTCTGTCGGCGCAGAGCGCAGAGGTGGAAGACCTCCACCTATGCGGTACCGATATGGAGGCTGCTGCAGCAGCGGTGGCCTAGGAGTAGGTCACCCCCTTGGCGGCGTGGGTCAAGGAGTTGGAGGAGGAGCTGACCCGCATGGCCGGTGACTGGGATGCCTTCAGGTCCTAGGCTGGAGAAGCCACGGCCTCTGTCAAGGTCATTACTGGACAGCTGGGGATGGAGCAGGGTACGCACCAGCTGACAAAAGGTGCCTTGGATGAGGCCCTCAAGGCGGCTGAGGCTTCCCGGACCGAGACTGTGGTCTGGAGGGGAAAGGCCGAGGGTGAGTCTTATTCCCCTTGTTTTATTTATTTTTCTTGTGTTTGGCCCCTAACTCCTTGGTGTGATACAGAGCTGGAGGGAGAGGCTTCTAGGGCGACCGAGGCCTCTCGGGTCGAGGTCCAGCGCTTGAAGGAGAAGGCCGAGGTGTCTCAGGTCAAGGCCCAACGCTGGAAGGAGAAAGCTGAGGCCTCTCGAATCGAGGCCCAACGCTGGGAAGAGAAGGCCGAGGGTGACTTCCGTAGGCGTCCTCCCCTATTTGGCTTGTTTTCCTTTGCGCTCAACCCCATTCCGCTTTTTTGGCACAGGGTTGGAGACAGAGGTCACCCGGGTAGCTGAGGCCTCTATCGCCGTGCAAGCGGTGCTTGAGACCGAGATCGAGGAGCACGACGTGCTGAAGAGCACCGCCCATACCGCCTACGAGGCCCTAGAGGTCGAGGGGGTCCAGTCAGGAAGCTGCCTCAGTAAGCCTGGGCAAAATTCCCGATACCCATTACCCGTACCCGAATTACCCGAACCTGGACCCGAATTACCCGAACCCGAGGTACCCGATCCCAAATTCGGATAGCGATTTTGATTACCCGAAATTAGTTTGGGTAATTCGGGTAATATCCCCCAGTACCCAAACTACCCGAACTACCCAAAGATTTGTTTTGTCTTTGTATTCATCATATGTTGTTAGCTGAACCATTTAACTTATCACTTTATTAGAATATAATTCTCTCTATTTGAATGAGTGACTGTAATATATTATTCTCTACAAATTGCTATTGAAATTCTATATAAATTGCTGCTGAAATTATGTATAGATCACTACTGAAATTTAGTATAGTTTGTTGTTTTCTGTAAATTTGGGTATATCGGGTAATACCCGAACCCGAACCCGAATTATCGGGTACCCGAATTTGCGGGTAGTGTTTTTTCGGGGGTAATATCGGGTAGCAATTTTTATTACCCGAATTTTGAATTACCCGAATTACCCGACCCGAAAAAATCGAGTAACCCGAACGCCCAGGCTTATCCCTCAGGAGCCGCCTGATTGCGTTGAGCGGCTAAGTGCGCAAGCAACTCTAAGGGGCGCTGCATATGGGCGTTAAGTGTGCCCTGGCCGTCATCGCCTAGCACTACATCAGCGTCGACCTCAAGGCCATCAGCGATGGCTATGTCCTACCTGATGATGACGGGGAGGCCGACGAGGAGGTAGCAAAGCTGATGGAGGCGGCGGAGGGCCCCGGCACGACGCTGGCCAAGCTGTTCGAAGAGGAGGTGGTCCCTCCTACGCCGTCCGCCGATGCTGGAGACCCTGAGGCTTGACCTAGGCCCAAGAGGCTATGTAATTAGATTAGGGATTATGTTACCATATCGTAATGCTGGTGGCCATCGAGGCCTTGTTAAAGTAATCGTGCATCTACGCTTCTTTAATCGTTTTTCCTTGTATTTTCGAGCCTCTTCCCTCTGTCCTGTTTCTGAGCATATCACTTGCAAAGGCCTTCCTCAGAGCCTAAGCTATCCCTAGGGTGAAAAGGTGGTGAGAGAGTGCCGTAGCCTGGAGGTGTAAGCCGTCTCGCGACTCAGCTGGCCCTTTGGCCCTGAGACAGACTTTTGGTCCTTAGGTCTTTTACAATTGACTTGTCAGAGCGTAATAGAGAGTTTGGCGTAGAATTTTTTTTCAAAAAATGACTAAAAATGGTGCGTGGGAGTTAGGGGGGAGTCCCCCCTTCTAGCCCCCGAGGGAGGCTCGGTTCTGCAGAGGCGGAGCTGAGTCTCCCTTATGGTGTTATTGTAATGTCGAGGCCCACGATGGGCTCGGCGGGTTTCTCGAAAAAATTAGAACAATTAAAGAACGCTTCTTACTTGTATTTCGGGAAACAATATACACAATGCCTGGGAATTTAAGGGTAAAAGTGACATAGCTATTCTATGTTCCAAGCATTAGTGAGGAATTCTCCCTTCTTATTGGCTAGCTTGTAAGTCCCGGGCTTTAGCACTTGGGCAACAATGTACGGCCCTTCCTATGGCGGGGTCAGCTTGTGGCAGCCCTTGTTGCTCTGCCTCAGTCTTAGCACCATGTCGCCCACCTTTAGGTCTCAGCCTCGAATGCGTCGGGCTTGATAGCGTTGTAGAGCTTGCTAGTATTTGGCCAAATGTAGCAGCACAACGTCTTGGGCTTCCTCCAGTTGGTCGAGGGCGTCCTCACGGGTAGTGCGGTTGCTCTGCTCATTGTAGACCCAAAGCCTCGGGGAACCGTACTCCAAGTTAGTGGGGAGGATGGCCTCGGCCCCATAGACTAGGAAGAACGGTGTAAACCCCGTGGCTCGGCTCGGGGTATTCCTTAGGCTCCAGATGACTGATGGGAGTTCGACAAGCCATTTCTTGCCAAACTTCTTCAGCCAGTTGTATATTCTTGACTTGAGACCTTGTAGGATCATGCCATTGGCACGTTCTACTTGGCTATTTGTCCTAGGGTGTCCTACGGCTGACCAAGCCACACGGATGTGGTCGTCATCGCAGAACGTCAGGAATTTTTGGCCAGTGAATTGTGTCCCATTGTCGGTGATGATGGTGTTCAGAACCTCGAACCTGTGGATGATATCAGTGAAGAAGAGCACCGCTTGCTCTAACTTGATTCGATTGATCAGACAAGCCTCGATCTACTTGGAGAACTTATCAATTGCTACCAGTAGATGGGTGTAGCCCCCAGAGAGCCTTCTACAGAGGCCCAACCAAGTCGAGCCCCCACACGGTGAACAGCCATGTGATAGGGATGGTTTGGAGGGCTTGGGCCGGGAGGTGCGTTTGCCATGCATAGTACTGGCACCCCTCACAAGAGCGTACGAGCTTGGTGGCGTCAGCAACCGCTGTTGGCTAGTAGAACCCTTAGCGGAAGGCATTTCTGACGAGCGTCCGAGGTGCCGCATGGTGCCCGTAGGCTCCTGCGTGCAAGTCCCAAAGTAGGGCTCGACCTACCTCGGTAGTGATGCATCGTTGGAGGACGTCAGATGGGCTCCACCTGTATAATTCACCGCCGCTGAGGATGTAAGTCTTGGCTTGCTGAGCAAGCCACCGGGCTTCGGTCCTGTCAGTGGGAAGCTCTCCTCGGGCGAGGCAATCAAGGAATGGGACTCGCCAGTCTGTGCCCTGGTTGGTCTCGGGAGACCCCGTGTTGACTTCCATGACATCGGGCTTGACCAAAGGAGTCTCAGCGATAGAGGGGGGCCCGAGCCCTGCGGGGGGCTTGATCGCTGGGCCCTCTTCCGCTGCCGAGGCGTAGTCGATGGAAGGTTTGTGGAGATCTTTGGCGAAGACGTTCGGGGGGACCGGCGCCCACACCGACGCCATCTTTGCTAGTTCGTCCATGGCCTCATTGATTTTGCGCGCGATGTGGTTGAGTTTGAGACTGTCGAACTTGTCTTCGAGGCATCGTACCAGCTTGTAGTACGCCTCCATCTTGGGGTCATGGCAGTTTGACTCCTTCATCACCTGATCGACGATAAGCTATGAGTCGCCTCGCATGTCGAGGCACCGTACTCCGAGTTCCACGGCGATCTGCAAGTCGTTGACAAGGGCTTCGTATTCAGCTGCGTTGTTGGAGGTGGCAAAGTGGAGCTGAATCATGTAGCGCATGTGTACTCCGAGGGGCGAGATGAAGAGCAGACCCACGCCCGCCCCGGTCTTCATCAGGGACCCATCGAAGTACATGGTCTAGCATTCTGTAACACCCTAGGTGTTTAGGCTTCCACGAAATTGCATGTCATTTCATAAACATGTGCATTATCCATGTCATCATGCCATTATCATTGAAACATACATATGCAACATTTTTAAATTGTATGTGTTTCATGCTTGATTGCTTAGAGTGGAAGTAGTGAAACCTGTGAATGTAACATGAAACTCTCATACATGGAAACATGGCAATATGGTAGTAATGTGGCAATTATAAAATGACAACAAGGTCTTGAAACATGTGAGACATTTCATTGCAACATATGAATGAATTGCTTGTTTTACTTTCTTTATCACATGTGATCATTAGAAGTGGTATAACAATTTTGTAAAATGGTTGATCATGGTCTATTACACCTTAACTACACTTAGGTTACTTGTTTGGACATTGTTCATGTAGATCAAAATGACCAAAATGCCCTTAATTGCATGTTTGACTTGAATTGACCCTAGGAGTGTCATAGTTTGACTGTTTAAAAAGTCCAACTTGGAAGCTTTGCATGGCTGTACACTCTTTACAAAAGTTGTAGCTAATTTAGCAAGGAACAAAAGTTGTTTTATGACCAACTCATGAAAATGGCTAGAACATGCTCAAACATGGCCCACAAGTCAGAAGTACATGCTGATTTCATATTTAGCAAATTTTTCTAAGTCCTAAAGTGTAGTACAGTTTCGTGTACACATGTTTGGAGCCATGTATCTCCCTAACCGAGCCAAACCAGCTTGAGCTCCTGTGGAAAGAGTTGTAGTTCACGTGTAGATGAGCAACTTTGTTAACTATGGCATGGCCTAGATCACCACGGATTAGGAGTTGATGATCGTCGGATACGTGCTGTCAGTCATCACCGATAAACACTGAATCGCGTTTGTTTTCAGAAAACGGTCAGTCGCCGTGGCCGACCGGCTTAGAGGCTTGACGCCGCGTGTCCGCCACTCGTCGCCAGCCTTCTGTCGCGCAGGCCACGCGCCACGGACGTCCTGGCGTTGCAGCCGCATCTTGAAGCCACCCCAGCGCCTGCCCGACGCACTCGCTGTCCCATTTCACATTCTCGCCTCCCACCGCAGCCGTCCACCATTGCTAGCCGCACCTTCGCCTTTGCCTCGCTTGCTCACCTTTGCAAAAACGCGTTGCTCCGTTCGCCCAGAGCCTCGCCGTGTTCCCCTCCATCACCTCCACCATTCAATCGAGTCGATTGAGCGTCGGTAAGGGCGTATTCACCGTTTTCCCCCACCACAGCCATGGCGGGACCTCGCCGGAGTTGGCGCTCCACGCGGCCAGCTGTCCGCGTGACCTTTCCACCCCTCCTCTGCCTGTAGCTAGGTCCGGTGAGCACCATCGAAGCCCGTAGCGCCAACCGTTAGGGCTGCGACGTCGTATCGTCGCCGGAGCCGGCCATGCCGTGGCCGTGCGCCGCCGTGTCAGTCGCCAACCCCTCTAGCCACCACCATAGCACCGATTGAGGTCACCACTAGATGCGCATGGTCATGGTGAACATCGTAGCGTAGATGGTTTCACCGGAGGAGCCACCGGCGGCGAGTTGCGCCGTCGTCGTCCTCCGCTCCCCTGCCTATCTCGCTGACAAGCGGGTCCTGCCTTGTCAGCCGTCGAGGCTGAGGCGGGAGCTCAGTTCGGGCTGCGCCGCGTCTTGGGCCGCGCCAGTGTGCTTCGCGGGCCGCTGTTCCTTCAGGCCGGCCCAACTGTGGCTGAGTTTTGTTTCCTTATTTATTTTGTTTTATTATTTCACAGATTTGTATTGATATTCAAAAATCTGTATTTCTTAGTATATAGATCCAAATGCCATGGTTCTAATTTTGTTGAGTTCCTAGTATTGTCTAGTATTTAACAAAAATAGTATATGAGCACATGTTTTAGAAAAATTGGATGAATTAAATAGGAGTTTGAAATGTGTTTTTAGAAGCATGCAAACTTGTTTGAATTTTATCTTGAGTTTCTATGGTCCAAAAATTATGAAATTTTGTGGGTCCTCTATTTTGGTTTAGTAGAGTCTCTGGTTAAAATTTCAGAGCTAGTGCATGTGTAGTTTTTAAGTTATAGAATTTCCTTTTATTAATGGGTGGATCTTGTGTGAATTTTCATAATTTTTCTATAGATCCAGTAAAGGTAAAATTTGGTGGGTACTATTCTTATGCTAGAATGATGCTAGGAAAAATGTGAAATCTGTTGCTTGACACTTTTCATTAGGATTTCTTAATTATGCCATTTTAAGCCAGTATGCCTTATCATTTTTGTGTAGACTGTTATACTTACTCAATGGCTTTGAAATTTTTATGGTAGTCTATGTGCAGCATGAGATAGCTACTGTAATTTTTGTAGATTTTTCTAAATAGTTTTACTATATATTGCTTTAATCACCTAATTAACTAAATAAATTAGAAAAGGGTATTAAATAATTTATTTAGAAGTTGGCATTATACTTTCTAGTGTTCCTCTGGGGTGTGCAACAAGTTGGTAAACTTGGTTTGGTCAAATTAGGCTTTTGCATCATCATTAAATAATTAAGTTAGTAACCCTGTCATTTCTGGACAGATTCTAGATTTACTGGAATTCAGTTTGATTCACGTAAGAATCATGCTGTGATGTTTACAAATGAATTGTAGAGAATTTCATAAGCTTTCCAGCATGTCCTCATGCAAGTCATTTGGAATTGTAGAACTTTAGTTGTCAT
Source organism: Miscanthus floridulus (assembly GCF_019320115.1). Classification (NCBI taxonomy): domain Eukaryota; kingdom Viridiplantae; phylum Streptophyta; class Magnoliopsida; order Poales; family Poaceae; genus Miscanthus; species Miscanthus floridulus. The sequence goes on from NC_089584.1 coordinate 4,512,919, forward strand.
TTAATTAAGGGACTACTTGTATGCATATGAAACTTAAATGTTAAATTATGTATACCTTTATTATTTCTAAGTTGTGGTAATGTTCCTAGGTGTTAGGCCTTTAACTGAAGATGAGCATCTTTACCTTAGGTTATGCAAGTTAGGTAAGTTGATCTTGTCTTTAAGTTAAGTAGATACATGCTTAAAGTGATTTGAATAGAGCTAATTACTCGGTAAACGAGTGTCCAGTGATACTTTCGTAAACACTCACTGTGATTCATTCATCATGAGCATCATGTCATTCCTTATGCATCCATGATATTTATCTTTTGCATCGGCATGCAATAGGTGTACCGGAAGGAGTAACCCTGCTAGAATTCGAGGAACCGAGCGAGCAGCAGCAGTCGACGCCGGAGGTTCAGGAGGAGCAGCCTTCAGGAGAAGTGCCAGACGAGGTCGCCGTTGAGTGCCCGGATCACCGTCCTTGCAACTTTGTGAAAGGCAAGCCCCGGAGCATATTAAGCCTCCTAATTTCTGAAATGCAGTTACAGTATTATCGTTACATATATATATTGTTGCATTAAGTTTAGGTGTTGGATGCAAACAATTGCTGCATTGGTTACCCAATTCCTTGTCCAGATATTGTTACCCTGAATCCTATGTAGCTCAGGCTCGAGTAGTGCTTAGCCCTGCTTAAACGCGGTAGAAGTCGGGTGATTTCCTGTCACCTGCGAGATATAGGAATATACATGTGGCACGGTTGGCTATATTTGCTATCGTGGAAAAGAACCAGTCTTAATTTGAAATGAAGACCGGACGGAGGCTTGCCGGTTTGCAGTGACTCCGTCTGCGTCGCTTAAGGACTGATTCTTGGAGCCTTTCCTGTTCATGTTGAACGCATGCCTCTCTCTTAGTTGGCCGGGTCTGGAGACCGACCGCGAAGCCGAGTAGCTCAACTCAGGCCGGGAGTCGATAAGTATAAAGTACGCCTCGGAAGGGAGCCGTAGGCGTGAGTCCAAGGGCAGGTGATTTAAAAGTCCTGATCGTCCTGGCAGAAGGGTAATCCCTGAGAGCGCTGGCGCTGATCGAACCCGCGAATTTGGTTCCTGAGTTGTACCAAAGGTAACCCACGGCTACTCTTGCTAAGTATGCCAGGGTGAGAGTTAGGAATACCCCCTCAGCTGAGTTGTAATTCGATTCGAATCGCCGTCTCTCCCGGTTAGTGAGAACTTGACGGGCTTATCTCCAATGTAGATACACTTAATAACATAATGGTTCAGGAAATGATGATATGATGATGACAGCCTTATTATACCTACTATGGTTAATATTGTTTGCTCCTAATAAGTGAGTGCTCTAGTACAGGTGCTAATCTAGTGGACAGGTAAATAATGATAAGCTTGACGCTAAGTTTAAATTGGTTACTATAATCTTAAGCTCTTTTATGCAACTGTGTCTAGCTAGCCCACCTGAAAAGCCTTACATGATCCTTGGTGTCCTTGATTTCTGATTTTGTCGGGTAAGTCTAGCTGAGTACCTTCTCGTACTCAGGGTTTATCTCCCACCTGTTGCAGATGACCAGTTCTACTTTGGTTGCTGCAAGTACTGCCTTCTCCCAGCTGGGGATGAAGACTAGACCGTTGGGCACGGTCTCTACTAGTTCTCGTACCTGATAATGCTTTTGTGGGACATGACTCAGCCTTGGCAATGTATTTGAAATTCATGATGTTTTGTACTAAACTATGTTGCTTCCGCACACTCAAACTTGGTTTGTAATATTCTATTTCAACTCTGATGGATGTAATCCGAATGCTACTTGTGAAATGTTGTAACAGATGATGTGTTGTGTTGAATCACTACGATCTTGGTTTGTATGTCGAGGGTTGGTTGAAATCCTTCGTGATTTCCGGACTACCGGGATTATGGGAGCTTAAGTACAGGAATTTGATCGCTTCGGTGATTGTTTTTGTACTTACGTTCTTATGATTTGGTCGGTTCTGTTACAGCTGGCATCAGAGCAAGATTTGACACTAAACACGTCATTTGTGTATTTAAAACAAAAGTATTTGTGAAAATCCTAAATTAAATACTAAGTATTGCCAGTGGTCATATCCCTTATGCCCAAATAAGGACTCTTAGGTGGCTTATTAAAGTACTAATTTGGGGGTTCCTGCTTGTTTCTGTTTCATCGTCCATACGGCGTGCTATTGTATGGATGCCATCCGCTTGGGTGGTAATGTATGGATCAAAATACCTCTACGCTCTGGTAAGTGGGAGCTTGTGAGAGCATGACCGTCCAACCGTCGGTCTAGGGGAGAGTAGTTGTGGTTGCTCGCATACTTACATGTTTGATCATGTATCTATGAGAGTACTTAATTATGGGTATCTCTGATGGGTAGCTGTGATAGTAGAGTATATGCATCAGGGGATGTATGTATGAAGGTATTTAGTTTACTACTTGTTTTCTATGCTTTTTGGGAAATTATTGGGCTGAAATGAATTTTTCTGCAGGTACACTAACAACGTATCGTTGTAGATTGACTAGCTACCGTATATGAGAGAACGTATGTATGCCACCGTATATTTCACTAGCCAAAGATTTTTTTTAGGTTTGTGAGGACGTACGGATCGTGCATGCATCATGATTCAAGCATGCATGGCATTTCTTGCATTATTCCTTCCCTTAAAAATTTGATTGTCCCGACAAATTAAATTTCGTATCCCTTAAATGATTCTCCCCTTACGTTGTAACTTTTTGCTACAGATGGCGCGCACGAAACTCACCGCTCGCAAGTCCGCTGGAGGCAGGGCGCCTTGTCACCGTTTGGCTCCTCGTGAGCCCCGTCCTGAGCCTACTGAGGTGGAAAGGCTAAGGGCGGAGCTGGCCCAGGTGACTGCTGAAAGGACTGCAGCGCAGCACCGTTTGGAGCAAGTAACACAGGAAAGGGACCAAGAGACCCTTGAGGTTCAAAGGTTGACAGTTGCTCACCGCAACTATGAACGCATGTTGATTCATGTGATGAACCAACGGAATGAAGCCTGGCACGAAGAGAATGTGTTGAGAGCGCGACTAGATGGAGCTAGAGCAGCAAGTGGCAGTTGCTGAAGAGTACAATGACAATCTCCATGAGGAGGTCCACCTGTTACACAATCAACTTCACCCTCTCCTGCCACCTGATGATGAGGATGAGATGGGTTCTGGTGTCATCATGGCTGAAGGTGATGATGACATGGAGGTCAATGGACCTGAGGACGCTCCACCTGATGAGGAGGAAGATGAGGAGTTAGAGCCTCCTAGTGATGAAGATGGAGGAGAGATCTTCGACACTGACTCCGAGGACGATGCGTAGTTTAGCTTACTACTGAGCTAATGCGCTAGATCTAGTCTTTTGTTGATCCTCATGCATGAACGAGTAGCTTTGTAGCAAGTTAATCGTTGGGATGTAATATCGAACCCTATGTTACCCTTGATGTAAGTTGGAACCACTATGGCTTGGATGTAACCTATCGAACGTATTATGCTCCACGTATGTGAGCTTTTGATGAATTTCGCCTTTGCGGTCTATGGATCTCGTTGTTGGTTAAGTTCATCGCATTTATATGTCAATTGATGCGCTTGATGAGTTGGGTGATTGTGATGAATGATTGTGCCTCTGTTGATTATTAAATGCATTCCCTCCAATGGACTCAGTTTGGCATAATTATACAGTTCATCTACAAAAATTTCCACATCGTCAGTGCTCATTGGCTATACCTTTTGCAGATGGCTCATAACCTTCGTCGCGGTCGTGGCATGGGAAATGAGGAACAACCACCTCCGCCACCGCCCACACCAGCTGAGCTAATGCAGATAGTTGTGGAAAGTCAGCGCATGCTAGCTGAGGCTATGCGCCAGATGGCTAACCGTGAGGATCGGCATGTCCGCCAGGGACCCGAGCCGAACCAGTACAGCAGCTTTAAGGACTTCATGGACACAAAGCCTCCTATCTTTCATGAGGCAGAAGAACCCTTACAAGCGGATGAATGGTTGAGCACGATAGAGCAAAGATTTGGATTGCTCCGTTTGACTGAAGGCATGAAGGCTACGTATGCAGGACACCAGCTCCAAGGCCCTGCAGGCATCTGGTGGACCCATCACAGGACCACCTTCCCTGCTAACGTTGAGATCATTTGGAACCAATTCCAGGCAGCCTTCCGGGGACACTTTATCCCTCCTGGTCTCATGGCCATTAAGCATACTGAGTTTATGAAGCTCACCCAAGGCAATAAGAGTCTCAATGAGTACCTCCAGGCATTCAACAACCTAGCAAGATATGCTCCTGAGTTCAGTCGATACTGACGCCAAGAGAATAGCTAGCTTCAAGAGGGGACTTTCCCCAAAACTGATGAAGTCAATGGGCAACTACAAGTGTGTCACCTTCAATGAGTTTATCAGTGACACTCTGACTCAGGAGAACAATGACAAGATATATGCTGCTTCCAAGAACCGTAAAAGGAACTTTGAGGCTGGTGCTTCCCAGTCCAAGGCTCCAATGGTATCTAAGGCCCCGTACCAGTCCACCCAATGCTAATGTCCGGTACCGCCCACCTCAGAAGAAGAACCAAGCTAAAACCGGTTTCCGCAAGGGGTATACAATTTCCTTGCCAAAGAATACCTCTGGGCAGGGTAGCTCCAATGTTCCACCAGCAAACAGGCCATGCTGGAACTGTAACCAGCCTGGTCATTGGGCAAATAGATGTCCCCATCCTCCCAAGAATGCTCAAGGAAACGTCCGTCAGGGGCGTGTTCACTATACTACAGTGGAGGAAATTCCTGCTGGTGAAGTGGTCACCGCTGGTAAGTTCCTTGTTAATGATCACCCTGCAGTTGTGCTCTTTGATTCTGGTGCTTCGCATTCCTTTGTGAGTTCTACTTTTGCATCTAAGCATCAGATGAATGTGATTACAATTGTCAAGGGGGGTTATTGTATTAGTGCTGCTGGGAATAATATCATGACTAACCAAGTAGTTAAAGATGTAAAGATTGAGATCGGGGATCGAGAGTTCCTTGTGGATCTTGTAGTTCTACCGGGGGTAGGAATCGATGTAATCCTAGGAATGAAGTGGATGAGCAGGGAATGGAGTGTTGATTGATACATCAACCCGTGTGGTTATGTTGAGGGATCTTGTGGATAAGAAAGGTTTTCTAGTGCAGTTACCTCATGATATTGCTATCCACAGTACAGCCAATGCTACCTTAGCCAAAGCCATTAAGGATCTACCTAGTTGTCTGTGAGTTTCTAGATGTCTTTCCTGATGACTTGCCTGGATTACCTCCGGACCGTGATGTAGAATTCAAGATAGAACTCATTTCGGGTACGGCTCCCTATTTCTCGAAGGCCCTATAGAATGCCACCCAATGAGTTGGCCGAGCTGAAGAGTCAGTTGAATGAGCTATTGAAGAAAGGGTTGATTCGGCCTAGTTCTTCTCCTTGGGGTTGTCCGGCTATATTTGTGAAGAAGAAGGACGAGTCTCTACGCATGTGCGTGGATTATCGTCCCCTAAACGCTGTTACTATCAAGAACAAATACCCTCTTCCTCGCATCGATATTCTGTTTGATCAGCTCTCCAAGGCTAAGGTATTCTCCAAGATCGATTTGAGGTCTGGCTACCATCAGATCAAAATTCGTCCTGAAGATATACCTAAGACAGCTTTCTCTACTCGTTATGGCTTGTTCGAATACCTCGTCATGTCATTTGGGTTGACAAATGCTCCGGCACACTTTATGTACCTGATGAATTCTGTATTCATGCCGGAATTGGACAAATTTGTCGTCGTGTTCATTGATGATATCCTGGTATATTCTCAGAATGAAGAAGAGCATGCTGAACATCTGAGAATTGTTTTAACTCGGTTACGTGACAACCAGCTTTATGCTAAGTTCAGCAAGTGCGAATTCTGGTTGAATAAGATACCTTTTCTAGGTCATGTATTATCTGGTGATGGAATTTCGGTTGACCCTACTAAGGTGCAAGAAGTCCTTGAGTGGAAGGCACCTACTACGGTCACAGAAGTCCGAAGTTTCCTGGGATTGGCGGGCTATTATCGTCGCTTTATCCCGGAATTCTCAAAGATCGCCAAGCCCATGACTCGGCTACTGCAAAAGGATGAGAAGTTTGTGTGGACTCCGAAGTGTGAAGAGGCTTTCCACACTTTGCGGACCTTACTAACCTCTGCTCCTGTATTGGCACAACCTGACATCGAGAAGCCTTTTGATGTCTACTGTGACGCATGTGGCACCGGTTTGGGGTGTGTTCTTATGCAGGAAGGCCGAGTAATTGCTTATGCTTCGCGCCAGCTCCGAAAGCATGAAGTCAACTATCCTACCCATGACTTAGAGCTAGCCGCAGTTGTTCATGCCCTGAAGATCTGGAGACATTACTTGCTTGGTAATGTGTGCAACATCTATACTGACCATAAGAGTCTCAAGTACATCTTTACGCAGCCTGAGTTGAACATGCGTCAACGACGATGGTTAGAATTAATCAAAGACTACAACCTTCAAGTGCACTACCATCCTGGTAAGGCAAATGTGGTTGCTGATGCCTTAAGCAGAAAGGCCCATTGCAATTCCTTAGTTAGTGAAGACTTTCATCTGGCACACCTCCTTCATCCTGTAGTACTCCACAATATCACTGTGGATTGCTCTCTTAGAAGTCGAATTATCGAACTCCAGAAGACGGATGTGGGTGTATTTCACATCAAACGGAAAATGAAAGAAAAAGAGACCAAGCACTTTAAGGTCGATGACAAGGGAATTCTCTGGTTTAATGATAGGCTTGTGGTACCCAAAGATAAAGAACTTAGAAATCAAATTATGGATGAAGCCCATTCTTCAAAATTGTCCATCCATCCTGGTAGCAGTAAAATGTATCAAGATCTCAAGCTGTATTATTGGTGGACCAAGATGAAGAAAGAAATCGCAGCTTACGTGGCAAGGTGTGATAACTGTTGCAGAGTCAAGGCTATTCACATAAGGCCTGGACTATTACAGCCACTCTCTATTCCTGGCTGGAAGTGGGAAGAAATTAGCATGGATTTTATTGTTGGATTACCCACTACCAAAAGGGGTTGTGATTCCATCTGGGTTATCGTAGATCGTCTAACTAAATCTGCTCACTTTATTCCAGTCAAGTCTACCTATCATCCTCACAATTATGCTGAGATTTATTTTCAACAAGTGGTGCGTCTCCATGGTGTACCCAAATCCATTGTTTCTGATCGAGGGCCGCAATTCATGGCTCGCTTTTGGGAGTGCTTACATCGGAATCTTGGCACTCATCTAATCCGCAGTTCTGCCTATCATCCGCAAACATCAGGACAGACTGAGCGTGTGAATCAAATTCTTGAAGACATGCTTAGAGCTTGTCTTATCTCTTGCAAAGGCTCTTGGGAAGACTGGTTACCTCTCGCGGAATTCTCTTATAACAACAGTTATCAAGAGAGTATCAAAATGGCTCCTTTTGAAGCTCTTTATGGCCGCAAGTGTAGAACTCCTTTGAACTGGGTGGAACCCGGAGAAAGAAGATTCTATGGAATTGATTTTGTAAAAGAAGCCGAAGAGCAAGTCCGAACTATACAGAAGAATATGACTGCCGCACAGGCTAGACAAAAGAGCTATGCTGACAAGAGAAGAAAACCTATTGAGTTTGAAGTAGGTGATCATGTTTATTTGAAGGTATCCCCTATGAAAGGAGTCAAGCGTTTTGGAATTAAAAGGAAACTTGAGCCTCGATATGTTGGACCCTACCGCATTATCAAGAAAAGTGGAAGAGTAGCCTATAAGCTCGATCTACCACGGGAGATGGGGGCTATATTCCCGGTATTCCATGTGTCCCAGCTTAAGAAGTGTCTTCGTATTCCTGAGGAGAGAATAGCAACAAGGAAAGTCAACTTGAAATCTGATCTTTCTTATGAAGAAAAGCCCGTGCAAGTCCTGGATACTCAAGAAAGAGTGACTCGTACATGAATAGTTAAATTATACAAGGTAGTTTGGAGTAATCATAGTGAACGGGATGCAACCTGGGAGCGGGAAGATTATCTAAAGGAAAATCATCCAACTTTCTATACTAAATGGTACGCTTTCCAAATCTCGGGATGAGATTTTTCTAAGGGGGGAGGGCTATAACACCCTAGGTGTTTAGGCTTCCATGAAATTTCATGTCATTTCATAAACATGTGCATTATCCATGTCATCATGCCATTATCATTGAAACATACATATGCAACATTTTTAAATTGTATGTGTTTCATGCTTGATTGCTTAGAGTGGAAGTAGTGAAACCTGTGAATGTAACATGAAACTCTCATACATGGAAACATGGCAATATGGTAGTAATGTGGCAATTATAAAATGACAACAAGGTCTTGAAACATGTGAGACATTTCATTGAAACATATGAATAAATTGCTTGTTTTACTTTCTTTATCACATGTGATCATTAGAAGTGGTATAACAATTTTGTAAAATGGTTGATCATGGTCTATTACACCTTAACTACACTTAGGTTACTTGTTTGGACATTGTTCATGTAGATCAAAATGACCAAAATGCCCTTAATTGCATGTTTGACTTGAATTGACCCTAGGAGTGTCATAGTTTGACTATTTAAAAAGTCCAACTTGGAAGCTTTGCATGGCTGTATACTCTTTACAAAAGTTGTAGCTAATTTAGCAAGGAACAAAAGTTGTTTATGACCAACTCATGAAAATGGCTAGAACATGCTCAAACATGGCCCACAAGTCAGAAGTACATGCTGATTTCATATTTAGCAAATTTTTCTAAGTCCTAAAGTGTAGTACAGTTTTGTGTACACATGTTTGGAGCCATGTATCTCCATAACCGAGCCAAACCAGCTTGAGCTCCAGTGGAAAGAGTTGTAGTTCACGTGTAGATGAGCAACTTTGTTAACTATGGCATGGCCTAGATCACCACGGATTAGGAGTTGATGATCGTCGGATACGTGCTGTCAGTCATCACCGATAAACACTGAATCGCGTTTGTTTTCAGAAAACGGTCAGTCGCCGTGGCCGACCGGCTTAGAGGCTTGACGCCGCGTGTCTGCCACTCGTCGCCGGCCTTCTGTCATGCAGGCCATGCGCCATGGACGTCCTGGCATTGCAGCCGCGTCTTGAAGCCACCCCAGCGCCTGCCCGACGCACTCGCCGTCCCATTTCGCATTCTCGCCTCCCACCGCAGCCGTCCGCCATTGCCAGCCGCACCTTCGCCTTCGCCTCGCTTGCTCACCTTTGCAAAAACGCGTTGCTCCGTTCGCCCAGAGCCTCGCCGTGTTCCCCTCCATCACCTCCACCGTTCAATCGAGTCGATTGAGCCTCGGTAAGGGCGTATTCGCCGTTTTCCCCCACCGCAGCCATGGCGGGACCTCGCCGGAGTTGGCGCTCCACGCGGCCAGCTATCCGCGTGACCTTTCCACCCCTCCTCTGCCTATAGCTAGGTCCGGTGACCACCACCGAAGCCCGTAGCGCCAACCATTAGGGCTGCGACGTCGTATCATCGTCGGAGCCGGCCATGCCATGGCCGTGCGCCACCGTGTCAGTCGCCAACCCCTCTAGCCACCACCATAGCACCGATTGAGGTCACCACTAGATGCGCATGGTCATGGCGAACGTCATAGCGTAGATGGTTTTGCCGGAGGAGCCACCGGCGGCGAGTTGCGCCGTCGTCGTCCTCCGCTCCCCTGCCTGTCTCGCTGACGAGCGGGTCTGCCTTGTCAGCCATCGAGGCTGAGGCGGGAGCCTAGTTCGGGCCACGCCGCATCTTGGGCCACGCCAGTGCGCTTCGCGGGCCGCTGTTCCTTCGGGCCGGCCCAACTGTGGCTGAGTTTTGTTTCCTTATTTATTTTGTTTTATTATTTCATAGATTTGTATTGATATTCAAAAATCTGTATTTCTTAGTATATAGATCCAAATGCCATGGTTCTAATTTTGTTGAGTTCCTAGTATTGTCTAGTATTTAACAAAAATAGTATATGAGCACATGTTTTAGAAAAAATTGGATGAATTAAATAGGAGTTTGAAATGTGTTTTTAGAAGCATGCAAACTTGTTTGAATTTTATCTTGAGTTCCTGTGGTCCAAAAATTATGAAATTTTGTGGGTCCTCTATTTTGGTTTAGTAGAGTCTCTGGTTAAAATTTCAGAGCTAGTGCATGTGTAGTTTTTAAGTTATAGAATTTCCTTTTATTAATGGGTGGATCTTGTGTGAATTTTCATAATTTTTCTATAGATCTAGTGAAGGTAAAATTTGGTGGGTACTATTCTTATGCTAGAATGATGCTAGGAAAAATGTGAAATCTATTGCTTGACACTTTTCATTAGGATCTCTTAATTATGCCATTTTAAGCCAGTATGCCTTATCATTTTTGTGTAGACTGTTATACTTACTCAATGGCTTTGAAATTTTTATGATGGTCTATGTGCAGCATGAGATAGCTACTGTAATTTTTGTAGATTTTTATAAATAGTTTTACTATATATTGCTTTAATCACCTAATTAACTAAATAAATTAGAAAATGGTATTAAATAATTTATTTAGAAGTTGGCACTATACTTTCTAGTGTTCCTCTGGGGTGTGCAACAAGTTGGTAAACTTGGTTTGGTCAAATTAGGCTTTTGCATCGTCATTAAATAATTAAGTTAGTAACCCTGTCATTTCTGGACAGATTCTAGATTTACTGGAATTCAGTTTGATTCACGTAAGAATCATGCTGTGATGTTTACAAATGAATTGTAGAGAATTTCATAAGCTTTTCAGCATGTCCTCATGCAAGTCATTTGGAATTGTAGAACTTTAGTTGTCATTTACTTAAGGGACTACTTGTATGCATATGAAACTTAAATGTTAAATTATATATACCTTTATTATTTCTAAGTTGTGGTAATGTTCCTAGGTGTTAGGCCTTTAACTGAAGATGAGCATCTTTACCTTAGGTTATGCAAGTTAGGTAAGTTGATCTTGTCTATAAGTTAAGTAGATACATGCTTAAAGTGGTTTGAATAGAACTAATTACTCGGTAAACGAGTGTCCAGTGATACTTTCGTAAACACTCACTGTGATTCATTCATCATGAGCATCATGTCATTCCTTATGCATCCATGATATTTATCTTTTGCATCAGCATGCAATAGGTGTACCGGAAGGAGTAACCCTGCTAGAATTCGAGGAACCGAGCGAGCAGCAGCAGTCGACGCCGAAGGTTTAGGAGGAGCAGCCTTCAGGAGAAGTGCCAGACGAGGTCGCCGTTGAGTGCCCGGATCACCGTCCTTGCAACTTTATGAAAGGCAAGCCCCGGAGCATATTAAGCCTCCTAATTTTCGAAATGCAGTACAGTATTATTGTTACATATATATATTGTTGCATTAAGTTTAGGTGTTGGATGCAAACACTTGCTGCATTGGTTACCCAATTCCTTGTCCAGATATTGTTACCCTAAATCCTATGTAGCTCAGGCTCGAGTAGTGCTTAGCCCTGCTTAAACGCGGTAGAAGTCGGGTGATTTCCTGTCACCTGCGAGATATAGGAATATACATGTGGCACGGTTGGCTATATTTGCTATCGTGGAAAAGAACCAGTCTTAATTTGAAAAGAAGACCGGACGGAGGCTTGCCGGTTTGCAGTGACTCCGTCTGCGTCGCTTAAGGACTGATTCTTGGAGCCTTTCCTGTTCATGTTGAACGCATGCCTCTCTCTTAGTTGGCCGGGTCTGGAGACCGACCACGAAGCCGAGTAGCTCAACTCAGGCCGGGAGTCGATAAGTATAAAGTACGCCTCGAAAGGGAGCCATAGGCATGAGTCCAAGGGCAGGTGATTTAAAAGTCCTAATCGTCCTGGCAGAAGGGTAATCCCTGAGAGCGCTGGCGCTGATTGAACCCACGAATTTGGTTCCTGAGTTGTACCAAAGGTAACCCATGGCTACTCTTGCTAAGTATGCCAGGGTGAGAGTTAGGAATACCCCCTCAGCTGAGTTGTAATTCGATTCGAATCGCCGTCTCTCCCGGTTAGTGAGAACTTGACGGGCTTATCTCCAATGTAGATACACTTAATAACTTAATGGTTCGGAAATGATGATATAATGATGACAGCCTTATTATACCTGCTATGGTTAATATTGTTTGCTCCTAATAAGTGAGTGCTCTAGTACATGTGCTAATCTAGTGGACAGGTAAATAATGATAAGCTTGACGCTAAGTTTAAATTAGTTACTATAATCTTAAGCTCTTTTATGCAACTGTGTCTAGCTAGCCCACCTGAAAAGCCTTGCATGATCCTTGGTGTCCTTCATTTCTGATTTTGTCGGGTAAGTCTAGCTGAGTACCTTCTCGTACTCAGGGTTTATCTCCCACCTGTTGTAGATGACCAGTTCTACTTTGGTTGCTGCAAGTATTGCCTTCTCCCAGCTGGGGATGAAGACTAGACCGTTGGGCATGGTCTCTACTAGTTCTCGTACCTAATAATGCTTTTGTGGGACATGACTCAGACTTGGCAATGTATTTGAAAATCATGATGTTTTGTACTAAACTATGTTGCTTCCGCACACTCAAACTTGGTTTGTAATATTCTATTTCAACTCTGATGGATGTAATCCGAATGCTACTTGTGAAATGATGTAACGGATGATGTGTTGTGTTGAATCACTACGATCTTGGTTTGTATGTTGAGAGTTGGTTGAAATCCTTCGTGATTTCCGGACTACCGGGATTATGGGAGCTTAAGTACAGGAATTTGATCGCTTCGGTGATTGTTTTTGTACTTACGTTCTTATGATTTGGTCGGTTCTGTTACACATTCCACCTGGACTGGGGTAGGTGGTAGTTCAGTGTCGGTCCACTCTGCCATGAAATTGACCAAGACATGAGATTTGATCGCTTTTCGAGGCATAAAGGACAGAGCCTCCCCCATGAGCTCGACAGCCCACTTGGCTATCCTACCCGAGGCCTCTCGGTTATGGATTATCTCCCCTAGGGGGAAAGACGACACCACGGTTACCGGGTGGGTTTGAAGTAGTGACACAGCTTGCATCGAGCCAGGACTATGGTGTAGATTAGTTTCTAGATGTGGGGATAGCGTGTCTTGGTTTCAGAGAGCACTTCGCTGATGAAGTAAAAATGTCGTTGGATAGGTAGAGCATGCCCCTCTTCCTGTCTCTCGACTACTACAGCCGCGCTGACCACTTGGGTCATTGTGGCGATGTAAAGTAAGAGAGCCACACCCTTGGCTGGTGGTACCAGGACAGGAGGACTAGTGAGCAATGCCATGTTGTAACACCTCGGGTGTTTAAATATTAGAATCTGACATGTCATCATATGCATTGCAAAGCATTTGACATTTGGTGAAAACTTTGATATGCATTTACTAAAACAAGTTTACATTTGTGTAATGAGTGTTGAATTGTATTGTTTGACTCAAGTTCAAAGTTTGTTTGGATTTTGAATTTTTCTAGAAAACCCCGCTTTTTAGCATTTAAATCCTACCCTGAAAATCCATTTCAAAATCTAAGCATATTTTGGGGTTGGGCCCAGAAGCAAAAGTGTAGAGCTTGACAAGTTAAGCAAAGTTTATTTTTGGAGTTTTTAAGTTGTTTAGAAAAATTTTGAGTAATTCAAAAAGGCGTAATTCGTTAAATATCCCCTATTTGAATTTAAAAGACCATTTCAAAATCTAGACCGAATTAGGAGATAGTTATAAAAGCAAAGTTGTAGAACTTTTGATTTTGAACAACTTTTGTTTTGGAGATTTTTGAGTTGTTATGAAAATTTGAGAGTAATTTGTGAAATTTGGCGAATGGCAATTCTGTAATTTCAATGAAGAGTGTTCACCACTTGCGCTACACCGCCGGCGAGCTTCGGCTTGCTTCCAGTCGTGCGCGTGGCCGTCTGGCATCGTGTTGGCATGGCGAAGGCTTCCGCGTGGCTTCTTTGCGCTTCCTGGCCGTGTTATAAGCCAGCCACCGTCGCCGTTCTTTGTTTTCTCTTCTCCTCTGTTTTCCAGTCACCGCCGTCGCAGCTCCGTCGAGCTTTTGCCGTTGAACCAGCACCGTTGCCGTCTCAGCAAAGCTTGTCCTAGCTTCGCCCATTCCTTGCGTACCCAGCCAACCAACCTTGGTCGTCTGTATTCACCGAGAACTCGCGGTGTGCGCTCTTCTTCCTCGCGGCCGGCAGCGTCCCCGTCGTGAGCGTTTCGCCGTGGCCAGAGCTCCACGGTATGCCTCTGCCCCTGCTGAGTCTTGCTTTAGCTTCGCCATGATGCTGTGGTACTCCATGACCCATTGGTTTCTCATTTTGACCAACACAGCTCCCGGCACACCATCACCGATGACCCTTGCGCCGTCGTGATCACCATGGACATCGACCCGCGTCACCGTTGCTTCTCCGACCTTGTTATCTGCTCAGTTGTGTTCAAGGTAAGCTGCTGGTGCTTCCTCAACCTTTAGTTTAACCGCTACCGGCCTATAGCCGCCGGTGTAGTGCTACCATACCACCATGTCCGCCATGGTCGGCGTAGTGCTCGGTTCGATCCGTATTTGGTCACGTTAGTGCCATAGATCGATGCGCTGTAACGTAGTGATCATGTTAGTACTCTTGCCGTCACCGTTGGACTCACCGTTGGCGAGAAATCGCTGGTCAGCGTCGTCGCCATCGTGGTCAGCGCGTGAGGTTAGGGATGACAGGTGGGGTCGGGTTGTCAGTGACTCAACATTCAAATGGATTTTTCTATTTTTAGATTTGAATGAATAGTGTCTGTTTTTGTTATTTTTGTGTAGATTTATTTAGAGCTCCAAAAATTATGAAAATTTTTGTGTGAGTTCTCTATGATGTATATTATTTAAGAAAAATATGAAATAATGTTTTTTAGTACTTTTTGAATGTGATAAAAATTTCTCAATTGATTAATAAATGGATTTCCATGATTTTTCTAAGCTTATTTATTTGTCCAAAAATTATGAAATTTGTTTTGTCACTTACTTATCATGTAATGAACATTTACAAAAATTTTGAGCTCAATTAGAATAAGTTGATTTATTTCATAATTTTGAATTAAATAATTAATTCATAAAAGCAAATAGTAACCGTTAATGATTTAGGTTTTGTTTGAAATTTTGGATTGAGTGATGACCTTGGGTCATTAGTTGATAATGATACTTGGCAATTGATGTATGTGTTACGAAAAAGATTTAGTTGTTTGACTTGCAACTGTACCACGAAGGAAAGTTGTATTCAAATTTTTAATTTTTGTATCCATCATCGAGCATCATATTTCGTATTCTGCACCATGTTAGACATGGCATTGTTATTACGTGTAGTGAACAAAGGTGAACACGTGGTAGTTAATCAAGTGGTTGAGGAGGTTAATCCGTCTGTTGAGGTTAGATCGAATACTTGTGAAACGTCGCAGGAACCGGACTTTTCCGTCAACGAAGGCAAGTCCCGGATGCATACAACCCTACCTTGTGTTTTACAAATTACTTTTGCTTTTGCTTTTTGTTACTACATTAAGTGATTAGGAGTTAAGTAAGAGCCTAATTGGTGCATTATCACCCTTGTTATTCCATATTTACCATATTTCCAGTTTTAAACTCGTATATGCCTAGTTTTGCTTAGCTATGCGTAGAACGATGAAAGTCGGGTGACTACCTGCCACCTGCAAGTTTTAAATGGAACATTGGTTAATTATGTTAGCATGTGATATGGGAATGTGGAGTAATAAATCTAGACTGGGCGGACTTGGTGTGTGTGAGCCACAAGACATGGAGGTCTTGTGAGTGGGGTCTTTCTGCCTGTGTCGATTAAGGTACGTCCGTTGTTGAATTGCATGAGGTAAGAATTTGTAGTACTAACCACATACTACGGTAAGCCTTTGCTCGGCTATTCTATTATGAGAATGGCTACTCGCGCACTAGGAGTGGAGAGATGGCGAGAGTAGCGTGTACCCACGTGGCCATGGGCTGGAATGGTGGAGTACTGTATTCTCGGGTGGCGCGGACCTGTTCTTGTTTTAGAGGATCCGAGGGTAGGTTGGTATATATAGGTCGGGGACCTACATATGTGTGTGGTCTGGAATCCCTAGCTGGGTTTATAATCGGTTCAAATCGTCGTTGCTCCTCGGTTATGGAGACTCAACTCACTGTTCATCATCGTAGTATTAATAACTAGAACTTGAATAAGGCTTGTGAAGGTGTTGGATATGAAGTTTCATGATCTCAGTGAAGATCGTGTCAGCTTTGTATATAATTCTTAAGAAGTTTTCT
Organism: Miscanthus floridulus; assembly: GCF_019320115.1. Lineage (NCBI taxonomy): Eukaryota > Viridiplantae > Streptophyta > Magnoliopsida > Poales > Poaceae > Miscanthus > Miscanthus floridulus. The sequence goes on from NC_089584.1 coordinate 4,529,204, forward strand.
ATATAAAGAATTTTGTTAAAAGAGCTTTTACGCAAAAGAACATTGATCATTGTTAAAGATATACCTTGAATCCCTGAGCCTGCATTCCTAGGTTATCAGTTTTATTTCGGTTAAGTCTTGTTGAGTACTTTTGTACTCAGGGTTCATTGACCCTTGTTGCAGGTGAGCCTCATGAGCAGATCTATTTTGGATCATGCTGCATGACTATCGTTCGTTCCGACGATGAGAAGTAAATGTGTGATCCTTGGGCAGGATGTTTAATTTGTGTGTAATGTATATGTTAATTATGCCACTCCACTACTACTATGGTTTGTAATAATTATCGAACTTAGTTTGTAAGGTTTGAAACAACTAGTTTGTAAACTATGTTACCGTAAGACTTTCGCTGTTTTTACTCTGGTTTTGATATTTGAATAAATGTTGTAATACTGTATTGACTCTGTAACGTGATCCTGCTCGGAAATCGTGGATGATTCGGGGTTCCCCGAGGACACCCGACAGTCTTTTTAAGTTCATGGAAACATATGCATAGATGTCAATGGTCGTCGGACAGTGACAGGTGCATGTGGGCCCTATAACTTAGGAGGTTCTGCCACAGAATGTACCAGAGCTCGTTACAAGGTTTTTTGTTGTATTGTTTTACAAAAACTTCAAAAGGATTTGGGATGACTAAATTTAACTTGATAATTTGGTCCAAATTGCTTCTGACTTATCTTATTTCTTTCTCACCATTCCGTATTTGATTAAAAAGATTTTGTGTGGTGGAGTAGTAATATTACTATGCCCTATATAAAAATAAATGTTGTTTATGTGCATTATAAACTTTGATGTTTTTGTTCGTAAGAACGATTCATGCATCATGAATAATTCACTCGTTACTTCTTTCACCTCTTAGTCTGGAGTTGAGTAGTGAGACTGGTTTGAGTAATGTAATCCATCATAGCTGCTCTTTAGACTTTGATCAGATGGTCTTACTTGGATTAAATTGGTTTCCTATAGTATGGCTCGTGCCAAGATGACGCCCCGTAAGTCCACCGGACCCAAAGGAGTTCCTCGTCACCAACTTGCCCCTAGAAATGATGGTGCTAGCAGTAGCAGTACTAGGCTTGATCCCCAGGCAGAGATACTGAGGGTTTCTATAGAGTTAGCATAATCTACTAGAGATAGGGCTTTGGATGTTATACAAATAGGAGAATTACAGGGTCAATTGAGGCATCTCACCACCATGCATAGGAACTACGAACGTATGTTGGTTTGTATGGTGGAGGGAAGAAATGAAGCTTGGCAGAGGGAAAATATAGCTAGAGCTAGAACTCATGAGTTAGAATTCTATGTAGAAGATTTAGAAGAACATAATACTTATCTACATGAGGAAGTTCATAGGCTTAGCAATCTACTAAATCCGAATCATGAGCCTCAAGCTGATGCCATGGACCCCGGTGTCATCCTTGCTGATGATGATGAATCGGGAGAGGAAGAGGAAGAAGATCCTGAAGAATTAGTAATGATCAATGAAAGTGATGATGAAGGCGGTAATAATTCCGGAATGGATACCGAGCCTGAAGTTTGAAGAAATTGAGGAAAAGAGAAGAGTTGTATAATAGTAGCTCTAGTTAAGTTATGTAGTTTTATTTCCGTACTCGTGGGTTTGTTTGTATATTAGTAAACTCTATGTAATGTGTCTAGAGTAAGCTTTGGTACAATTCAATAAAGACATGTGAATAAAGTTTGGTTTGTTATGAGCAGATGTGTCATATGCGGGGTTCGTTTATTCCAGGAACTTCACAAGATGAGGACAATATTTCAGATCCGCCACCAGTTCCAACAAATTTAGCTGATGCTATAACCGCACTTGTCAATGTGACGGCTAAAAATTCTCGTTTGCTTTATGAGATGGCTCAGAGTAATTAGAATCAGATGTACGGAAACTGTGGACGCCACCATAACAGACAGGCGGTTACATATGTTGATTTCACAGACACAAGACCACTAGTGTTCACCAAGGCAGATGAACCATTGGAGGCTGATGACTGGCTTCAAACCATGGAGTAGAAATTTGACCTTATTCCATGCACGGAGTATCAGAAACCTGCGTTTGTCGCCCAGCAACTTAGAGGAGCAGCAAGTGCTTGGTGGGCAAACTTAGTGGCCATGCAACCAGTTGGCATTCCAATAACTTGGGCTAAGTTCTGTACTACCTTCAGAGCCCATTATATCCCTAAAGGAGTGATGGCTATGAAGCTAGATGAATTCCTTGCTTTGAAACAAGGAGATCAAACCGTGATGCAGTATGTGGGAAGATTTAATCATCTGTCCCAATATGCATCCAAACATGTCAATACTGATGCCAAGAAGAAGAGGTGGTTTATGAGAGGCCTGAATACCAAGTTGCAGACTATGATGACCACTTGTACCAATGTTACTTATCATAAGGCAGTAAATATTGCAATTGCTTCAGAGTCAAAGTATCGGCAGCATAAGGAGCTCAAAAAGAAAAAGAGTATGCCATTTGGATCTTTTGGGGGAAATTAGAAGAGGCAGAGGGTGATTTATCATCTAGTACATCATAATCGTCCTCCTTATTGTTCACCGCAGTTCCAAGCTGGGCAACAGTCAAATGTCCGTCCTGCTATAACCTATCTGAATTCACAGTCAACCAATGATCTAGGTGGCAATCCTCCAACATCACAGGGTCATAACTATTCGTGTTACAATTGTGGAAGGACTAGTCATTTCTCCAGGGAATGTCCATATCCTAAGCAGGCTAATTAAAATTATCAGAAGACCCCTGCCAATCAACAACAGGGTCAGACACCAAACAAGAACCACAATCAGAATGCTCAGAAGGGCAAAGATGAGAAGAAGACAGGACGGGTGTTCTATATTCAAGCTGGAAAAATTCCGGAAGGGGAGCCAGTAATGATGGGTATGTTTCCTGTTGCCAATTACCCTACAGTTATACTTTTTGATTCTAGCGCATCGCATTCATTCATCAATAGAACATTTGTCATGAAGCATGAAATTTCAATTGGGGCAACAAAGGAAATTTTCTTTATACAGTCGCCCGGGGGACGTCTGTGTACTAAGGAGATGGTATACCAGGTACCCGTAAACCTAGGTGGGCATATTTTTCTCACTACCATGATTATCCATAAGGATCAGGATATAGATGTAATCTTGGGAATGAATTGGATGTATCAGCATAAGGCTGTTATTGATGCTTTGAATAGGACATTAAGAGTGAGTTTGCCTGATAGTACTTCTCAACTTCTTATCCAACTTCCAACCTTAAGAAGATCAGTGTGCAAGATTTGTGCAACTACTGTCAAAGAGATTAGAGATATTCTGGTAGTGTGTGAATTTCTGGATGTGTTTCCTGAGGATTTACTCGATCTACCACCTGATAGGGATGTATAGTTCAATATAGAGTTACAACCTGGAATAGCTCCGATTTCTCGGAGAGCTTATAGGATGCCACCTAAGGAATTGGCCGAGTTGAAGACTTAGTTACAAGAATTAATTGAGAAAGGGTTTATCCAACCTAGTTCCTCACCTTGGGGATGTCCGGCAATTTTTGTGAAAAAGAAAGATGAGACCCTGAGGTTATGTGTTGACTATCGTCCATTGAATGAAGTGACCATCAAGAATAAGTATCCATTATCTTGGATAGATCTGCTTTTTGATCAATTGGCCAGAGCCAAAGTTTTCTCCAAGATAGATTTGAGATCAGGATATCACCAAATCAAGATAAAGCCTGAAGATATTCCTAAAACGGCATTTACCACAAGATATGGATTATATGAATACTTGGTAATGTCTTTTGGTTTGACAAATGCTCCAGCTCATTTCATGTATCTCATGAACTCAGTATTCATGCCTGAGCTAGATAAGTTTGTAGTGGTGTTTATTGATGACATTTTAGTATATTCCAAGAATAAGAAAGAACATGCGGAACATCTCAGAATTGTTCTGACCCACTTGTGAGAACATCAACTATATGCCAAGTTCAGCAAGTGTAATTTTTGGCTTAAGGAAGTGCAACTTCTTGGGCATGTCTTGTCAGTCGAAGGAGTTGCAGTTGATCCTAGCAAAGTGAAGGATGTGCTTGATTGGAAACCGCCAGCCACAGTTCATCAAGTTCGGAGTTTTCTAGGATTGGCGGGGTATTACCGTCGGTTTATTCCAAATTTCTCAAAAATATCAAAGTCCATAACTGAATTGTTGAAGAACCAAGTTAAGTTTGTTTGGTCATCTGATTGTGAGGAGGCTTTCCAGACTTTGAAGAGACTGTTAACCACTGCACCAGTATTAGCCCAACCTGATATCGAGAAGCCGTTTGATGTTTATTGTGATGCTTCAGGTATTGGTATTGGATGTGTGTTGATGTAAGAAGGCCGAGTCATTGCCTATGCATCTAGGCAACTTAAGCAACATGAAGAACACTATCTGACTCATGACTTGGAGTTAGCAGCTGTGGTTCATGCTCTGAAGATTTGGCGGCATTACCTGCTCGGTAATACGTGCCATATGTATACAGACCACAAGAGCTTAAAGTATATCTTTACTCAGTTAGAATTGAACATGCGACAAAGAAGATGGTTAGAACTGATTAAGGATTATGATTTGGAAGTACATTATCACCTTGGTAAAGCAAATGTGGTTGCAAATGCCCTCAGTCGCAAAAGTTATTGCAATTGTCTGACAGTGAGAACAATGGGTTTGAATTTATGTCAAGAAATGGAAAAGTTGAATGTAGAAGTAATTCAACAAGGAAGTTTGACCAACATAATTGTTGAAGCCACTATTCGAGAGCAAGTTATTGCTGCTCAGAAGGAAAACAAGGGTATAGCCCATATCAAAGAAAGAGTCAAGAATGGAAAAGCAGAATGCTTTAGCATATATGATGAAGATGTGTTGTGGTTCAAGGATCGCCTGGTGGTATCAAAAGTTCCTGAGTTGCAGCAGTCAATTCTAGATGAGGCACATGCTACTAGGTTATCTATCCATCCAGGAAGCAACAAGATGTACCATGACTTGAAGCAAAGATTCTGGTGGACTAAAATGAAAATAGAGATTGCTAGATACATAGCAAAGTGTGATACTTGTCAAAAGGTGAAAGCTATACATTTGAGGTCTGCTGGTGAATTACAACCATTACCTATTCCATCTTGGAAGTGGGAGGACATAAGTATGGACTTTATTGTTGGTCTACCCAAGACATCAAAGGGATTTGACTCAGTATGGGTTATTGTAGATCGACTCACTAAGTCAGCACATTTTCTTCTAGTCAAGACAATATATCCTACGATCCAATATGCCAAGATGTATTTAGCAAGAATCATGAGTCTCCATGGAGTACCAAAGACCATAGTGTCAGATAGGGGTACCCAGTTTGTCTCTAACTTTTGGAAACAATTGCATTCTTTATTGGGTACCAAACTTCTATATAGTACAGCTTATCATCCGTAGACTGATGGACAGACTGAAAGAGTTAATCAAGTACTTGAAGATATGTTAAGGTGTTGTGTCCTTAACTATTCTAATAAGTGGGATGAATGCTTACCTTTGGCTGAGTTCTCATACAACAATAGTTATCAGGAAAGCATTAGAATGGCTCCATTTGAAACACTATATGGTCGTAGATGCAGAACATCATTGAGTTGGTCTATGCCTGGAGAAAGAAGATTCTTTGGAGTTGACCTTGTGAAAGAGACAGAAGACAAGGTTAGGCAAATACAGAGTAATTTAAAGATAGCTCAGTCCCGCCAAAAGAGTTATGCGGATAGAAGGCGGAGACCATTGATATTTAACAAAGGAGATTTTGTATATTTGAAAGTGTCACCAATGAAGGGAGTTACCCATTTTGGTGTTAAAGGAAAGTTGGCACCTCGATATATTGGGCCATATCAAATTTTAGAAAGGTATGGAAAAGTGGCATATCGCTTGAAGTTACCTGAACATCTTGCAGCTGTGCATGATGTGTTCCATGTTTCCCAATTGAAGAAATGTCTCCGAGTGCCTAAACAAAATATTGAAGTTGAAGGAGTAGAACTAGAACTGGATTTAACTTATTCCGAATATCCTATCCGAGTGTTAGATCAGAAAGATCATGTTACTCGAAGATGGACAATCAAGTTCTATAAAATACAATGGAATCAACATTCAGAAGAGGAAGCTACTTGGGAATCAGAAGATTACTTGCTAGAAAAGTTTCCTGAGTTTCTAGCATCAATATAGAATAGAATAATGTTAGTTGAGCTCGGTTACTACAAGTTGTGTTTTGTAAAAGGAATCTCAGCTGTTTTATGGATAGATTTTGTATGTGTTCTTGCGACATATTTCCTTTTCCATTACTTACCCTATGGCTTTGAATCTCGGGGCGAGATTTCTTTTAGGGGGAAGGATTGTAACACCTCGGGTGTTTAAATATTAAAATCTGACATGTCATCATATGCATTGCAAAGCATTTGGCATTTGGTGAAAACTTTGATATGAATTTACTAAAACAAGTTTACATTTGTGTAATGAGTGTTGAATTGTATTGTTTGACTCAAGTTCAAAGTTTGTTTGGATTTTGAATTTTTCCAGAAAACCCCGCTTTTTAGCATTTAAATCCTACCCTGAAAATCCATTTCAAAATCTAAGCATATTTTGGGGTTGGGCCCAAAAGCAAAAGTGTAGAGCTTGACAAGTTAAGCAAAGTTTATTTTTTGGAGTTTTTCAAGTTGTTTAGAAAAATTTTGAGTAATTCAAAAAGGCATAATTCGTTAAATATCCCCTATTTGAATTTAAAAGATCATTTCAAAATCTAGACCGAATTAGGAGATGGTTATAAAAGCAAAGTTGTAGAACTTTTGATTTTGAACAACTTTTGTTTTTGGAGATTTTTGAGTTGTTATGAAAATTTGAGAGTAATATGTGAAATTTGGCGAATGGCAATTCTATAATTTCAACGAATAGTGTTCACCGCTTGCGCTACACCGCCGGCGAGCTTCGGCTTGCTTCCAGTCGCGCGCGTGGCTGTCTGGGTGTCGCGTTGGCACGGCGAAGGCTTCCGTGTGGCTTCTTTGCGCTTCTTGGTCGTGTTATAAGCCAGCCACCGTCGCCGTTCTTTGTTTTCTCTTCTCCTCTGTTTTCCAGTCACCGCCGTCGTAGCTCCGTCGAGCTTTTGTCGTCGAACCAGTGCCATTGCCGTCTCGGCAAAGCCTGTCCCAGCTTCGCCTATTCCTTGCGCACCCAGCTAACCAACCTTGGTCACCTGTATTCGTCGAGAACTCGCGGTGCGCGCTCTTCTTCCTCGCGCCCGGTAGCGTCCCCGTCGCGAGCGTTTCGCCGTGGCCAGAGCTCCACGGTACGCCTCTGCCCCTGCTGAGTCTTGCTTCAGCTTCGCCATGATGCTATGGTACTCCATGACCCATTGGTTTCTCATTTTGACCACCACAGCTCCCGGCGCACCATCACCGATGACCCTTGCGCCGCCGTGATCACCGTGGACATCGACCCGCGTCACCGTTGCTTCTCCGACCTTGTTATCTGCTCAGTTGTGTTCAGGGTAAGCTGCTGGTGCTTCCTCGATCTTTAGTTTAACCACTACCAGCCTGTAGCCGTCGGCATAGTGCTGCCGTGCCACCGCGTCCGCCATGGTCGGCGTAGTGCTCGGTTCGGTCCGTATTTGGTCATGTTAGTGCCATAGATCGATGCGCTGTAACGTAGTGATCATGTTAGTACTCTTGCCGTCACCGTTGGACTCACCGTCGGCGAGAAATCGCTGGTCAGCGCCGTCGCCATCGTGGTCAGCGCGCGAGGTTAGGGATGACAGGTGGGGTCGGGTTGTCAGTGACTCAACGTTCAAATGGATTTTTCTATTTTCAGATTTGAATGAATAGTGTCTATTTTTGTTATTTTTGTGTAGATTTATTTAGAGCTCCAAAAATTATGAAAATTTTTGTGTGACTTCTCTATGATGTATAGTATTTAAGAAAAATATGAAATAATGTTTTTTAGTACTTTTTGAATGTGATAAAAATTTCTTAATTTATTAATAAATGGATTTCCATGATTTTTCTAAGCTCATTTATTTGTCCAAAAATTATGAAATTTATTTTGTCACTTACTTATCATGTAATGAACATTTACAAAAATTTTGAGCTCAATTAGAATAAGTTGATTTATTTCATAATTTTGAATTAAATAATTAATTCATAAAAGCAAATAGTAACCGTTAATGATTTAGGTTTTGTTTGAAATTTTGGATTGAGTGATGACCTTGGGTCATTAGTTGATAATGATCCTTGGCAATTGATGTATGTGTTACGAAAAAGATTTAGTTGTTTGACTTGCAACTGTACCACGAAGGAAAGTTGTATTTAAATTTTTAATTTTTGTATCCATAATCGAGCATCATATTTCGTATTCTGCATCATGTTAAACATGGCATTGTTATTACATGTAGTGAACGAAGGTGAACATATGGTAGTTAATCAAGTGGTTGAGGAGGTTAATCCGTCTGTTGAGGTCGGATCGAATACTTGTGAAACATCACAGGAACCGGACTTTTCTGTCAACGAAGGCAAGCCCCGGATGCATACAACCCTACCTTGTGTTTTACAAATTACTTTGGCTTTTGCTTTTTGTTACTGCATTAAGTGATTAGGAGTTAAGTAAGAGCCTAATTGGTGCATTATTACCCTTGTTATTCCATATTTACCATATTACCAGTTTTAAACTCGTATATGCCTAGTTTTGCTTAGCTATGCGTAGAACGATGAAAGTCGGGTGACTACCTGCCACCTGCAAGTTTTAAATGGAACATTTGTTAATTATGTTAGCATGTGATATGGGAATATAGAGTAATAAATCTAGACCGGGCAGACTCGGTGTGTGTGAGCCACAAGACATGGAGGTCTTGTGAGCTGGGTCTTTCCGCCTGTGTCGATTAAGGTACGTCCGTTGTTGAATTGCATGAGGTGAGAATTTGTAGTACTAACCACATACTCCGGTAAGCCTTTGCTCGGCTATTCTATTATGAGAATGGCTACTCGCGCACTGGGAGTGGAGAGATAGCGAGAATAGCGTGTACCCATGTGGCCATGGGTTGGAATGGTGGAGTACTGTATTCTCGGGTGGCACGGACCCATTCTTGTTTTAGAGGATCTGAGGGTAGGTTGGTATATGTAGGTCGGGGACCTGCATATGTCGTGTGGTCTAGAATCCCTAGCTGGGTTTATAATCGGTTCGAATCGTCGTTGCTTCTCGGTTATGGAGACTCAACTCATTGTTCATCATCGTAGTATTAATAACTAGAACTTGAATAAGGCTTGTGAAGGTGTTGGATATGAAGTTTCATGATCTTAGTGCGGATCGTGTCAGCTTTGTATATAATTCTTAAGAAGTTTTCTATATAAAGAATTTTGTTAAAAGAGCTTTTACGCAAAAGAACATTGATCATTGTTAAAGCTATACCTTGAATCCCTGAGCCTGCATTCCTAGGTTATCAGTTTTATTTTGGTTAAGTCTTGTTGAGTACTTTTGTACTCAGGGTTCGTTGACCTTTGTTGCAGGTGAGCCTCATGAGCAGATCTATTTTGGACCGTGCTGCATGACTATCGTTCGTTCTGACGATGAGAAGTAAATGTGTGATCCTTGGGCAAGATGTTTAATTTGTGTGTAATGTATATGTTAATTATGCCACTCCACTACTACTATGGTTTGTAATAATTATCGAACTTAGTTTGTAAGGTTTGAAACAACTAGTTTGTAAACTATGTTACCGTAAGACTTCCGTTGTTTTTACTCTGGTCTTGATATTTGAATAAATGTTGTAATACTGCATTGACTCTGTAACGTGATCCTGCTCAGAAATCATGGATGATTCGGGGTTCCCCGAGGACACCCGATATTCTTTTTAAGTTCATGGAAACATATGCATAGATGTCAATGGTCATCGGACAGTGACAGGTGCATGTGGGCCCTATAACTTAGGAGGTTCTGCCACACATGTTGGTCACGGCTGAGACCTTCTCTAGGTTGGCCTCGATGCCACATTTTGAGACTATGAATCCCAAGAGCATGCCTCGGGGAACCCCAAACACACACTTCTCGGGGTTGAGCTTGATGCCCTTCTCTCTGAGGCATTTGAAGGCTATCTCCAGGTCGTCGACGAGATCCCCGGCCTTTCTGGACTTGACCACAATGTCGTCCACATAGGCCTCGACGGTTCACCCGATGTGCTCACCAAAGACTTGGGTCATGCATCGCTGGTATGTGGCCCCTGCATTTCTGAGGCCGAATAGCATAGTCACATAGCAGTACATGCCAAATGGTGTGATAAAAGAAGTCACAAGCTGGTCGGACTCTTTCATCTTGATTTGATGGTAACCGGAATACGCATCAAGGAAAGACAGGGTTTCACACCCCAAAGTGGAGTCAATGATTTGGTTGATCTGAGGTAATGGGAAAGGGACTTTTGGACAGGCTTTATTCAAACCGGTATAGTCTACACACATCCTCCACTTCCCATTTTTCTTTTTGACTAACATAGGGTTAGCTAACCACTCCGGATGGGACACTTCCTTGATGAATCCGGCTGCCAAAAGCTTCTGCACCTCTTCGTCGATGGCTCTGCGCTTTTCCTCGTTGAATCGGTGCAGACGCTGCTTCACTGGCCTAGAGTCGGCCCGAATGTCTAAGGCGTGCTCGGTGACCTCCCTCGGTATGCCCGGTATGTCCGAGGGACCCCATGCGAACATATCAGCATTCGCGTGGAGAAAGTCGACGAGCACGGCTTCCTATTTGATGTCGAGGGTGGCACTGATCCTCAGCGCCCGATCGTCGGGGCAAGCGGGGTCAACTGGGACGAGTTTGACGGCCTCCGCGGGCTTGAAAGTCCTGGCGTGACGCTTGGAGTTCGGCACCTCGCTGCCAAGCTGGTCGAGGTTGATGATGAGGGTCTTGGCCTCCACAATAGCCTCAGCGTACTCGATGCACTCGACGTCGTAGTCGTATGCTTGCTCGTACGTGAACTCGATAGTGATGACATCGTTGGGGCCTGGCATCTTGAGCTTGAGGTACGTGTAGTTGGGAACCGCCATGAACTTGGCGTAGCACGGCCGCCCCAGGATGGCATGGTAAGTTCCCTTGAACCCAACCACCTCGAAGGTAAGGACCTCCTTGCGGTAGTTGGAGGGAGTACCAAAGTAGACGGACAGGTCGATGTGCCCGAGGGGCCACGTGCATTTCCCTGGCACAATGCCGTGGAAAGGCGCGGTGCCACCCCGGAGCCGTGACTGGTCGAGCTCCAGGAGCTCCAGGGTGTTGGCGTAGAGGATGTTGAGGCCACTGCCTCCATCCATCAATACCTTAGTGAGCCGGGTATTGTCGATGATGGGGTCGACGACAAGTGGGTACTGCCTGGGGTTCGAGACGTAATCGGGATGGTTGTCCTGGTCAAAGGTGATTGCCTCCTGAGACCAATTGAGGTACCGAGGAGTAGCTACCTTCACCGAGAAGACCTCCCGGCATTCCCTCTTCCGCTGGCATGCCGTGAGGCTCGCTGAAGGCCCGCCAAAGATCATGAAGGCATTGTGTACTTTAGGGAATCCATCGTCCTTATCGTCATCCTTGTCGTCGGCGCCCTTCTTCCTGGTCTCATCATCGGGGAGCCCGAGCTTGGCGTAGTAACACCGGAGCATGGTGCACTCTTCGAGGGCATGCTTCACCGGGCCCTGGTGGTAAGGGCAGGGTTTCTTGAGCATGTCGTCGAAGAGCCCAGGGCCTCTAGGGCCTTGGGGGTTCTTGCGCTCTACGGCTGCGACTAGGCTGGCCTCGAGGACTTCTTGCTTCCCTTGGTGACCCTTTTTCTTTTTCTTGGGGAGGTGGGGAGCCGAGGCCCCGGGGGTCTCATCCCTCCACTTCCCCTTGGCGTCGTCATCGGGGAAGATGGCCCCAACGGCCTCTTCGCTCGAGGCAAAGTTAGTGGCGATGTCGAGGAGTGCAGCCGCCGAGGTTGGTACGTTCTGGCCCAATTCTCGGACCAGGTCTCGGCAGGTGGTGCCAGAAAGGAAAGCCTGGATAATTTTTGAGTTACCGACGCTTGGCAGCTCGGTGCACTTCTTGGAGAAGCGCTGAATGAAGTCTCGGAGAGACTCATCCGACGCCTGGCGACAACTCTTGAGGTCCTAGGAGTTCCTAGGGCGCACGTATGTGCCCTGAAAATTCCTAACGAAGACCCTCACCAAGTCGCGCCAGTCGTGGATCTGCGAGGGAGGGAGATGTTCAAGCCAGGCTCACGTCGAGTCTGACAGGAACAACGGGAGATTGCAGATGATGAGTAGGTCATCATCCACGCTGCCTAGCTGACACGTCAAGCAGTAATCAGCCAACCAAAGTTTGGGGTTGGTCTCACCGCTGTACTTCGTGAGGTTGGCCGGTTGCCGAAACCGGGCCGGGAAATGAGCAACGCGGATAGCTCTGCTAAAAACTCAAAGGCCAGGCAGCTCGAGAGAAGGACTGTGGTCCTCCTCACTATCGTAGCGGTTGCCTCGGTGTGGATGGTAGCCCTAGGTGGGCCCCTCATTGTCGTGGCGCCATCGTTGACTGACCACCTCGTGGTCACCTTACGCCTCGCGTCGGTTGTCAAGGCGGTCGCGGACCGAGGGGACCCTATTGGCTGTCGATACTTGAGTAGGCTCAAGACGAATTGAGGCCCCCTATCCTATCGAGGTGGTGCCATGGGAAGTTCTGAAGCGCCCCCATGCCGTCTAGAGGCGGAACTCTCAGCCTACTGCACCGCGGCAGTCTCGAGGAGATCTCGGAGCTCGCCGCGGACCCGTCGCCCCTTTGTTGTAGAGGGCTTGAGCATCGTTCGGACCAGCATTGCCGCGGCCACGTTGTTCTGGCTAGCGCGATTGAAGATTGGGGGTTGCTCACCCCCTTCGTCGTTGTTGATGCGGTGGTGGACATCACGGGCCCTCCGCCGGGCTCCTCTGCCATCACCGTGACCCTGCTGCTCCTGCTCGAGAGTGTCTCAGAGCTGCTGTAGAAGGAGTCAATCTTGCTCGACCTTGGCCTGAAGCTCATGGAGCTGCTCCATGTCTGGGCGTCGAAGTTGTTCGGGGGAAGGGTTCTCATTCCACGCCACCGGTGGGACAATGCGTGAAGGTGTGGCATCGCCTGCCCCCTGGTGAAGTGGGGCATGGTTGCCTGCCCCTCGTCCTCATTGCCCGCGCTCGGCATCCCGAGTCTGACATGGAAGCACTCATGAGTGGGATCGTAAGTGCCTTCGTCATCAGAGTCGGAGTAGCTAAAGCAGTAGTCGCTCGCGGCCAAGAAGCGGCGCATGGCTTCAGGGGCGCGAAGTCTAGAGAAGTCCGCTCTGGCCCACACCTCGTCCTCCTCTATGGAGTCAGCATGGGAGTGAGTCGAAGTCGTGATGCTAAAGTCAAGGGTGAAGCGTTGGTAGCGTCCCAAGGGCTCTGCGTGAGCAGAAGCGTAGGCGGACGCATAGGTGGCGGCGGCATTCCTCAACCCAAAGGGGTACAGGGATGGTGCCATCGCTAGGCTTTGCTCCATCGAAGTCGACTCCTCCAGAGGTGGCGGGACAGAGCTTGACGACGGGGTGTCACCGCGCGCTACCGGCGTCCTTCCCATGCCCAAGCTTAGGCTAGATAGGTCCCCAACCAGGGACCCTGTGCCAACAGCTGGGTACAGGATACCGGCGGAGCGAGGCGTGTCGCCCTGAGTTTGTGCAGTGTTGGGGTGGCCCTGCTCGCGTCATGCTTGGCAAGCGCGATGAGAGCGGCCGCCCAGGCGCCGTCTGTGCCTAGGCTGCTGATGTGTGACGTCGTTGTCGGTCGGTGGGGCTCAGGGTGTGAGGAGCACCATATCGTACTCACATCCTAGAGACATGAACTCTAGGCTCCCGAACCAAATCACCGTGCCGAGACGCAGTGGTCGTATGGGATCTGCCATCCAGGACTTGTTAGGGAGATGAAGCTGACACACAGCGCCCCTACCTGGCGTGCCAACTATCGGTGTTTTGGACCAGCGGGCCCTCAACCAACTAGTAAAAATGTGCTGCGTGCCCCTAATCCCGGATGGCGATGCAAAGAGACACAAGGTTTATACTGGTTCGGGCAGTGGGCGCCCTATGTCCAGTTTGAGAAATCGATCTTGTATTCCTTGCACTGAAATGCTCGTAGTAGGGGATTACAAGCAGGGCGAGAGAGGGAGCTAGTCCCAGGTCTCTGCGTAGAGCGGCGTGGATTGCTTGAGATGTTGATCTCAGGCGGTGGAGAAGCGTGTGTGTTACAGAATGTCAAAAGTGTGTTCGTCTACCTCGTGAACTCGTCCCCCTCCCTTTTATAGTTGAAGGGGGGACAGGGGTGATACATGTGTTAGCTATGCGGCGCCGTGCGAACAGAGGTGGCATGTCCGAGCCCTGTAACCTATTATTATGGTGGTATGGTTGATGGAGTGGTCCTGCCCTTAAAGCGCTAGAGCGACGTGCCGATCATATCCAAACTTGTGCGACGTGGGAGCTCTAGTGATGGCTGGACGCAGGGCCTGGTGAGCGACGTGCTTCTTGCTGTGCGTTGGCTGCACGAAGAGCCGAGGCCCAGTTGGTGCCGAGGCTGAGCTGTCATAGGGGGCTTGGCAGGCATGAATCCCGAGGTTGCCGAGACCCTGAAGTAGACTGCTGAGATGTGGGGGGAGTAGTTGGTTCTGTACACTAATTCTGAGGCTACAGTAACCTGGACTTGACTTCGTACGCCGCGTTGTTCCTGGAGCAGGGGTTAGGTAGCACAGTGTAGTACAGGCACCGGTCGTGGGCATGGTACCGAACACAGTGGCTGGTAACCCCTTTCCTATCCCATCCCGAGCGGCATGGCTTTGATATGACTGGCGCCTAGTCGGCCATGCCACTGTGTCGAGTCATCGTTTGGCTGATATCGCGGGAGCGGTCGACCGCGCCCGTCAGACATGACATCTTGTTCGAGAAGTTGGTCGAGGCGGAGGCGACGAGGTTGTTTTGCCGAGCCAGCCTTGAGCGAGGCGGAGAATCAGCATCTCGTCCAAGGCTGTACGCATGGGGCCTTGGGCAAGACGGAGAATTGGTTCCTCGACCGAGACCTTTCGCGCGAGGCCTCGAGCGAGACGAAAAACTGGTAGGCCATCCGAGGCCTTTCGCGCGAGGCCTCTAGCGAGGCGGAGATTAGCTAAACCTCGGACATGTCTGGTGTTTAGCTAATAGTTGTCCCTTGGCTTTGATTTTGATGGGTTCTAAGCGATCTTTTCTATTGTTGCTTAGGGGACCCCTTTTCGTGGTACCCGACACTTAGGTTGAAAAGCTCCCTTGCATTGGTTGGGTGGTTTATGCTCCTAAACTCAGTCAAGTGGTACCTGACCCCCTGTAGGGGGGTAGGAAGCCATTGCGGCATGCATAGCCAACATCTACCAGGTAGAATTTACCTATAATTGGACATCTACTATGAGTGTGTGTGCCATTGTTAAGGACATAAGTGCATTGACTAGGTAGTGTAGTTACCTTCAGGTACAGTGAACCCATCATTGTTCTCTATGGCATCAGCTAGGATAAGTGCATCATGGGTAGAGCCCTCCCAGCCAACAAGGACATATGTGAACTTAAGATCAAAGTCCACAGCAGCCATGACATTTTGTGTGGGGTTGTGTTTCCTACCCCTGAAAGCAGCCTACATGTGTCTAGGCACCCCTGCCAACACATGGGTGCCATCAATGGCACCAATGCAGTCCTAAAAACCATGGAAGTGAGATAACAGTACATGTGAATATGCACATCTACCTAATGAAGGAACTTGTGCTTCACAATTACCTTCAAGAATGAATTCCATCTATGGCTTCCAAGTACCTTTGGGTGAATGGCAGTGCTAGGAGGCTTGATCATCTCATTCCTAAGCTCACCAACAGCATACAAAACCTAGTGGAAGTGTCTGTGCACTATCTCAATGGACCTCCTAAATGACTGGTGGACAATTCTAAATCTTTGGTTGTGACCAACCACATGAAGGAACATTGCAACCTGCTCCTCAACTGTGACCCCCTCTCTATCAGACACTAGGCTCCTAGCTCTAAATAGATTGCATAAAGCAAAAAAGGTGCTCTAGTCATCCTAAGCATGGATAGGCACTCTCCATCATTGGAGTTATAGATCAGGTTTAGAGTCTATTACCTGTGCTGGTCAGCTTCATCCCTAAGTGCATACACTAGAGGGTCAGTGTAACACCCTCGGTGTAATGCCCTAAACAACATACCAAACCATGTCATGAGCATCATGTTTATGTGATAATGCATGTGATGGAAGGTGTAGATAACATTTTTATAACTTCAGATGATCAATAAAAATGTTAAATGATAAGCTATTCCATAACTCATATGTATCAAGTAGGGTTTAAAACTAATTTTTATTGAACAAAAATACCATAGTACATATATGTGGCGCTAAATAAAGTTTGGAATATGAACTTTATAGATGACAATGAAATACTTGCTGTAGAAAAATAACATTGCTAGCCAACATTTCTAATAGCCTAGAAATGCAACTTAGAATCAAATTTAGCTCATAGACTTAGAAGATTTTTAAGTATATAGACAGCTAGACAATGCCATGTTTGGCAATTTATTTTGCGAAATCG
Organism: Miscanthus floridulus; assembly: GCF_019320115.1. Taxonomy (NCBI): domain Eukaryota; kingdom Viridiplantae; phylum Streptophyta; class Magnoliopsida; order Poales; family Poaceae; genus Miscanthus; species Miscanthus floridulus. The sequence continues at coordinate 4,545,874 of NC_089584.1, forward strand.
GGTTAAGAATAGGTGTTAAGTTTTAGCTCGATTTGGTAGCCTCAGATGCCATCTTGAGCATGGTAAAGATGGTTTAGGTCTAGAAGCAACTGTTTATTTGTTATAGGTGCTTTAAAATACATGCACGACATGTTCTTGGGTTGGCCGGGTGGACGCGGTCACCACGATCGGGCGCACGCCGTTACCGCGCTGGTCGCTCGTGCGTGTGCACGCTGCCACACGTGGCTAGCCGCGGCTACATCTAGCCTGGTCACCACTGGCCTCCACTGCGTAGAGCCGCTGCCGCTGCTTGCGTGGCCGTACGGCGCTGCTGGTAGTCCCGCCACGTTGCTGCATTATCGACCCACCCGCGCCACGACATAGTCGCTGCCGGTGCCGTCGCCTCACTGTCATGTCCGAGCTTCTCTCTACACCTCTGTGCCGCTGTTGGATCTGTTCGAGGCCACCACTACCATGCGCACATGGCCGTGCTCACCGTTGCCTTGCCATTTATGGCCCTACGCCGCGCGGGCCATGGCCAGTCGGGGACGCGTGCGCTTGTCCTTTGTGTCTGCATGCATGCCTTCTCGGTCACATCGAGCATGTCCCGCTAAGGCGAGGCCGTGCTGTGCCACCTACCGCCCCGTCTCTCTCTCTCTCTCTCTGCTACCATCGTTAGAGTCGTGCCCATGCAATTGACCAGGGAGTGGTCATCTCCTTTCAATTCTGCCCGCCTATGTCTCCGCCATCAAGTCCTCTTGCTTCCCGACCCTACCTCGCCTTGAATGGTGCCCGGTCGAGCTACAATTTGGCGTTTTTTCTGTTGTCGTGCCGATAAGGCCGCGTCCAGCCATGGACGAGGGCAGCCCTCCTACCGTCCCTCCCGAGCCAACTCACCTGCACCACTAGTTTCGTCTTGCCTCTCTCTCTCCACCTTACGCTCGCCAGTGGAACCACTACCGCCTCCCCGTCACCGCTGACGTGATCGTGCCACCATGGTGCGCCGCCACATGGCTCGACCGCACGTGGCCACACCTCCTCCGCCATCCTCCACCCCAACTGTCACCTCTGCTAGGTCCACGATGGTCTATTGATGCTCCCTCGCTAGCCAGTTAGGTTCTTTTTCATAAGGAATTAGCAATGGTTTTCTAATTTAATTTTTGAGCTGATCTTTGGTAAATCATATAAAATCATGTAGGTGTCCAAAAATTGTGAAACAAATTTTGTTAGGTTCCTAAAATTGTGCTCTATAGGTTGGTGTATTTAGTTCATGTTTATACGTGTTGACATTAGGAGCTATTAAATCATTTGAGGACGCTTAATAATATTAAGTTAATTATTGTAGGAATTTTTGTGGTAAATTGGTGATAGCTTTAGTCCTAAAAATTTTATAGTAGCTTCATTATATTATTATGTGCTCACTGTAATTTTTGTAGCCTTAGAATAGACTAGGCATTAGGATAGTTAAATGCTCTTTGTTTCAATATACATTAAAACATTAGTAGAAATAAAGATATACCCTTAAATTGCAAAACCGAGTGTTTGTTAGTTGAATCCAACACCTTGCTTGATGAAGATGATAGTTAGCTTAGTATCTTAGTCATTAGAGCTAGTGTAGTAGCTTGGTATGCGCATTCTTAGTTTAAGAGTTGTTGTTGCCTGAATGCTAAGTGTTGCATCATCATCGCATGCATGTAGAGAACGAGTTGGCGGAGATCGTGACCACCAGCGATCATGAGTTCGAGGAGATCGTCGAGGAGTACGAGGAGGAGATTCTCATGCAGGAGGAGGTCCTAGAGCCACCACTGACTGACCCAGCTAACACCGCACCTATCCAAGGTAAGCCCCGATGCATAACCTCTATTTTATAATTCACCGTATATAAATGTGTTGTGCATTTACGTTACAGGAATTTTATAAAAACCACATGCATAGATACACCTGTCCTAAGAGTCTTACTAGTGCAGGTTCGAGTAGATGCTATGCTTAGGTCATCGGTAGCGTGAGTAACCTTTTGTTGCTCACAATAGGGGATTGTTATTACTCTCATAATAAAATGATGAAAGAAAAAATGGAGACAGGGCAAGGATATGGTATGGGTATTGGTGGGTGTAACAGGTTGTGTCCTATGATCAACGGGGCTTAGCTTGGTTATACTGTTTTCCCTATTTGTGTTGATTAAGGATCGTCCATTGTTGTGGATGGTAGTCAGGTCACAGACTTATTATCCTGAGCACATACTTGCTTATGCGAGCGGGAAGGCTCATTACCCTCTTGTTGTGGGTTCCAACTCTTTCCAGGCCGACTGATTGGAGGCGGGGAAAGGTGGCGGTCTAAGCACCATACTGAGACCGGGTCTCAAGTGTGGGGGCTTGGAGTCCAAGTTTGGATGGGGACCTAGACCCCGTGACAGGAGTGGAATGGGTTGGTCTTGTTTGTGCCTAGGGTACAAACGAGGCGTGTGTTTCGGGGTACTCAGCTGTGATACATTGGTTCACGAATCGCCGTTTCCATGAGACGGTATGACTTGACTATGGTCTAGCACCGTAGTAAGAACTAGAAGATGAAAGATGGTGAAATGGTTCTAACTGCTTAACTCTTGCTTGAAAGTAGAACAGGTGCTTACTTAGAATGATTAGTTAATGAAGTAATCATGTCTGGTAATAAAACATGATCTTAAGGACGTATTGTTAGTAATGCTTTTCACAAACAAAAAGAAACAACAAACCCATATTGCCTATCATATCCTTGAGAGTCGAGAAACTATTCCCACTAGTCGGGTAAGTCTTGCGAGTACATTGTGTACTCATGGTTTATTTTAGCCCTGTTGCAGGTGCAGCTTGAGGAGTAGCTCTTATGTAGAGGATTCTTCTGGTGGGCACAGACGGATCCTTGTATTATTTTTGCTAGATGTTTATTTTCATTTCGTTATTTAATTATCGCACTCTGAACTCTAGTATTGTAATAAATAATTTCCAAGAACTCTTATTATATGAAATGGACTAAGTATTGTAAGCTCAAACTCATTATTGGATTCTGGATGTAAAATGTGGATTGTTTTGAGGTCTCCCTTGGGGTGTGCTCGACGAAACTGTCCGATGTAGCTCACTTTCGAGGTGCTTAGTGTCTAGTGGAAGACGAGCGCCTCCAAAAGCATGTTATTTCGGGCGGTTCTGCCACAGTCAGGTTTAGTATCAGGTTCATGCCTTTTCCTTTTAAGCCTGGTGGTAACAAAAGACACCATGACCACAACCAGGGCAGCTGCTTGCCTACACATCATCTCATGGCTCACAGAGGGATCCATCTACATGCATATAACAATGTAATACAAACTCAGATCATCATACCCTGCCTGGCCTCAACATGATTGTACAATGATTCAGTAAGCAAATAAAGCACGGCTGCATTTAGGTACATGCTTCTAGATGCTTAGGACAACATCATCGACCATATCATAAAAATACAGAAGCAAACCATATGAACAACAAGAAACACATCAGGTATACAAAGCTCAGCAAGGAACAAGCACATCATAGTAGCAAGTAAGAAAGACTGTAAGAACGACCATCACTGAACTATGATAGCAAACCTTAATCCATCGAGGAATAGCAAGTAGTACTCAAATGAGATGAACGAATCATGAACAACAACTAGGATATGAAACCCTAACATCATCGCCGTGAAGAAGGAGGGAGGATTGGGGGTTGATTTCACCTCGGGTCGGCGTCGGCGCAAAGGAGCGGCGTAGCGGGAAGAAGAACAAGACCCGACAAGGCAGACGAAGCAGATCAGGTCGGAGAGGAAGCAGATCGGGCCAGAAGAATAGCTTCACTACCACCGCACCCACAGAAGAAGAGGGAAGGCGACGGTCGCCTTCACGGAGTCCTCGCGGTCAATGGAGCGGCGTTGCGTCGTAGCAGATCCAAGGCGGGGCAACGGAGACGAAGCCCACCGGGGGAGGATGTCGCCGCGATGCACACTAGCTCACCACTACCACCGGTCTCTCATGTGGATAGAGGAAGGCGAGGAACGTAGAGAAGAAGGAAGGAGTAGCAGCAGCAAGCGCCGCTTATAAAAGCCCTGGGGAGCAAAGCTCCACAGTTTTCGGTCAAAAAACGCCGCTTATAAAGGTGGAGGATTTCACCGGTGGGGAGAGCAAGCGTGGAGCTTTCCCTCTTCCCGCGTGAGCCACCCGCCGCCGCCGAAATCGCCCCCAAATCGCCCGCCCTCGCGCCGCATAGAGCCGCACCCGGGAGAAACGAACCCTAGTTTCGTTTCCCCGGAGCCAGGCGCTCGGGGCCGTTTTGCTCCCGCCGGCCGAGCTCCAGAGCGGGCCAAGCCTCCCAAACACGGGAGTTGCAGCCCAGGAGCGCAGCCAGTCTCCTAGGCCACACTCCCAAATAGGCCTCTGATTTCTGTTAAGCTGTCCTATCGTAGTCATGATCTGCAAAGCCGTCGCCAACTTGCTATCGACCTCAGGAAGTCTGGATGTACATGTACTTTAGGCCCGTTTGGCCGTTTGGTGGAGCTCCGTTGGATTTTGGCTCCGGCGCTTTCATGTACTATAGGCCTTGTTTAGATTGTAAGTTTTTTCACTCTCTCTTCATCACATCAAATCTTTGGACACATGCATGGAGTATTAAATGTAGATAAAAAAATAACTAATTACACAGTTTGATTATAAATTACGAGATGAATCTTTTGAGCCTAGTTAGGCCATGATTGGACAATAATTGTCAAATACAAACGAAAGTGCTACAGTGTCAAATACTGATTCCTAACCTCAATCTAAACAAGGCCATAGTTGTGCTACAAAAGTTATGTTGAAAAGTTGTTATAATAGATTTGTCTGCTAATAGTTATGGACAAAGTTGGATTGCAACCGTCACGTAGAAACGTTGGCATGATAAGTTGTCTTAAAAAGTTATTTCAAGTTGTGGTAATAAGTTTTGTCCCACTAAATGTTATGTTCAAAAAAGTTGAGTAAAATCTTGGAATTTTCTAAAAACAGAAAGTCACAAAATAAATGTTTTCGAAAAAGAAAAGTCTTGGGTTGATCAGATTGTCGCTGGTTTCTAATCCAGCGCACGTTTGTGGTCGTTTGTATTGGAAAGGGTCGTCATCATCCCTGGAACGGGCTACATGTACTTAAATACTTGCAAACTACTACTAATTTATCTGTTATTTGTACGTCATGAACATGACTATATACTATTCGTCAACCGGCGAAGAGTTGGTTGATTCCTGAACGTACTTTAACAATGCTAAATATGGTGCTCCCACCTTATCATAAAATAGGTTCTTCTACGCACGCTGCATTTTGAAATTACGTTTGACTTTGTAGATAATCATGCATGTATTATGCCCGTTCATTTTTTTAAAACGATCAGATTTATAGAAGAGTATCAATATTTATAACATAAGATATGGATATTGTGAAAATATATTCCACACGACAAATCCAACAACGCTTATTTGATATCATAATATTGATGTTTCTTTGAATAAAACTGATAAAATTTAAAATAGTTTGACTCAATATTATGTTAGAATTATATTGTTGTTCGAACAAGGGACGTAGATTAAGTTAGAATGTTAGATATTAGCTCATTGCAGATAACTGATGAAACCTGCCCTCAAGCAATGGTGATCCCCCCCCCCCCCCCCAAAAAAAATTGAGATTGTAACTTTGAGCGTTGGGCGTTGACTCTATGCATATAATAAAGAACTGTACAAACCACACAAAGACTCGGAACCCAACGAACATTGCAAATACGACTAGAAATAAACCTTCCGATTACATTCCTTTGGAAATTGGAAGGGACAGAACCCTGCAATTCCGATCTTCGGGAGCTCCAATGAAGCCCCTAGCAGTTCTCTGCATGCAAATCTTTCTGTTACTCTCCAGCTTCTCCTGTTCGATGCAGGCCGACTACACCTCGATCTTACTCCTACAATCACACCGGCAACCTTGTCTTCCTCTACGGCGGGCCGGCGACACCTCACACCCGGTGTATGGATAGCGAAGCCGCCGTATGGGATGACCTTCTTCGCGCACCCCACCGGCCGCGCCTCCGACGGGAGATTGGCGATCGACTTCATCGGCAAGCCCTGCTGCTGCCTCCTTCCGGCAATATGCATGCAAGCACACATGGTTCAAAACCACCGGACTTGCCGGAGCGGTGAGGCTGACGTATGACGTCCTCCATCCGTTTCCATGCAGCCGAAGCGCTGGGGCTCCTTCTCCTCCTGCCGTCGTTGTCGGCGGCGGCGAACCAGAGCTTCCGGCGAGGCGTGAACTTCGCGGTGGGCGGCGCCACGGCGCTGGAGCGGGCCTTCTTCGTGGACAAGGGCTTCAAGGCCGTTTCTCCGTTCAACATCTCCCTCGGCGTCCAGCTCGGGTGGTTCGACGCCCTCAAGCCCGCGCTCTGCGGCGGCTCACCCCAAGGTTCTTTCTCGCGACACGCTACCACACGCAAGAATCGTCGTTGATTCGCAATCGCAAGTGCTCAGACCTGAAACGTACTACTACGATCTGTACGTAGCATGCCAGGGGTACTTGTCGACGGCGCTGTTCATCGTCGGGGAGCTCGGCTGGAACGACTACGCGATCATGCTGCTCGCCGGCAAGAGCGTCGGCGAGGCGGCATCTCACGTGCCTGAAATCGTTGGAAACATCTGCGCGGCCACGGAGGTACATGATCGAGCTTATACGGTTGTGTTCCACATCTCCACTTCACACTCTCGCCTGTGCCTCGCCGCAGAAACTGAAAAAGACGGCAGCAAGACGGTGGTGGTGTCGGGGATCCCACCGCTGGGGTGCGCGGCGGCGAACCTGGCGCTCCTGGCGAACCAGACCGGGGCAGAGCTGGAGCCACGCACGGGGTGCCTCAGGTACCTGAACCTTCTCTCCAAGAACCACAACCGGCAGCTCCGTCGGGCTCTGACGCGCCTCGGCGCAAGGCACCCCGGTGTGAGGCTCATCTACGCCGACTTCTACGCGTCCATCGTCGACTTCGCGACGTCTCCCGACCGCTACGGCTTCAACGGCACTGATGGCGACAGTGCTCTGAAAGCTTGCTGCTGCGGCGGTGGCGGGGGTACAACTTCAACCTCACCGCGCTGTGCGGCATGCCGGGCGTCAGCACCTGCGCGGACCCGTCGGCGTACGTGGACTGGGACGGCGTGCACCTCACCGAGGCGGCGAACCGCCGCATCGACGATGGCTGGCTCGGTGGCCCGTACGCCCACCCGCTCATATTAAGCACGAACTAGTAGCGTAATACTAATGTTTAGCTAAATACCTACAGGTAATAAGAAAAAAACTACACGGTACTTATTTGCAATACAGAGAGTGGTCACAGCTATTTACGTGTACTGTATCCAACATTCATGGATGTGTATTGTTCAGGTTACAAAACATGCATGGAACCCATACTGCATTTGCGGGTGGTCTCTGTCAGTTTCAGTTCAGGGGCCACTAAAAATTCCCACAGTGCTGCTAGTCAGACTCTGCTATTTAACAGAGCTATATGTGTGCTACCATTTCATAGCTGAATTCACTGTCAATAAAGGAAGGGAAACAGTAGGCACCAAGAGATAGCGAACACATACGAAATAGGAAAACCGCCACAGGAATAAAAAAAACATTTGCACGAAGCCGTAGAAAGAAGCATTAGAACAACAAAATGCTAAAAAGTCAGAGAGGCATTCTGCTAAATTTCTTAGAATGATCAAGCTAAAGAGCAGGGGAACAATTCAGGGAGCAAAGCTACTACCAAAAAACAGGATATTCCAACAATCAAGAATTGAAAAGCATGGCACAGATGAACAGAAGAACAGACAGGACCAAGTCATTAACCTGCCATTGCCTTCAGACAGAAGGAAAGCCCAGCTCCTTGTAAGTATTTTTATTAATTCTATCACATGACAAATTTCTTAGTGGTAAAAAGTAAGTTGACCTCTAATTTTTAATGCAAACAAGAATGTTCTGAGTGGTAAAGGATCAAGCAACCAATAACGTGTTTAGTTGCCAGGCCAAATTCCAAAAAAAATGCTACAGTACCCATCACATCGAATCTTGCGATACGTGTATGGAGCATTAAATTTAGGCGAAAAAAAACTAATTGCACAGTTTGGTTGGAAATCGCGAGACGAACGTTTTGAGTCTAATTAGACCATGATTGAACACTAATTGCCAAATAAAAACAAAAGTGCTACAGTAGCCCAAAATCCAAAATTCACCCAACTAAACACCCTCCAAGTAGCAATTGACAGAAATGCTCTCTGCCATCACATTGGCCAGTCTATTCCTGAATATAGGTGTTATAGCCTGATATAGGGCACTGAGGTGAACAGAACACTGGCTAGCAAGCTGCTTCAATACAACACTTTAAAGAATTTGTGCCGATGGTCATTAGCCATCCGTTGTGTCATTGAAACTATATGTGACAAAATTACATTTCTAACTAACCTGACTTTTGTACAGCTACTGAAGTGCATGGATTAGGACAAGGTGGCAAGTCTGCAGCAGAACTCAATTTGACCTATCGTAGAACTGATTACCAAAACAACTAAAATTATCAAAATGTCCATGAGACTGAAGTTATCAAAATATCTCAAGGTGCAAAGCATATCATGAAGCGTGTAGAGTAAAACATACTGAACTATTTCAAACAACTGACATATCACAACAGACACATTGTTTGATTAAACCATTTGAGTGTTTTTAACCTGCACTTGTCAATATTTACACTTATCCTTAAATGCATCATACTCATGAACTCAATTGTTGTAATCTGCATTTTGGTGGAGAAATACAAACATGGACATATATATAATTATATAAAGTTTTCAGTTCAGGAAGGAGACCACAGGAACAACTTAAACAAAAACACCAAAAAGCGATGCCTCGTGCTGCATCTCAGCCCAAAAGGAGCCTTTTAACGCGAAACAAAATACATGTGAGCCATTATATGGCAAAGAAAGCAAGGGGGATTAAACAAATCCTAACAAATACCCATTTGGGCATCCAAAGGAGAAATAGTTCACAGCTTCATCCATGAAATTTCACTTAGTGCACACTGCACATACCTGCAATGGTATGATGAAGCGCTAAACTGCATATGCTGCGATTCAGAGGTACATGTTCTTTGACTGTTCCCAACCATAATTCCCTATTCGCTTGCTTATCAAATTTTCATATGGTGAATTCAGGAAATGAACCATGAAGTTTGGAGCAACGGAGCTCAGTTGGTGTCACTGAATTAGAGTTAGAAAGCCTCACTGATAAGGTCACATTGGTCACTGAGTTGAGTGAGCAAATTTTAGGCTTTCTGTGGTTATATGCATCCGGAGATTCAGTTCAACTAAACAATCCATCACGCAGCAACATTTTTCTAATTCGGAAAGGGGAGGAGATGGGATAGGAGGGTAGGGGTACATACCTGATGGTCGCCTCCAAGTCCTCGACGGTATGCATCTGGAACAAGCTGTTGTCGCCACACTCCAGCGTGCCCTCAGCAACAGTAGGAGGCCCGAAGACACCGGTGTTGGTTTCCCAGGCACCGCGGTCACACGTCCGCGCGCGAAGGAGCCACCGATGCTCCAAACTCTCTCGTGCGAGGAAAGCCGAGGGAGTTTTAATAAACCTGATACCTTGTGGGTTTGCAGGATGTCAAAACACACAACACATACATTTATTTGTTGCATTAAACACCATTTGAGAACATCCAGTATCACAGCAAACATAAATAAAAAGTCGCAACAAAGTAATGGTTTTAGCCTTGAAACAGTATGAACGTAAGCAAGTACAAAACTATCCAGCAGCATATGCCAATTATAAGAGAAACCTCAGACTCGAAGAGAACAGGCATTTACATGACCAAACCATATGAAAACACCATTCTCTCCTCCATACAAACTACTCCACGGCTAATACAAAGTTTAAGTACACAGTATTGCCATAGCCTAATTATTCATAAAAGTACGATAACACCCTATGATTGTCATTTCGTCAACCTATATGATCCTGATAGATTAATGGTTACTCAGCAGTGAACTAAATATGCTGCAGCCTTGGTATTGACCCTAAATCCGGTGGAACTCTTCAGCAGCTTGAACACAAAGGCCCTGAAAGCAAAACAATTCCGAAATGATTAGTTGATCAGATTATGGGAGCAATTTAGAGTTGCATATTACAGTAAACCAGAATTAAATTTCCTAAACATTGCAACCCCTTCGAAAGGAACAATCCTGCAAGTACAAAGAGATACAGCTTCAGTTACATGCATCACAAGAGGGGTCACCAAGTAACTTAAATACAAGTTCTAACTCAAAGTCTCAAATACCACCTAGTTCAAGCTTCACAAAAATATGGATGAAGATTCATGGACATGAACATCCAACCTGTCAATGAGTTTGCATATCAGATTCTTCCTTTGCAGAGAGAACATACAGGAAAAACAAAAGCAAAAACGAACACAATACAGACAAACTACTGCTTGATAATGCAAGATCAAATGGTAAAAAGTGCCCAGCTCACTGACAACAGTCAAGTGCCACAAGTGTTAGCAATGCAATTATCTAGAGAGCCTTGACATTAAATCCAAACAATAATGAATGACGCCTTACGAATAGCCAGGCCAAAATTGGAATCGGTGTTTTTAAATCATCACTCATCACACCAATAAACACCCCAAATATATTCATTAAATGTAGGGGCGAAAGCCCCTCCAGATTCCTCAAAAAAAAAAAAATCATTAAAGAACAGAAATCACTTCACTTAAAGCAAAGCAGCAAACTAAAAACTACAATAAGATTGGTTACTAGAATACAGAAGTCAGTGACACAAGTAGATTTGAGCTTCATGGTCTAAGGATCCAACTGAAAACAAAGCTTTTAATATCATCGTGCAAAAATTTGGGAGTAAGCAAGACTCACGTTAATCAGACAAACACTGCCAGCTCTGGACAGCTAAAGATGTTATCCCCATTGTCTTCCAGGGCAGGGTAAGAAGCAACAAGCGAATCCTGTGCACCAATGTACAAAGAGTTGTATATCTTCCAATACACTTCACGTACTTTCCTTGCTGGATGGAAGAGACCTTGCAGGCAATAATTTAAAATCACAGCTGGACCTAGCGCAACCCTCATCCCCTCAATTGCCTCCATGACAGCATTTATAACATGGGAAGATGTCTCAAATATGTTGGGCCAAACATAGTTAAGCAGATGAACAAGAGCATCTTCACAACCCAAGCCAGCAACACCTAGAGCCATGTGCTTAACAGCAGAGGCAGCAGTCTGGCGGTGAACCAGATCTCTATCCATTAAAGCATCTTCAAGTAAGGGGGTGACAGCATATATGTAATCTTTGCCCATCTCACCAATATACTCAAAGAGGAAAGAGAGTGACTTCAGAACACCATTTTGGACATTGAGCTCTGGGACCCGGTACTCATTCATAAGGGCAGGCAAAACTGTGAAAGGTGAGCAAGTTTCAGCAACAATGGCAATTGCTACAGTTGTGCAGACACGGTTCTGTCGCTCCTGCACCTTCAAGTTATTCAACAGGGTGGCCAACACGTCCTGTGGCCCTATAGCCTTTGCAATATAACCAAATGTGTTCACAGTGGCTATCCTAATACCCTTCTTATGAGCCTTCAATATTTCAAGCAGCTCAAAACAAATCCTCATCCATTCCCTTGCTGGCACAAATTCTGCTCCACGATCAGCAATCCTACCAACAAGATCAATGCAGTTCTCTTGGACCTTCTCATGCCTGTTCTTCAAGATGGGGGTCAGATGAGGAAGAAGGTCTTTGATTGGAGGAGTCATTTTAGTCATACCAATGACATTGACGATAGCCTTCAAGGCTCCAAGAATTGAACCCAACACCTCAGGATACTCCTCCCCTAAGTACTCATACAGCACAACACCCAAGTGACCCACAAGCTGCTCCTCCTGGCACTGCTTCATAACAATTGCTATCCTGGAGATCAGATCAGCAGCTTGCTGCCTAACTTTTGCACTCTTGTTGTTCAATCGCCACTTGATGGTACCACAAATCTGAGGAAGGTAAGGCTTAACTCTCTGTCCAATTGCATTAACCACAGCTCCAAAACCATTAAGCATGACATTTGCACCATCACTAGTCTGCTCTTGGAAAGCATATAAGATACCGTCAATAAGCAGCTCCTCCAGAGCATCAATATCTGAAGCACCCAAGTTGGCCACCACCTTCTCAATTGTTTCCATCACCATTCTTCTGTAGGGCTCGCTTTCATCTTTCAGATCCTCAACAATCTTCCCAACAATATCAGCAACTCCAACCTTGTTTGCCATCTCCACTGTAGTTTCCACAAGCTGTTTATAGTTCCTGCGATCTAGAGCCATTCTCCTGATCCAGAAGTGCTTGAAGAATTTTGGAAGGATGTCATTCCGGATATAATCAGCCTCCACCCCCTCTGTACTGACACACTGTTTCACAACCTTGAGGACAATCTTCTTCATCTCTTCATCTGGAGATTGGAACTCCCTAATGAGGACCTGCATCACCTCCTTTGTGTAGAAACTAGCATACACAGCATCCATAAGAGGGATGATGAAACCAATGGCCTTCAGGAAGGCAGCTAGGACCTTCCCGCGGTGAGATTTGACACCCTTCCACAAAGGCTTCAATACAGTATCAAAACTTTCTATACCATATGGTGCAGCAGCCTCAGCAAGTGCAGCAAGAGAAAGGGCAGTAATTGTCCTGACTTTCTGGTTCTCATTGCTCAGACCATGCTCAATGATCTCAACTAGTGACTTGAGATGTGGCAGAACAGCACAGCCCATGAGAATAGCAATCTGCTGAACGATTTTGATACCAGTGTGCCGAGCCTGCCAAGACTTCTTACTTTGACAGACAGCCTTCAAGAATGGTAAAAGAGCAGGGATGCCCAAAGCAGATGCCACCACGCTGAACGCCCTAGCAGTGGTGTTCCTCACATACTCATCAATGTTATCAATATCCGGTCTCATGGCAGCAATCATAGTAGCAAGACCAGCTGCTTTGCTAAGATTTGAGATAATCTCCCTGCCCTCAACACGAGCATAGTAGTCCTCATCAATCAACAACGGTTCAATAACCACAAGAATCTTGTGCACAAAGGGACGGACCAACTCATCCAGCTTATACAGTACCCTATCAATAACCTGCACCAGGAGGTGCCTCTCCTGGTCCTCCAGTGTTGGCTGCATGAGTAAGGGCAGGATTTTGCTGAAAAGTGGTCCAGCACCGAATTCCCGGGCTTTGTCTGCCAGCTGCTGAAGTGCTGTTTTACGCTGTGGGGGTGTGCCATTCTTCACTTTGAGCAACAGTTTCATGATTTTTCTCTCCTTCTGCTCCTCTGGAGATAGCTGTTCCTCCTCTTCCTCATTCAGCAATGCTCCAAAGTATTGGTAATCCTCCGGCTTCATGAGCGGTAACCCACCAGTCGTCTCCTTGGGCAGATCAAAATGCTGCCCACGATTCTCCTCTGGAATAGCATAAAGTGGTGTCCCCAGAGGTGTTGGTGTGGCAAGCAGCTTCTCAAGAATCTTGTACCCCTCCTGCGGGAACATGGCATCAAGCTCCTCATCGGTGAGAGGCCTGTTCCTCTCCTGAATGTCCTGCTGCCACCGGGATTGGTTGTACAGGTCCAGAGTCATAGGTCCACGAGCGATCTGGCTAGGAGTTGGTGTGGCAAGGTCCTCTGCACCAAATGGCGTCGGCCCAGGGGTATAACCAGCAGGTGCTGCAGCACCACCAAGACCACCGGGGGTTGCACTCCCCATACTGGCTGGCGTCTCATCCCACCTTGATCTTCTGCTTCTTACCAGGGGTTGGCGTGACACCACCAGGCAGCTTTGGGGTAGCATCCCAAGCCCCAGAAGGAGTTGCCCCAGGAGTCGCACCGCCAGCTGCAGGTGTCGCATCAGCATCAGCCATCCTCCCTGGAGTTGGTGTCTCATCCCATCTGTTCCTTCTGACAGAAGGCGTCACGTCTCCAACACGTCCCGGGGTGGCATCCCAACGCCCAATCCCAGGAGTCGCGTCAGGGGCATCCCAGTCCGACGATGTCTTTGCCTTCTTGGCACGGGCAGCAGCATCGCCTTCCTGCGACTGATCCCACCTGTTGCGCCGCTTCGTCGTTGTGGCGGCTGGCTGCTCAGGAACGGCGGCAGCCTTCCTCTCCTCCTTCACCTTCTCCTCTTCCTTCTTCTTCTTAGCAATCACCCTGAGCAGGTCCTCCTTCTTCTTCTGCAGCGCGGCATCGCGCATGACGTCGGCGTAGTTCCGCACCGCGGGGTCCGGGGTGGCCTCCCCGGCGGCGAACGGGTCATGGCGCTCCGGCGAGATGATCTGGTTGAGGCGGCGGCGGCGGTAGTCGTCCTCGCGGTCGATGATGCGCTGGGACCGCTTGGGCAGCCCTAGCCCATCGTCGTCGCCGTCGGCCGAGCGCGGGAGGTCGGCGGCGGCGATGGCGTGGCCCGTGTAGGTCGCGAGCCGGCGCGGCGCGGGGGCGGCGGCCTCGTCCTCCGCGGCGGCGTCCTCGGAGGCAGGGATGGAGGTGTCGTAGCCGGCGAAGCGGTCCGGGTCGGCGCCCCCGCCGCCGTATAGATCGGTGTCGAAGGTGACGGAGGACACGGCCATGGACGCGCCGGCCGCCAGCGCCTCCTCCTCCTGCGCGCGCGCGAGCTCCGCGTCGATCGCGTCCATGGCGGCGGCGCGGGCGCGGGTTAGCTAGGGTTTAGTGGAGGAAGGGGACGATGATCGATGTCGAAATCAAATTTCCTTTGCTGCGGGGGATTTGTTATCCGGGATTACGATAGCCGCGGATTCTGGTCGTTATTTATTTTGACAACGACATTCTGGTGGGTTACGCGCCTCCGACGAGAAGCCGGTTTAGCTGATTTTTTTTTTGGCCCTTTTTTTTTTTTGAAAGATTTTTATAATTTATAAATAAGCCCCTGCCACTGGAATACGAAAAATCGCTATTCACTCAGTTTATTTTCCATAATAAGATTATGCAGGAGAGATGGCCGAGCGGTTCAAGGCATAGCATTGGAACTGCTATGTAGACTTTTGTTTACTGAGGGTTTGAATCCCTCTCTTTCCGTTTCTCTTAGCGCGTGTTTAGTTTCCACCCTAAATTCTCAAAAAGTGCTACAGTACCCATCATATCGAATCTTGCGGTACGTACATGGAGCATTAAATGTATACGAAAAAAGCTAATTGCACAGT
This sequence comes from Miscanthus floridulus, assembly GCF_019320115.1. Lineage (NCBI taxonomy): Eukaryota > Viridiplantae > Streptophyta > Magnoliopsida > Poales > Poaceae > Miscanthus > Miscanthus floridulus. The sequence continues at coordinate 4,561,123 of NC_089584.1, forward strand.
TTGGTTGAAAATTGCGAGACGAACGTTTTGAGCCTAATTAGTCCACGATTGAACACTATTTGCCAAATAAAAACGAAAGTGCTACGGTAGCCCAAATTCCAAAGTTTGGGCAACTAAACACGCGCTTAATTCATCAATGTTAGCGGTAGAGCAGTAGCGGGACCGAAGCATGAGCCTTAAAAAAAGCTAGGATTCGAAGTCAAATGTTCAAGAAAAGACGGACGGAAGGTATCCTTTCAAAAAAATATAGACTCTGATCTCGGCGCCGTGACAATTGGCGTGACGTCGAGGTCCAGGGCTATTTTTTGCGTGTCGTTGACGTGGCTGCTTGTGTGGCGCGGACGTGGCATGAGCTCGGCGTTGTAGATCTTGACGTCAAACTCGACGCCGTAGATCTTTGACCATTCATTTGCTTTATTTTATATTGTTTATGCTTATAAGCTTATAATCATTGGATAGTATAATTTCTTACAAATCTAATCATATAAAGTTTGTATCATAATAGTTAAAAATTATTAATCTAATTATTAGGTAAAGTTTTTAAAGTTTAAATCTTGATGTGCGTGTGCGCCAGATATAATGGATAGGAGGCTAGCCGCTAAGGGCACCACCAACGCGGGCGAACAAAGCTGTTAGCCTCATGAAAAAATATAGTACACATAAGCAAGCAAGAGAGAGAACTCACATTTTCCTAACGCAGATACATGCTCTATTGCAGCTTTAAAATGGTTCTGCAGCTAATTTTAAGGATGCACAAGTGCTAGAACACCACCCTTCCTCTGTAACGCGCGACTGAGGCTTTGTTTAGTTTCAGGGTGTTAAGTTTTGGGGTGTTACATTGGGATATCGCATGAGTGTTTAGATATTAATAAAAAAATAAATTATCGAATTCGTCAGTAAACCACGAGACGATTTCATTGAGTCTGTTCGCTAGTTGGTTTCTGGGCTAATAAGTCCGGCTGGTGCTGGTTTGTTGTGAGAGAAAAATACGGTTGGCTGGCTAATAAGCTCTGGCTAAAACCAACCAGCGAACAGGCTGATTAAGCCTAATTAATCCACAATTAGCACGTATGTTACTGTAGCACCACATTGTCAAATCATGGACTAATTAGGCTTAAAAGATTCGTCTTGTAAAATAGTCATAATTAGTTATTTTTTTAGTCTATATTTAATACTTCATTCATGCGTTAAATATTCGATGGGATATGGTGTAAATTTTTAAAGGAGAAACTAAACCAGCAGCCTGTTCGTTTGGTCATATTTAGCTTATAAACCATAGCTTATTGATCAACGAACAATATTTTTTTCTCACACTAAACTAACACTACTGTGGCCTCAACTTTTCGTCGGATAAGGCCTATGCAGCTTCTACAAGCTATTCCTAACAACTGCGAACCATCGTTTGCTGTGACATGGACAATGGATGCTGAGATGGAACCTGGGCAGTACGCCCAGCCAGGTGCGTTGGGGAAGCCTAAGAAAACTCCTTGTCCGTGTTGGTTGTGCGAGCGGCAGAACGTGGATAGGATGCGAGTGGTGTAGCTGGCACCTCCCCGCCGTTCGTCCCCGCCGCGACACGAGTCCGCCCTCCTGGCCAGTATTTTCTTGAAGAATCCTCCTGGCAACTATCACCACCACAGTGACTTCATCAGGGACCCACGCGTCAGCGACTTCATCTATGTAGCATCAAGCAACCGTAGCCGTAGCCAGCCGCGGCGGAACTGCCGAACCACCACCACCCTGGCTCCCTCCGCCGCCAGCCTGCCTGGTTGCCTCCCGGCTGGCTGCCCCCGCCTCCGCTGCGGCGTGCGCCATTGCTCCCCACGCCGAGAGCACGCAAGACAAGACACGGGAGGGAAGCACCCAGAACCTATACCAAACAACAAAGGGGAAGCGGCAAAGGCAAGGCAAAAAGGATGCGGTTATCTACTCCCATTCCCATACGCTTCCCTTCCACTGCGCTGCCTCCGCAACTACCGCCTCTGCTGTTGCCGCGGCCACCCCACCGCCTCGCGTCCGTCCTCGCTCCTCGCTCAGCGGCGCGGCGCCGCGGACTCCCGCCCCCTCCTCCGGCCGTGACCTCTATCATGCGCCGGTGCGGTCGCCGCAGGGCCGCGCCCCCTCCGGCCGCTGCCGGCGGCGGCGGGGAGGTCGCTGTCCCCGATGCCCAGGAAAAGGTGAGGCTTTGCTGGCTTCTCTACTCTACCCGGTTATGGGCATCTGCGCGTCATCGGCTCGGCCTTCGCTTTGTTTAGTTCACTTTGATTTTAGTCTTCGTAGTAGTAGTAGTGGACTGTTCAGAATCCGCGTCTCCAGGTTTTGGTTCGCGGTTCCACTGCCGCATTGGCTTGTAGTTTTGTACCGCTGATAGATTTCGCTGTGGACTTGTTCGACTGGTGTGAGGATCAGGTTCACTGGAGCCTCGAGGTGTGTGCTAGATGAGAATAAATTTGGCGACAAGTGACTGTTTAGATGCTTTTGAAGATAGATGCCTGTACCTAATTATGCTAAGTTACTCTTCTCTATCAATGAAATTGGCACAATCTCGTGCCTGTGCGTTTTTTTTAATTAAGCCAAGTTCAAATCTGGATGCATAATCGTTGTGATGTCTTAGCGTGCTTCAACTGATTGGATAATTGTCAAACTTCACAAGCTCTGAGATACACTACCGTAGTTTAGATGCAATTCTAGTTTGTGATTATGTTTTAACGCTCTGTGATTGCTCATCACTCTTTCGCGGAGAAGATGTGGAAACATAGATTACATCTGTCACTTCTGGTTTGTTTCATGTTACAAGTCACTTCTGGTTCATTGCTATTTGCTAAGTGCTGATGAATGTGAACTTCTCTTTTTGGTGTCTTGCTGGTACCTGCAGAGAGATGGTACAGACCTCAAGACACTAGCTACAAGATTTTGGAAAGTTGCTGCTCCCTACTGGTGGTCTGAGGATAAAACCCAAGCAAGGCTGAGGCTTGCTGCTGTGTTTGCTCTCACATTGGGAACCACAGGGATTAGTGTTGGATTTAACTTCCTCGGTCGTGACTTCTACAATGCCCTTGCTGGTATGGCTTGGTGTTCTGTTAAAATTGCAATGCTTTTGTAAATTTAGTGTTAACGTTCTGGATAAATACTCAAACACAGAATAGCCAGCACACTTGATAAGACTACGAATTTAGGATAAGGGGAGGAGGTGTTTCTTTAAAGCACATAAAGGGTTATTCATTATAAAAAAATAATTATCTCATTTAGATTTCGGTGATCTTTGTATCCGAAGGCAAAAATAATGATATTTTTTTCTCTCTCGAACACGCAGGAGAGCTGCGTAGCTTTGTATTATATAGGCAAAAAAGAGTGGTCCTTACAAAGCCCCTCTTACTAGGACCACGGTAAGAGGGGGTAAAACAAAACAAATAGAAGAGCCTTTCTGAGATTACAATAAATCAACCTGACTAAGGGTCCGTTTGGTTTGGCTTTTGGCTTTGGCTTTTGGCCCCAAAAGCCAAAAGCCCAACCAAAAGGACTGCTTTTTCAGGCGGCTTTCTCAGAAGCAGCTGCTTTTCCGTAGTACAGTTTTGAAAGCTGGTTTGACCCTACTTTTGGCTTTTGGCTTTCTGCTTTTCGAAATTGGTGGAATAAAAAGCTCTTCCATAGTTGTTTTAAGAGAGATAAAGATAGAAGGTATATTTTATACTTGTTTAACCAAACAGCTTTCAACTTTTCTACAGCTCACAGCCCACAGCAGCTTTCTCACAGCTCACAGCCCACAGCAGCTTTCTCCTACAGCCACACAACAACAACAACAACAACGCCACACAACAACAACAAAGCCTTTAAGTCCTAAACAAGTTGGGGTAGGTTAGAGTTGAAACCCAACAGAAGCAATCAAGGGTTCAGGCACGTGAATAGTTGTCTTCCAAGCACTCCTATCTAAGGCTAAGTCTTTGGGTATATTCCATCCTTTCAAATCTCCTTTTATTGCCTCTACCCAAGTCAACTTCGGTCTTCCTCTGCCTCTCTTCACGTTACTATCTTGGCTTAGGATTCCACTACGCACCGGTGCCTCTGGAGGTCTCCGTTGAACATGTCCAAACCATCTCATCCTATGTTGGACAAGCTTTTCTTCAATTGGTGCTACCCCTAATCTATCATGTATATCATCGTTTCGAACTCGATCCCTTCTTATATGACCGCAAATCCAACGCAACATACGCATTTCTGGGACACTTATCTATTGAACATGTCGTCTTTTTGTAGGCCAACATTCTGCGCCATACAACATAGTAGGTCTAATCGTCGTCCGATAAAACTTATCTTTTAACTTCTGTGGTACCCTTTTGTCAAATAGGACACCAGATGCTTGCCGCCACTTCATCCACCCTGCTTTGATTCTATGGCTAACATCTTCATCAATATCCCCGTCTCTCTGTAGCATTGATCCTAAATATCGAAAGGTATCCTTCCTAGGCACTACTTGACCTTCCAAACTAATATCTTCCTCCTCCCGAATAGTAGTGCCGAAGTCACATCTCATATACTCAGTTTTAGTTCTACTGAGTCTAAAACCTTTGGACTCCAAAGTCTCCCGCCATAACTCCAGTTTTTTATTCACTCCTGTTCGGCTTTTATCAACTAGCACTACATCGTCCGCGAAAAGCATACACCAAGGGATGTCCCCTTGTATGTCCCTTATGACCTCATCCATCACTAAGGCAAACAAATAAGGGCTCAAAGCTGACCCTTGATGTAGTCCTATCCTAATCGGGAAGTCATCCATGTCACCATCACTTGTTCGAACTCTAGTCACAACATTGTTGTACATGTCCTTAATGAGCCCGACGTACTTCGTTGGGACTTTATGTTTGTCCAAAGCCCACCACATAACATTTCTTGGTATTTTATCATAAGCCTTCTCCAAGTCAATAAAAACCATGTGTAGGTCCTTCTTCTTCTCCCTATACCGCTCCATAACTTGTCTCATTAAGAAAATGGCTTCCATGATTGACCTTCTGGGCATGAAACCAAATTGGTTCATAGAGACCCGCGTTATTGCTCTCAAGCGATGCTCGATAACTCTCTCCCATAGCTTTATAGTATGACTCATCAACTTAATTCCCCAGTAATTAGTACGACTTTGAATATCCTCTTTATTCTTGTAGATCGGTACCAATATACTTCTCCACTCATCAGGCATCTTGTTCGATCGAAAAATATGATTGAACAGCTTGGTTAGCCATACTATAGCTATGTCCCCGAGGCATCTCCACACCTCAATTGGGATACCATCCGGTCCCATTGCCTTACCTTCTTTCATCCTTTTCAATGCCTCTCTGACCTCAGATTCTTGGATTCCCCGCACAAAGCGCCTATTGGTGTCATCAAAAGAGTCATCCAACTGAAAGGTTGTGTCCGTATTCGTACCATTGAACAATTTATCAAAATACTCTTGCCATCGATGTCGGATCTCATCCTCCTTCACCAAGAGATGCTCCCTTTCATCCTTAATGCACTTAACTTGGTTGAAGTCACTTTTCTTTCTCTCACGAACCCTAGCCATCCTATAAATGTCCTTCTCTCCTTCCTTCGTACTCAAACATTGGTAAAGATCCTCGTACGCTCTACCCTTTGCCACACTTACAGCTCGCTTTGCAGTCTTCTTTGCCACCTTGTACTTCTCTATGTTGTCCACACTTCTGTCATGGTACAAGCGTCTATATCACTCTTTCTTCTCCTTAATAGCCCTTTGGACTTCCTCGTTCCACCACCAAGTATCTTTAGCCTCGCCTCCACTTCCTTTGGTTACTCCACACACCTCTGAGGCCACCTTCCGAATGTTGGTTGCCATCTTCTCTCACATGTTGTTTATGTCCTCTTCTTCCTTCCAAGAGCCCTCTTTGACAACCATTTCCTTGAATACCTCTGACGTCTCCCCTTTTAGTTTCCACCACTTTGTTCTTTTAATCTTAGCTTGTTTATCCCTATGGGCACGCACCTGAAAACGAAAGTCTGCCACCAAAAGCTTATGTTGAGAAACAACACACTCCCCTGGTATCACCTTGCAACCCAAGCATGCTCGTTTTTCCCACAGCCACAGCTCAACCAAACACACCCTAAGCAATTGCATTGGACCTAGAGCCCAAGACGCCCTAGTTCAAGGTTTTGGAGGTTTCTTGCCCCAGCCAGAACCCAGAGATGTCCCTCCAGCTGCAAGTTTCTCAATGAGGTTGAGACACTTGGTGAAGCTCCATAAAAAACACAGGCGTTTCGTTGCTTCCACAAAATCCATGCCCCCAAAATGACGGAGTTTACTCCTTTCCTGTGTTCTTTACCAACTCCTTTGCTGATTTTCCTCCACCAAGTGGCAAAGCTGTGTTCCGTTCTATTAGGTACCAGCTGCTGTAAATTAAGTGGAGAGAGCACACTATGCCAAAAATTGTCTTGCAAAGACACATGTTGTAAGAATATGCTGAATAGTTTCTTCTTCTTGGTCACAGAGTAGACATTTATCTAGATGAGGAAGCCCCCTCTTTGTTATCTGATCTGCTGTCCAGCATTTATATTTTATGGCTAGCCAAAGGAACATCTTGCACTTTTTTGGTGCCCAAGATTTGTATGCTGACTTGGAAGAGAAGGAACCTGATATGTCATGCTTCCAATGACGCTGATCATCATCATTTGTGAGGGTAAAATTCAGAAGAGCATCCCAAAGTTTGAGGAACTCTATCAGACCATTAAGAGAAAGGCCACCACGTATGTCTTGTACCCACATCCGGTTGTCCAACGTCTCCTCGGCCGTGCGAGTTTTTAGGATCCTTGATTGCAGACAAGCTGCAACCTCCAGTGCCATGTCTACTAGGGAGCAACCATGTAACGAACGGTCTGTCCAGAATAAGGTGTTTCTTCCATAGCCCACGTTTGTTATCATCGAGATTGCAAACATTCTTCGGGCATGTGGATGAGAGGGGATTTCCAAACCTGACCATGCTCTATATGTTGAAGTTCTTTGCCACCATAACCACTTCATTTGTAAAGCCCATCCCATAATTTCCAGGTTCCTGGATACCCAAGCCACCTAGGTCCAAAGGCCTTTGCACTTTCACCATCCCACCACATGTGAACCATATAAACAAGTCTCCCTATGGCTAAAGGTTCATTTTGTACTATTCAAATTGGTTGTACAATAGCCTCTTGGGTTGTTTGCTTATTCATGTTTTGTGTTTTCTTTTGCAAGATAAGGATCAACAAAAGTTTACCACGCAACTGCTCTACTACCTGGGTGCTTTTGCTGGAGGAATTCCGGTGAGCATATAGCTGCTCTTTTTGTAGGTATTGCTCTTCATGCTGTTAGCCCATTACAACTATTTGTACTACCTTGGCTGGAGTAGCGAAGTGTTAGCATGTGACTAATATTTTACATTTTATGCAAAATTCCATTTCCCTATCAGCAACCTTTTCGTAACACCAACACGATAACGACAACAATGATAGAGCCTTTCAGTCCCAATCAAGTTGGTACCAACAAAAGCCACAGTAGAGGGAGAGGGAGGTAATAACAGTATCAGTATTAACAATAACAGACACCAATAGCCTAACTCTTGGTTTGGACATGTGAACTGCTGATTTTCATGCACTCAGTACTCCTATCCAAAGATAGTTCTTTGGTATATTCCATTCTCTCAAGTTTCTCAACTTTTCTGTAGCACAATATTGTACTAATATCTCGAAGGGAACATGACCAAAGATCTCTACAATTAACAATTTACACAAGTGGTTCATATTGTACCAGGAGCTGTCTCTATCATGCAAACTAATAAGCATCCTTAACAATAATTTGGCTTAATATGCAGTTTATGTTTTATGGAAGCCGTTTGTAGAATCCAAACCACTTGTTTGCCTAGTCTGTCTAGATCCAAAGCTTTGAGTTCTCCCCCTAGATGTCCCAAAGACACCATTAAAAATGATAGAGGATGAACTAGCTCTTGTATTCATTCATATTGAGTAAACCAAATTACAGGGATTTATATAGGAGCTAGACTAACACAAGAGAGAGAGGGGGAAGCACACAGGTGACAGCCAGGGAAGATTCCCAGGCATCAGCCGTCTAGCAGCAAAAGGAGAAGTAAATACTAGCAGTAAAGAGGAGAAGTAAATATTAGCAGTAAAGAGGGGGAGTAAGTAGGTGCCAGCCAGGGGAGGTTCCTAGGCGGTCAGCTAGTAATAAAGGAAGCAGTAAACATGCTAACACCCCCCGCAGTCGAATCGGCGGGCTCGCTGATATGAAGTCTGGAGCGAAAATCTTGGAACACGGAGGTGGGAAGACCCTTGGTGAAGATGTCAGCAAACTGGTACGTGAAGAACTCGAACATCACCAATGGAGACCCGTTCACGAACGAAGTGGAGATCAATCTCAACATGCTTCGTGCGTTGATGTTGTACGGGATTGGTGGACAAGTATACTGCACTGACATTGTCGCAGTAGACCAGTGTGCTCTGAGGCAGTGGAGCATGCAATTCCTGTAGAAGTTGGCGGAGCCAGCAAGTTTCAGCAACTCCATTGGCCACAACCCGGTATTCAGCTTCGGCACTTGAACGAGAGACTGTGTTTTGGCGTTTTGAAGACCAAGAAACCAGATTGGCGCCAAGAAACACAGCATAGCCTGAAGTGGAGCGACGAGTGTCGGGACACCCAGCCCAATCGGCATCAGTATAGACCACAAGTTCAGAAGGAGTGGAGGGCTAAAGGTGCAGGCCATGGCTGAGAGTTCCCTAAAGATAGCGGAGAATCCTCTTAACAGTAGACAAGTGAGGTTCGCAAGGATCATGCATGTGAAGGCATACATGTTGAACAGCATAAGCAATGTTTGGTCTTGTGAAAGTAAGGTACTGCAGGGCTCCTGTAAGACTGCGATAGTGGGTAGGATCAGTGACAGGAGCACCTTCGGTAGCAGAAAATTTAGCATTAGTGGTCTCTTCCTGTCACAATGTTTACTGCTTCCTTTATTACTAGCTGACTGCCTAGGAACCTCCCCTGGCTGTCACCTACTTACTCCCCCTCTTTACTGCTAGTATTTACTTCTCCTCTTTACTGCTAGTATTTACTTCTCCTTTTGCTGCTAGACGGCTGATGCCTGGGAATCTTCCCTAGCTGTCGCCTGTGTGCTTCCCCCTCTCTCTCTTGTGTTAGTCTAGCTCCTATATAAATCCATGTAATTTGGTTTACTCAATATGAATGAATACAAGAGCTAGTTCATCCTCTATCATGGTATCAGAGCGCGAGTCTCGCGGTTGAATCCTGGTTAGCGCAATTAAATAAAATAATTGCCGCTTGCTCCTATTTCACGTCTGAGGCCTGAGTGAGTCTCCACGTGAGGGGGAGTGTTGGAATATAAGTAAATTGCCCACCTCTCCCCATTAGCTTAAGCTTTTGGGTTGAATTGGTCGGTGCATGCAACTTAATAAAAAAGTTACTGATGGTTTTCTTTCCTGAAATCCAGCTGCTTATCTCCTCCTTTTAACAATATGTCCATGCAGAAGCCGTAGCACTGAATGCTCTAATTTCTGCGCTGAATGGCTAAGCTGCCACATCCTTAAACTTCATTTGTGGTTTCTGGCAGTTTTTATGGGCAATCTGTACTGCCTGTATTTGCATCTATTAATGGGCAAACATACTTCCTTTGTTTAATATTCCAGTGCCTTCTATTTGTGTTTGTAAAAACCTAATATTCTTGTTTTTCAACTCATCGTATCAAAATTTCTCTCACTGTTATGCAGTTCTTTGTCTTGAGAGACTATGCAAGAGAAACTCTTTCTTTGAGATGGCGATCTTGGATGACAAGTTATTATATGAAGCGTTACTTTAAAAACAGAACCTTTTACAAGATTCAATCTCAATCAATAATTGACAATCCAGATCAAAGGATAAATGATGATCTCAGCGCATTCACTGGAACAGCACTTGCATTCTCTCTCGCACTTTTCAATGCTGCTGTGGACTTGGTATCATTCAGCAACATCCTCTATGGAATCTACCCACCATTGTTTATTGTTCTTGTTGTCTACTCTCTTGGGGGTACTGCTATTAGTGTCTTCCTTGGTAAGGTATGTACTTGTCAATCATATATAATTTGCATAGAGTTATGTCAACACAACCAATAGTTGCTTATGCTTGCATAAACAGAATTTGGTCAACTTGAACTTCATGCAAGAGAAGAAAGAAGCTGATTTTCGTTACGGACTTGTCCGTGTTAGAGAAAATGCTGAATCGATTGCTTTTTATGGTGGTGAGGAAAATGAATTGCAACTTTTATTGGATCGGTTCAGGAGGGTTTTTGAGAACCTAAGTGTAAGCATTACTGTACTTTTGCCATCTACTCTTGTTTATTATTTCTTCATTGCCTTTTTTTAGTTTCAAATACATTGCAAACCATGTTAAACTAGTTATCTTTCGGTGATGGCAACCATATTAATGGCAGTTGGAATAGAGTATGAAGCTTGGAAACTGACCATAACTAGAACAAACAGAACTTGCTTGTTTTCAGTCCTTCCTTTGTCTTTCTAGAAACAAATATTATGTAATTTGCTTGGGCTGTTCAAATATGCAAACAGCGCTGAGTTAGCAGAAATATCTTTCATCATTTTCTTTTGCCAAATGATGTTCGGCGTTAGTATAGCAGATTACTTGTATTTCTATATCTTGGCTTTCTCTGCAACAAGATCTGATAATCATGTAAATCATACCTCTTGGGCAATAAATTTTCTTTTGTAATAATCAAATACAAGTCGTTGATTCTGAGATATTCCAACAAACTGCTAATAATGGTGATACTGTGGCAGGTGAGGAACAGAGCCTGGGGAGGTGTGGGTCTACACCCCTACCACCCAGGTTCGAGTCCTCTTCAACTCGAATTTGGGTGCCTATTTTATTCTTATTTACATGCCACATAGTTCTTTGTAGGTTGGTTGAGTTCTTTTTTGCTGGAGTAACTGGCTCTTTATGTGCTCTACCATTGAATTATCACCACGCAGCTGCTCTGTATTTTTATATTTAGCTATAAATTCCTGCTGTTAATTATTTTTCCAGGCTGGCCAGTTCATATATTTTATTTTATGTTGCAGGAATTGCTGATAGCTTCTCGGAATCTGGAGTTTTTCACCAATGGTTATCGATATTTGATTCAGATTCTGCCAGCTGCAGTTGTTGCTCCAATGTACTTCTCAGGGAAAATTGAGTTTGGAGTAATAAACCAATCGGTGTCTGCTTTCAATCATATCCTCAGTGATTTTTCTCTCATTGTTTTCCAATTTCAGTCAATTAGTGCATTCTCAGCAGTTATCGATCGTCTAGGTGACTTCTCTCTCCTCCCTTCTCTTGCTTCGTCCCTTCCTGCCTCCCTCCCTCCCTCTGTTAACTATAAATTCTTCGTAATATAGGTGAATTTGATGACCTATTGGATGGAAATGAATCCTCTCCATCATCTCAACGTGATAGCATTGATGGGATCAACATTGTTTTCAAAAGCAATGGTCCTTCTGTTCTTAGTTCTAATGGATCACTAACACAATCTGATCAAAGCATGGTTCTGGAAATTCGTAATTTGACATTGTTAACACCAAGAAGTGGAACTGTTCTTATTACTGGCCTCACTTTGGAACTAAAAGACAAGGACCACCTACTGGTATTTCATTTCTTTAACTACTTGCACATTTGGCAAAATAAATGTTAGCTCTGACACTTGACTGATCACTGAGGTGCTATGCTTATTTTCACTTTAGGTGATGGGACCTAGTGGTAGTGGGAAGACCTCACTATTACGTGCTTTGGCTGGCCTCTGGACTAGTGGTACTGGGGAGATCATATACCATGTGAGAAATTCTATGCAGCTTCAAAAATCAAATTCAAGTTCTGATGAGCCATCCAACATGAATTTAGAAGGTGGAGAATTGTTGCGAAGTTCCAAGCAAAGAAGAGATAATGGCATATTCTTCGTCCCACAAAGACCATATATGGTTTTGGGAACACTTCGTCAACAGTTGCTCTATCCTACATGGACTGAAAAGGCTCATCACTCACCAGATAATGATGCTCAAAATTCAGGTAGCTCTTCGTATGTTGCTCAAAATTGTTAGTTGTAGGATGTCGAACAAAACTACTTAAATCTGTTTGGAGTGTGTTCAGGAAACAAAACTATTAAATGTACGTGCAAAGGTACTCATGGCAGCATTTTCCTGAAATATGCATGTGCATTTATCCTAAATCCAGATCCTCTTCCTTTTCTGTCTGAAGTCTCCACATCAGATGGAGTCAGTGCCAAATCTGAGGTGCCCACAACGTCTGAACTGATCAAAGTCCTTGAGGTTGTTAAGTTGGGCTACATATTGCCTCGTTTTAATGGCTTCGACTCTATGCATGACTGGGCCAGTGTTCTTTCGCTGGGGGAGCAGCAGCGTCTTGCATTCGCTCGGTTGTTACTTGCTACACCCACTTTGGTCCTACTGGATGAGTCAACAAGCGCACTTGATGAAGCAAATGAGGTAAACTGAATTCTTGTTACTCTGCTATACTTTTTTTTGCTTGCTTGTTATGAAACACTGTAGTCTTAGATTCATAGCCCACCGAGTGGCACAAATGTTTTCAACCATCACAGAGTAGAAGAAAAGGAAGGGGTTTGGTGTTCCAGGGCATCCCTTTGTATGGATGAAGAACTAATGTACTGTGTACTCACACCTACTTTGAAGTCAACTCTAACTAGTTTTATTTGTGCCACAGGCTCATCTATACAGTCAGATTGAAGCTGCAGGCATTACTTACATAAGCATCGGACACCGGAAAACACTTCACAAGTTCCACGACAAGGCCCTGTACATTTCGAAGTCTGATTCGACAGACACAAATCTACGCAGCTGGGAGCTAAAGCCCACAGACCAGCTTCCACTTGAAGAGTCATCTCCATTCCCTTCATGATAACTTCAGTATTTGTCCCTCTGGTTGCCCCTTCCTCAGTTTTCGTCCAACATTTGGCCCCAACCAGAAGTATGGCTCACCCGTTACTCTGTCAGGCATCGCCAATAGTGCTACAAGCTGAAGTTGGACTGTTTTGGGAGTTACTCTTCAGTTGGATCGTCAAGATTGTAATTGTTGCCATGCTACGACTGGCCGACCCGGGCTTCAGGATAGGATAGCTCATCTTTCCATGTGCACTCAGACCTTAGAGAGGAGAACAGTATAGAATATACATAACTCGGATGCAAGTACTTATGGTCTTGGTGTTACTAGTCTTTGATCTGTATTTTAACTTGCTCTTATTCCAGAAGGAGCAACGAAGTATTTTAATCGCAAAAAAAGGAGTCTTTGCTCTGATTTTTACTCGATTCTTTGTTTGTTTGTTTGTTTTTGAGCGGAATTCTTTGTTTGATGAAGCTGTGCAAGGAATTTCAGTTCTTAGACTCTGGAGTGTGCTGGGCCGACCTCCCCCGTGAGTTACGCTAATTTGGGCCTAATTTTGTGTGCTCATGGGCTGTTCGATTAAAGGCCGGTAGCAGGCCGTTGGGTGGGGTCTCGAGTGCAACTACGGCCCGCATTCTTCTCGTTCTCTCTCAAAGAAAAGAAAAAAAGAAGCAGCTACGGCCGTTTGTTTCCCTCCAATAAAAGGAAAGGAAAGAGAAGGTACACACGTTCTTCCCCAATCCATCATCATCTGATCCCTGCCCTTGTTGTCCTCCAGATGATTTATCTGTCTGCTCGATTGAGTGGCTAGCTTTTTTTTTTTCCTTTCCTGGGCACGTGGTTAGCCAAGCCACTTTTGAAGACAGACTCAACAGAACTTCTGCCGACAGATCACAGACTAGCTTACAACAGTAAAATGCCCACTCAACAAATTCCATGTACCCTTTTTCTGGGCACATGGTTAAACAAGCCTTAAATGGTGAGAAGCAGCAGCTGCTCATCTCCCTTGTACCTGTCGACATTTGTGGGTTCATTTCTCTGCATGCGTGGCTAGCTGCATCCAGCAGCTCGACAAGTCAGCTAGCAAGCATGCATATAGTTTTTTCTCGAATACGCACCGGTGTGCATATCATTGTATCAGAAGAAAGAGTTTATAATACAATATAAGAGTTCCGCTCCAGGCCATTAGTTTTTGTGCACGCTACGTTATGAAATAAAATGTTCCTGATCCATGGATATCTTGACGACGTCCTAGTCCTGCGCCAGCGCACGTAGCCCGCCCGCTCCGGCCTAAATCCAGTGGTCGGCTTCGGCCTTGATGATGTGCAGTAGGTCGCCGACGAACGATATCGACTCCCGGAAACATCTTGCGTTCCATTCCTTCCATAGTTGCCAGGAGACGAGGGCGAAGAGGGAGTCCATGCCATTTCACCGATCGCCGTTGAACACTGACCACAATCGGCGCCACCAGGAGAGTGTCGTTTGGGAGGCTGGTGGAACTTGCTGCCCGAGCGCTTGTAGGACATAGAACCACACCTCACGAGAGAACGGGCATACCACAATGATGTGGTCGATTGTTTCCTGTCCCTAGTCGCAGAGGTAGCATAACTCACGTGCCTCGAGTCCGTGTCTCACCCTTCTGTCGCCGGTCCAGTGTCGTCTTTTCATGGCAAGCCAAAGGAAGATCTTGACCTAGAGCGGAGCTCACGTTTTCCAGATCAATCTATGGCCTGGCATTTTGATGGATCCGCTGTGCATCATGTTGTATGCTTATTTGGCCGTGTAGCATCCATCTGGTGTCCAGCGACAAATGGTCTTGTCAGGCTCATTGCCAAGATGGATGTCCACAACGACTGCCCAGAGATGTAGGTAGTCAGTGAGCTTGAGCACTGAGAGACCTCCACTTATGCAGCACACCCATCTTCTATCATGGAGCCCTTGTCTGACCGTTAACGTGCATCGCACCCACTGCGTAATTCTCTGGTGAAGGTATGGGGCGATGGTGGCGACGTCCTCCCCATCAATTCACCGGTCTTCCCAGAACAGAGCCTTTCGCCCGTCACCTAGCCTGGTGAAGGTTGACGCTCTGAAGAAGGATTGGACTTCTTTGGAGGTATGGATCGGCAATTGGCTCCACGCACGATCTTGATCGGTCTTCTGCAGCCATAGCCAGCGCGTTTGGAGGGTGAAACCGGCTAGCTTCATGTCGTTGATCCCAAGTCCACCGAGCTCTTTCGGTCTGCAGCAGGTTTGCCAGGCAACCATGCACTTTCCTCTAATTGACTGATCCGTCCCGGCCCAAAAGAACCGCCTGCAGATGTCGTTGATCTCTTTCCTTGCCCAAGGAGGTAGATTTTCTGCCATCATGGTGTAGATGGAAACCGCCCATAGGACCGACACTTTACCCAGACCAACCTTCCGCTTCTCGCCATTAGCGATCCATGGCTCGGTGGTAGCTTCCTGGCGACTGCTTCTACCAGGGACTGGTAGTGGGCTTTAGGGATTGATTTCGTACTGAGAGGCAGCCCCAGGTACTTGATGGGAAATGTCTGCACTTGACAGCCGAGGATGGACACAATTTCCGGCAGAACGTCCTCGCCTCCGTAGATGGCGGTGACTGAGCACTTGGCTAGGTTCGTGTGCAGCCCCGGCGTCTGTCCGAAAATGCTGAGGATCTCCTTGACTGCCCATGCATATAGTAGTCATCAGATGATCTAGATAAGTAGTTACAGTATAAAGGAGAGACAGACATCTCCTTTTGTGAATTGTGATGTTAATGTGAGGGAGAGACAGAAATCATGTTGACTGATGCGGCTGAGCCCTCTATGCATAATATTGCTTGCTTTATATATAAATAAATACATATATATAGTTATCAAATATATGCGCCACAGAATGCACCAATCTGCCACAAATAATATCAGATACACTCCACCCAAATGTAACCAAAGGCTAGCATATGGACTAACTGAACTAGTAAGACAATATATAGTTCATTTTGGAGTTATTTTTTTAAGCAGACATCTTGCAGTTTTTTTTAATTTTCTCCATGTTGTCACACGTATATACAATATACCCAACTACGTACCCATCATCTTATTTCACCCGGATCGAGTTCACATTCTTCTCCCACCAGTTCCGGACTCCCTTTGGCAGTTGAAGTAGACAGCGGCGACCGGCAAGCCGAGGTTGTAGAGCTCGGCGAAGTCGCGGGTGCTGAAGTTCTGCCGCCACCCTGGGGCGTAGACCGTCTGCCGGCCGAGCTGTTGGAAGAGCAGAAACACCACCCTGTGGATTCCCAGCACCGGCCGTGGGCTCTCGTAGCACACAACCTCAGTCCCTGTTTGTTCAAGCAAGAATATCCAATGGCATTAGCCGCTACCAATGGGAATCAATCTGAGAGTATGTTGGTTCCTAGATCGTTTGTAGTACATACCAAAAGAAACTCCAGTCGTCGCCGGAATGTCAGTGACCAGCCTGCAACAGAAGATCAATGTAATTTTGATTTAGCACATCTTCGTCTACGGGATACTATCAGATCATGATTGAGGTTCGAGAAATTTATTAGATGTATACGTGTTGTAGCATGTATAGATTTGTAACATAAATTGTTTTGGGCTACATATACTAAAGGTCACCAAACACAAGGGTTGTGAGGCGGTGTTTTCCCAATTCTTTCTATCTGTCTACATTGTATCACGAGTTCCAGATTCTATGATTCTTTTACTTCCGCTGCCATAATTTAGGCTATATATATGAAAACTCACTTAACCCTAGAGGTATGAGCTATTTTCCCAATTCTTTCTATCTACAAAATCGAAGTCAAGTTGATGTTTTTCTTTCTATAAAACTGCAAGTTGACGTGTTTGAACTGGACTGACCCAGGAAATTAAATCTATAGCACAAGTCCCCAAAACATAATACTATAGCAAGGTTTCTCGTAATATACATCAGCGTAGTGATATTGGGGCATCTGTACGTAGATTATCCACTTCATTTTTCCCACAAATGGTTCTAATGCACTTGCAAGGTATATATATATATATATATATATATATATATATATATATATATATATATTTGATATGATTTTGGAAAAGCCCTGCACACTGCCAAGCTCTTTATCTTCGTTGGCACTCAACTAAAAGATGTTTGGAATGAGTTAGCACCTCACATAATTTGCCCGATAAAAAGGTGCTATGTTAAATATTGATGCATGATTATTCTTATTGTGTGCTTTGAGCTAGTAAAACATCATATGGTGTGGCAGTAGCATGCATCAATACCTTCCATGATCCTGGACAAATATTTGAAAATGCATAAACTAACATTCTAGTGTGATCAGGGCAATTAGTTAACGTCTTTTTTCCTTTGCCGAGTGTCCTAGATCTGGGCACTCGGTAAAGTTTTTTTTCATTTTTTTCTTCTCTTTCTTTTCCAGAAAAAAGATATTTTTTCTTTGCCGAGTGTCTTAGATCTGGGCACTTGGCAAAAAAAAAATTTATATATTTTTTCTTCTCATTCTTTCTCAGAAAAAAGATTTTATTTCTTTGCCGAGTGTAAAAAAAAAACACTCGGCAAACATGGAGTTTGCCGAGTGTTTTCTTTTGACACTCGGCAAACCTCCTCTTTATCAAGTGTTTTTTTTTGTCGAGTGTTTTTAGCGCAGCACTCGGCAAAAAACTTGTTTGCCGAGTGCCCGAGAGAATATACTCGGCAAACGTAAAAACACTCGACAAATTTAACGTTTCCGGTAGTGTCAAAAGTCTCAAAAATACTGTGATGAGATACTGAAATGCATACTTGTCTACATATATTTGATCTACAGTATATATGTACCTGTGACTGGGACGGGAGGAGGCTGGATACTCTGGGATTAGTTTATTAATTAATTTATTATATGTAGTACGTACACAGCACCACGCCACTACCGTACGAGGTGGAATGTGGACAGGGCTAAGATCCTGACAGTACGTGTGCATGTTGTATGATGTCTTTCCAAGAAAGAGACGGCCGGGAAGGGTGGACAGCATCAGCAAGTTTATCACGTGGCGTGAGCGTGAGCGTACCGGTTGGTTACCATATGCAAGACGCTGTGCGTACAAAAGATTCAAGTTCCTGCACGAACGAATAGAAGCAGTAGCTAGCAGATTACCAGTGCAGGTACTCCCTGTGGTTGGGATCGCTGGGGCTTGGCGCATCAGGATCCACCATCACCTGCAGATCGATTATCAGAATCAGATCAGGCATGCGGTTAAGCAGCAGGCTACTAATATATTGCTGGCTTGGAAGAATGTGCATGTAGTAGACAAGAGACCTCGATGCTGTGACTGCGAATGATGGAATGAGCTACAGTGTACGTACGAGGGTGTAGAAGGTGCGCATGTCGGGTCCGCCGACCTCGACGCGCGGCTGGTCGGCGATGGCGGAGGTCCTGAGCTCGCAGCCGTTGGAGATCCCGCGCGCGGCGTAGGCGACGCGGAGCGGCACCCGGCGCACGAAGGGGTCCACCACGTCGCCGATGATGCGCCCCACCACCAGCGGGTCCCCGCGCTGCATGGCCGCCGCCGCTGCTGCGTGCCCCTCCCTGCCGCTAGCTCGTCCTCCTCCTCCTCCAGACCACACCACAGCAGGCCGGTCAGATAATGGAAATGGACTGTCCGTGCTGCTGGCTGCTGTTTTCTAGCTCAGTCTAGGAAAGCAAGGACAGCCCCTGCCCTGCCAGGATAACCCTCACCACCCCAGCAGCAGGCCATCCACCAGACATCAGATCCATCCATCAAAGCAAACCGGCCTCTCCACGTACGTTAGCTACTGTTCCATTGAGCATTTGAGCCGGCAACAGCTACTGCTGCAGCTGGCTGGCTGTTCGTTGGGATGAAGACTGAAGAGAGAGACAGATCGATCTTTGGGGGAGTAGTAGTAGCGACGAAGAAAGGAAATGAGAGTGGAGAGAAGCTGGCTGCTGCTGCTGCTTTGACGCGCCTGACGAGACAGCGGATTGGTGCTCCAGTAGGATGAAGGGAGAGGGGGGGCGGGTCGGGTCGTCCTAGGTCCTTCCTTCTTGTCACCCCGGGACGTTGGGCCATCATGTCACCCCCGCCTCTGTCGAGTTCCCATTGGCCGCTCCGCCAGACTTTGCTGGCCCCCCAGCCACCCCGCGGTAACAACGACAACAGGCCGCGTGCCGTACGCGCCCAGGACGTCGACACCTCACACCCCCCGCCCGTTTACCCGCACGGTAAAAGAAAAACCCCCGCCTTTGACGTGTCGATCTCCTGCGGTGCCTGGCCGGCGGCCGGTTTGCGGTGGAGGCCGAATGAGCACCCGCAGAGACTGCTACGCGTTCGCCTCTATGCCCGCCTGCCAGTCGTGACTACTTGATTTGTGTTACGTTGGTCTCGTTGGGTCATGAATCTTATTATTATGCACTAATCATGTGTGTGCACTCTTATCCTAAATCGATTAGATTAGACGCGTGACCGTTACAATATCTCTAACAGTACCAAAAGATTAATGGTCCCAAAAAGAACCTAGTTTCGCGACATGTTCCCAATAACCTAAAAAAGTCTCCGTTCAACCTTCCAAACCAACCAACAAATTTCAAGTGTACTCCCTCCATCCGAAAAAAACATAGCTTTGAATATGGCCGAGCCCTAGTCCAGGTTCAAAGTTAGAACCATATTCTTTTCGAGACGGAGGAAGCATTTTAATTGTTAGATACTCACGTTTTGACTTTTCTACATACACAGTTTTTGTTATGTACATAGATATACACTATGTCTAGATACATAGTAAAAGTAATTTATCTAGAAATGCTAAAACGTCTTATAATTTGGGATAGAGGGAGTAGGAACCTAGCTCTAAATTACGACTTGCTCACCTGAGTTTATGTCTCTAACTTAACATGGACGTACTGGCACCCACATTTATGACGGGTATTCTTTTAGTGATAGACAACACGCTCACCACTAGGGCGTTAGGATGTGAGTACGTGAGTCTGTAGATGTATATACGAGGTGTCTATTGTGTGTTTCTAGAAGGGAAAAAAACATGGGTTTGCAAATTTGGAGGAGAGGTACCGTGGTGGTTGATTGACATGGACCATTTAGCCATAGTAGTTATTAAAATATACGAATCCTCATTTAGTAATTTCCTAATCATGCCCACACCAGATTATATTTCCGAGACTAGACCAAATTTGACTGTCAATACAATTTACTCGATGCTTACCAAGCAGTAACTAATCGACATTTAGTTTGGTCTATAATGAGTTTACCAATGAAATCAGAGGAATATGCTTTCGATACTAATCATGTGTTTGTGTCAATCTATTCTATTTTCGAAATTAAGCCAAATAAAGATGCAAGAAAGTGAATAGACGATAGACCACTAGCTATATATATATATATATATATATATATATATATATATATATATATATATATATATATATATATAGATATATATATATATATATATATATATATATATATATATATATATATATATATATATAGAACAACTACTCTATAGCTGGCTACAAAATAACTTATTCTGTAGCCACCTTGAGTTACTATAATTACTATGTTAATTTATGAGATTATAGTAACTCCTTACTAAGTGGTTTACTATAACGTTATGGTAAATATCCCTATGTGTTATAGTAACCCAACTATAGTAAATATATATTGACATTATCGTAAATTAGTATATAAAATTATGGTAAATGGAGGTGGCTACAGAATAACTTATTCTGTAGCTGGCTACTGAATAGCCTCTCCCTATATATATATATATATATATATATATATATATATATATATATATATATATATGTTTGATAGAGCTCATCTGAACAGCTTCGGCTTTAACTCCCTTCATGCACGATAGTGATGAGTCTTTTTTCTCGAATACGCAAAAGATTTGCACATCATTGTAATTAAGAAGAAGAGTTAAACCATACAAACGACGCGCTTCTGATGAGCGCACTAAGAGGTCTTATAGCCGTAGGCTAGACTGTCCTAGTATACAATTTCAAACTTTGATATTACATAAAAGGTCTACAACCGAGCTAAGAGCAGTGCTTCAACCTACGAAGCTGGGCGCTCCGCTGCTGGCTACGCGATTCAACTCCAGCGTCCGAGAAGAGCACGTTGTTTTTTCTAACAGCCCTGTTGTGGGCGCTAGAAACAGCACGTCGAAGGCCGCAACTTGGCTCGACGTCAAGTTCCCTACGAATATGACGTCGTATGTATGCTCCCTTAGGCGCTGATGAAACTGGTGCTGTCACCCATCTTCTTCGTGAGTAGCATCTCGCCCAGCTTGGCGGTCAGAATGTTTCTTTCCCATTGAACTGAATTAGAAACTAGTAAAGTTTTTTGCTTTGCGGTCAGAATGTTCCTTTCCATTAAACTGAATTAGAAACTAGTAAAGATTTTTGCTTCGCCGGTTCTGACCGCTCCGCACACACTGTAATAAAGAGTTGTAGCTGTTTTAAGTCGTGCCAAACATGGTCTGAATTCCTCATGAGCATTCACAGATTAGTGATCTCATCACGGTTCTTAGTTTGTGTGAGGGTGCATGCATTTATGCAAGTCCTTCGTACGTGTACATTTCCAGGTTACCGAGACACATGGAGTACGATAACATAATATACGTATAATATATACGTACTCCAGTATATATAGGTATATATAGATAGATACTCGCACTGCATTGGTCGCATCAGAATCTCTACAGTAAAAACGTGTAGCAGATGTGGTGGCCACGTTTGCACGTACGTATACGATACCTAGCTAGCGCGGAGAAGCAGAACCACTCGTGCAGAGCGATCGATCGACGATGCAGGCGTCGCAGGTAGCCCTTTCAGCCTCTCTCAGGGCCACTAAAAATAAGTGACTTATAAATTATGTCTGTTTGGTTGTAGATAACTTATAAGCTTATGTGAAAGATGTGGACCCCACGCGAAAAAGGGTGGCTTATAAATTTTAAGCAGGGATGAACCAGCTTATTTCTTATAAGGAGGGGTGATTTATAAGTTGATGGTGTTTAGCAAAATTAGTCACTTATTTCACTTTTTAACTTATAAGTAGGTGACTTATTTAGAACCAAACAGGCCCTGAATTCACACATACACACACATGCTCCTAGTGGACGCGTCAGGTACACGTCACGTCCGCCCGGCTCTGCAGCCGCTGCAGCATAACATTTTTCTCCTCTGGGTGTTAGTAGGAGTAGGCGCTGGCTAGCTGCTGCGGCTGCAGTGCGTGTGCGTGTCCTGCGCGCGACGCACGCCGGGAAAAACATCCGTGCCGCCGTACGCAGGTACGATAGATACGACGGTGGCCGGCCGGGACGGTGGTACGTACGAATGTCGAATGGGGCGTCGACGTGTCGTGTGGCGGGGCGGCAGGGAGGAGCACATATATCTTGGGCTAGGAGACAAAGGAGCTTGGCAGGGCCAAGGACCAACTAGCACACACGCCCGGCCACGTCCCCCAACTTTGGTGTCATGTCCCCGTACGTGCGTGCACTCGATCGCCGAGCTAGTCGCCTTGCCCTGGCGAGGTGGTGATAGCGATGCAGAGATCAGCTACTGTTCCATTCCGTACAGCCACCTGCTCCTATATATATATGCTCCATACGTAAAAAAAAAAAAAAACAATTCACACCTTTTCGCTCTATATCTAGACATATTGTAAGTCAATCTAGCTGGTCTAGATACATAGGTCTTGTTGTATATCTAGACATAATATGTAGAGTAAAAATACATGGTTAGTCTATCGATTTATCGGTCTGTCTCGGTTAGGCCTATCAACATTGAATTTGCATTTCTACATCTAAAACCTATTTAAGTGGTCACGAATAGTCCATATCGGTTCATTTTGTGATCAAATCCAACATGGACAGTACAACGTGGCTGATGACCTGTATAACGTGGGCGATGCTCGTGAGCTCGCGGCTCCACATGGTTTTTGCAAACCCGCCCCAACTCTATATAAGGACTCGGCACCTAGCCTTTTAGCCAAAAATAGAAAACCAAGCCGAACCGAGCTGAAATCTCGTTTTTTTTATTTGTTTTTGGTTTTGGCTTGGGCTTTAATGCCTGAGATGATCGGTTTTCAGCTTTGGGTTCGGTTTTAGAAATACCCAATCGAGCTAAGGAACCGATCAACTTCGCGTGCCCTCCAAACCCCTGGCCACCAAACACGCGACCACACACAGACTCCACAAAGTACCCGGCCAACCATCCCCTCGAGCCTCAGCCCCATCTTTCCTCCCACTTTGTTTCTCAGTTCCTCTTCCTCAATCCTTAGACCTTGATCTAGATGGCGGCAATGGCTGCAGGACACGGCCCACGTGAGGCTTCTTGGCGACCGGGGCAGGGTCACGGGTGGCTACTCGACAGCAACGACGAGGGTGCGCCACCCGCACGGGGGCAGCACAGCAGGGCCGTCCCGGGAAAATTAGAGGCCCTGTACGATACTAAGAAATGAGGCCTATTAGCCTAGAAAAAAAAACTAAATATACGATATTATAAAGCATGCAGTATGTTGCAATAAAATATATATCAAGATTCAAGAATGATACCTATATTACATAATCTTTACTTGAAAACCTGATTCAAATTTTCTAGAACGATTTGTAGAAGACATGGCTTCAATCTTTGAATGCTATTCCAGTAGGTGTCTAGATCAAAAGATAAAAAAAAACAAAATTTAGAGATCGATCAACTACTTATTATTGTTCGCGGCTACCAGTGAATGAATTGAAAAATAAATATGAATGATTTATATTACCTTCAGGGCCTTAGCGCCTCGCTCTCGCTGTTGCGGTTGCAGCTAGATCGTCACGGCTCACGCCCTGTCACTCGCGAAACGCTGCCGGCGGCCGGTACGGCGTCAGGCGATGGCGGCGACACGAGACGAGACGTCGAGAGGTAGTACGTGAGACCTAAGATTTGCGATCTGATTCAGTTGGGGAATTGGGATCGGCAACATTGCCAACTGAACAGCGGCCGGGCAACAAGCCATTGTTTATTGGGCTTTGGTCAATTGTTGTACACGTCGCTTTGCTAATGGGCCAAAGGCCAAAGCTACTGCTGTAGTCTGTACGTTCTTATTTACCAAGCAATACATATATATGTATATATACTCTATATATATTTGGAGGCCCCTGAAAAGTGGAGGCCCTGTACCGTCGCACACGTTGCACGTGCCAAGGGACGGCCCTGAGCACAGCTACTCATCAGAGCCTTGGCGACGGCCAACCGGGACGCGGCCATGCGGTGGTACTTCCCTCCGTTTAGGTTTACTTGTCAGTATTTTTTACTGTAGCAAATTTAACCATCTATTTTTCTTCTAAAAAAATCTTAGATACTTCAATGTATATAACACTAATGAAGTATGTTCAATAAAGAATCATATATGTGAAAACTTGATGTATCTAAAAATCTTTTGCAGAAAAAAATGTATGGTCAAAATTGCTACAGTAAAAATTCGGTGACAAGTAAACGAAAACGGAGGCAATAGTATGGTTCCTCGAGCCTCGATGGCGGTCGGCGGGGCGCCGCGCCCATGCAGTGGTGGGCTAGTGGCGTGTTTCTTCAGGGGCGGTGCGCCGAAGAGTCACATATGACTCTTCTCGAGTCTTCGAGGGCATGCACGGGAGCGACTCCTTCCTATGCAAGACTGTGAGTGCTCATTGCTTCTCCCTCTCCCATCTCTGTGTTACATTAGTCGGCTTGTTCGATTCAACCGAAAACCGAACCGAAAAAACAGACACCAAACTCGGCGGTTTCTTCTTTTGTGAGAAACTGATCGGGTGTTAGATTATAAAAACCAAAGTTTCTAGAAACTGAAGAAACCGAACCGAATTATCTGTTAAAATCGATTGTCCACTTAAATAGGTTTTGGACCAGAAATGCAAATTCAAAGTTGGTGGACCTAACAGACACAAGCTGACAAGCTGATGGACTAACCATGCATTTTGCTCTAATATATATTTAGGTGCGTAGCAAAATAACTATATAACTAGAAAGACAACGACTTCTAGAAGGAGTAGTTTGTTAAAAAAAACTTATTATACAAGAATAATCTATGGTTCCGCAACCTCGTCCAGTTGAATTAGGATATGCTTCCTATGCCTGCTCACAAACAATGCAAGCACTAGAGACATCAGAATTTTATCAAAATAAAGTAAAATAGCAGAGAGCTCTACATTTTAATTAAGATGGAAAATAAAGTTTTAAGACCACACAAAAAAATACAATCCATCCGCATACCTAGACACCAGACACCACGGCTGAAACTCAACAAAGCAAGCAACAAAGGGAAAGATGCAGAGGCATATCGATAGTCACGCTGGGTGCAGCCACATCCATAGAAGAAAAAAAACAATGATAAGAGCTCTCTTTTCACCATATTTGCACCTATATATCATAAAGTCATGCACCTTACTCGGATTTGCTCTAGCTCTGTCTCTAGAGACGTGGGCTATATGCATAATCTAAACATCCTTCTCTTTCATCTGCAATGTCACTTGTTACGCTGACTACACGATTGGCTTTCAAAGGCCCTATGGTTGCGTTCCTTCCAAATATTTCAAAAGATAAAGATCACATAGTGACATTGGATAAATCCGAAATGAACCGTGATACCATATATATATTTACTCCCTCTGTTCCAAAATAAATACAATTTTAGCATTCAAATTTGTCTCATAATAAATGCACTTTTAGGATATAGACCACCTGGCACTACTATTTTTTTTGGCTACTTTCACCATTTCCAAGGTGCAATAATTACATGTTTATGTTACTTTTGATAGAGGTACTCCCTCCGTATCACAAATAGAGGACGTTTAGGACATGAGTACGATTACCAAGGGATGATTAATTAGGGATTAGTTTTCCTGTCTTGCCCTTATTAAATACAGCAGAGGGTGCTACCTATATAGCAATCCATCGTAGCTCGGTTGGGCAAGGCTCCGTGGCCTGAGACCGGAGGTCCACGATTCGACCCCTGGCGGCCACGGTAGTTTTTGTTGCCACGATTTTTGCATGGTTTTGCATGGAGCTGTGCGGATGGGGCATTCACGGCGCGGTTTGGCCATACGTGCAGCGCGCGGCATGGATTTGCATGGCGCTGTGCGGTTTCTGAGGGAGATGGCGTTCGCGGCGCGGGTTTGGCCGTTCGCGCGCGTTGCGCGGCGCGGTTTCGTTGTTTCGCTCGTTTCATTGTTTCGCTGGCGCGCGTGACTTCAAAATTTTCGGCAGCAACGCAACCGTGAGAGCTGCTCCAAACTGGAGTAGTATTAAAACGTCTTCTATCCTAGTTTCTTCATCTTCTCAACGCCTCTTCTTCTTCTTTCCTTTCCTTCCCCATCTACTCCAGAGACAAATGTCTGATTACATTCCAACATTCGATCTCAATGTCCTAGCAACAGAAGATGACGAAGAAGACGTTGGGTTCGATCTCAACGAGCCACAAGATGACAACGACAACAACAATGGTAAGCAACAATGTTTTTCAAACTTTTATGTTTGTTGCATGTGATACGTCCGGCTGAATGAGCCTTCAATCTTCTCGTTCGAAGAACATAGTTCTTCTTCTCTTGTTGCTGAATGAGCATGTACTTCTTTTTTTAATAGGATTCGATTTGAACTTGCCACTAGACGAGTTTGGTGCGGTCGACTTCGATTATGTAGAAAACCTCGCTGGTAAGCATGGATAGTACTATGGGTTTGCCGTGATGTTTATCTTTCAGTAGAACTTGTTGTAATAAAGGATCACTATGAATGGCCTTGTTTTTTTTCTCTATATATAAAAAATGCCTAGTATTACTTGCTGTCGCTAAGAACACTATGAATGACCTTGTACTCCACCGAAGGAACTTGCTGTTCTCTATAAATAGAACTCGCTGTTGCTATGAACACTAAGCATTATTTTTTTTAACAGAACATGTTGAACAGCCCCACCGAAACAAAGAGATGACAGAACACCTCCGCAAACAAGTTTATCAATCTTTGTTGGCTAGAAGCAACAATGATAAACTAGGCAAGAAGGACACTACCATTGTTGCCGAGCAATTTGGGCTTTGTATTCGGGCAGTGCAAAGGTTATGGAAAAGAGGTAAAACACAACTTGCAAACTCTGTTCCGATTGATGTTTCTAGTCTAAAGAAGGGTAGAGTAGGCCGCAAGCAAATCCCTGTTGACTTAGAAGCATTGAGAAACATTCCTCTAAAGCAAAGAATGATTATAGAAGATGTGTGCAAGGCACTAAATTTGAGCAAATGGCATATTCAAAGGTATTTGAAAAAAGGCTACCTTAGGCGCTACTCTAGTAGCATCAAACCCTATCTCACTGAAGCTAACAAGAGGGCTAGGTTACAGTGGTGTGTTGACATGGTTAACAGGGAGTTGCTTGATGATCCAAAGTTTAAGGAGTTGTATGACTTTGTTTTTATTGATGAGAAATGGTTTTACCTACATCAAAAAAATGAGAGATATTATTTGCTACCCGAAGAAGATGTACCCCATCGGACTTGTAAGAACAAGAACTACATCCCTAGGCTCATGTTCTTGTGTGTTTGCGCTCGACCAAGGTTTAGGGATGGGGTTTGTACTTTTGATGGTAGGATTGGATGTTTCCCACTTGTTCATTTTGAATCGGCTATGAGAAGTAATGAGAGGACCGGCCGTGTTCGTGGAGACATGGTTATGAAGCCCATTACATCGATCACTAGAGATGTGATTAGGGATTTCATGATCAACCAAGTGTTGCCGGCCATTAGATCCAAATGGCCAAGAGAAGATGTGGGTAGACCAATCTTCATCCAACAAGACAATGCACCATCTCATTTGAAATTGGATGATTCTGAATTTTGTGCGGCCGCTAAGCTAGGAGGATTTGATATTCGCCTAATTTGTCAACCTCCAAACTCTCCGGATTTCAACATTCTTGACTTGGGTTTCTTTAGAGCAATACAAGCAATTCAATATAAGAAGGATGCAAAAACTATAGAGGCTTTAGTTCCAGCCGTCAAAGAGGTAATTTGCAATTCATGGAAGCAATTCAAATTATTCACACATATTTCAATGTTTTTTTAACAACAAATTTTTTCATTCATTCATTTGTTGCACAATTGTTTTGTAGTCATTCATGGAGTACTCGCCACACCTTGCAAACCGGATGTTTCTAACACTACAAGGTGTCTTCATCGAAGCAATGAAAGTGAAAGGTTGCAACAAGTTTGAGATACCTCACATGAAAAAAAGCAACACTAGAAAGAGAAGATAGGCTGCCATCTTGTATCCCTTGTGATCCATCATTGCTACATGAAGCCGAGGCTACTCTTGCTGCATGAAAAATTTGTAATGATGCTGTTAGCTTTTGTTGTAGAGACATCTTGCTTTCTAGTAATGTTGCATGAAATAAATCATTGCCGATTGTTGCATGAACTAAATCATCCTTTCTAAGTTATCTTACCGATGCTTTGGCGGCGTCGTTTGTCGGCAGCAAGCCCTTGTAGTGCTCCATGAAAAGCTTGCAGTACACCTTGATGCGGCCGAGCATAGCGTCGATGGCGTAGTCCGCGTGGACGAGACCACAGCTAGGGCATGGATAGAACCGAGAGTGCGCACGGTTCCACGCTTCGCGATCCTCATGGACGAGATGACACCGGCCGCATACAAACGCCCCCGGCGGCAAGGATTCCGGCACCATGTCCACGGAGTCCTGCAGCGCGACGACGGAGTTCTGTGGCGGGTCGACGGAGTCCTCGGCGTTGAGCAGCAGCGGGTCGACGGAGTTCGCGTTGGTG
Source organism: Miscanthus floridulus (assembly GCF_019320115.1). Classification (NCBI taxonomy): domain Eukaryota; kingdom Viridiplantae; phylum Streptophyta; class Magnoliopsida; order Poales; family Poaceae; genus Miscanthus; species Miscanthus floridulus. Next base: position 4,589,891 of record NC_089584.1, read on the forward strand.
AGCTCCTGCGAGTCCAGCCCGACCTCCTCCACGGCGACCTCTAGCCCAACGTCCTCTTGCGAGTCCAGCCCGACGTCCACCGCGGCGACCTCCTCCGACTCTGGCCAGACGTCCGCGGCGCGCATCACCCGCGCGCCGCCGTCCACCGCGCGGACGACGTCCACCGTGCCGCCGTCCACCGCGCCGAGCTCCATGGCGAAGTGCGCTGAGGGAGATGGCGAGCGTGCGTGCTCCGCGGCGAGTCGTGCACGCCGACCCTAAACCCTAGCCGGCGGACTCCGCGCGCGGCGAGCGAGCTGTGGATGGCGAGTCGCAAATAATTAAGGACGCGAGCCGAGGAGTGCCGAGGGAGCCGAGTGGGGCGATCGGACGAGCGGCGCGCGTGGGAGTCGAGTCAAGGAGACGCGATCGAGGCACGCGCGTGGACGAGGGAGGCGAGCGGACGAGTGGCGCGCGTGGCCCAGGGGCAATCGCGTCCAAAACCAAGTTTCAGCGCGTGGACGTCTTCTTTTGCCGCGAACCCGCTCGGCTCCAGAACGTCCTCTATTTGTGATACGGAGGAAGTATATTTGTAATTTTGTTGGGATATTGGTTTTCTCCCTTCATCTTAGAAGTGCATTTATTGTGCATTTATTTTGGGACGGGAGAGTATATTATAGATGATAAAACACCAGAGTTGAGGGAGCTTGCACGCTTCAAAGTTCAGACCGCCAAGCACGCACACAGAACCTCGACGGTACAACCGCTAGAGATGACGAAGCAGCAGGACGCAGTGCTAATGTGCTAGTGCTGCTCCTGAGACGTGCAGGCCCAGGAGGCCTTCCTCGAGGCCACTCGCGTTCGCGTAGCCACTCCCGCTTGCTCCCGATGCGACTTTCATGGGAACAGGTCCGTTCCCATTCTCAAGGCCAGCAGGGCTCTGCAGCACGCCGGCGTCCAGTAACCCTGACGATGCAGCTATCAGCCCTGAAATCGACAGGTACTCGTCATCACGTTGCAATCCATATATTCTTGTGAATCGGGCATGAGAGCTACAACTTATTGATAAAGAAGACAACCCAACGACGACTAGGACTACTCTGTGACCTCTGTCAACAACACACTCGCAACAAGAGCACACAGCAGAAGAACACCAGCAAAAACAAAAACGAAGATTGGTTCATCGTTTACCCGTGAATAATGGAGAAGGTTTGCCTGGCCTGGACCTGAACTCCGGATGGAACTGGACGCCCACAAAATACGGGTGCCAAGGCAGCTCCAGTATCTGCAGAAAATTCAGTGCCCAGCAAGCAGTGAGATCTCCGTGCTGAACAGCCCACAACCATTCCGCGAGAAAGATTGTGCGTCGCTGCATGATGCTTCGTTACCTCCATTCTGTCTCCGGTTTCATCCGTGCCCACGAACTCGACACCCGCGCTCTCGAGCTCGCCCACCATGTCAGGATTCACCTAGAAATCGTCAGGTTGCAGAATGGGAATTAGAGTTGGTTTCTTGGCATGGCATGGATCATGTCATACGTGGGCCATGTTATCTCACCTCGTACCGACGCCGATGGCGTTCATCCCTGTAATTTACACTACCATAGCTGTTGAGAGAAAAAGCAAACACTCAAAGTAAAATCCTACTTACAGTGTAGACTTTAGAGACTAGATAGGGATGGTCTAATCTGAATTCTGAAGAAAGCATGCATGTTCCATGGTACTTACAGTTTAGCAGATTTACAGTCCATCGTTCTGAAGAAAGTCCTCCTTGATCCTACGCACATCTGCATCTTCGAGTCAGTATACATTCAGAGCATGCAAAAGTCCACAGAAACGCTACCGCTACTGTTACCTCAGGCATTTCGATCAGACAAGGATATCTCGTGCCAGCGTCAAACTCTGTGCTGTTGGCGTCCTTCAGGCCAAGAACAGATCGTGCAAACTCTATGATGGCAACCTGCATCCCCAGGCATATGCCTAGGTAGGGAACATTATTTTCTCTAGCGTATTTAACAGCGAGAATTTTGCCTCCAACTCCTCCGTGACCAAAGCCTCCTGGAGCTAGGACTCCGTCTGCACCCTGAGAAAATTGGTGTGCCTTACACATCGTTACTCTGAAATCTGAACGTACAGTGCTCTGTGACTGTGATATTTAGTATGCAGTTTCATGAGTGTCACCTTCAGTAGGCCCCATGCCTTCTCATGGAGGTCAGGTGACTGCGACAGCACATTCAGAGGGGCATAAGGATTAGATCATGACAGCAGCAGTAGTGACAGTGAAAGTTAGAATATAACAGAACTTGTGAAACCTCATTTGCAGTCTCTATGTCCAGGTCAGAAGCAGGGACCCAATCGACAACAAGCCTTCTCTGGCACACAACCGATGCATGAAGCATAGCCTGAAATAAAAATATATATGCCCTAGATTGATGTATACTGACATATTTTTACCTGCCAAAAGATTGTACAATAACTTTTGTGTAGAAATATGACTTAGAAGTACTGCATCATTACTAGAATCAGTCAGTATCAATGGTCTTATCCAGTATCTGAAAGACCAGATGATTCTAAGCATGTTCTACGATAAGGTGAAAGAGACAATGCTACGGACTAGTCACCCAAATTTTTCATTCACCTCGAGGATCGATTGGTAGGCATTGGAAACATTAGTGTATTTTCCAACTACTGCTATTCTGACCTGCATAAATTTGAGCTCCAATCAAATAGGAAATAAAGAGAGGAGCATGTGTGATAAACTGAAGACTGACAGAAATACTACGAAATAAGAAGATATATAGCATACAGGAGCATGTAATTGGTCACACGTTCTAGCTATGTCCATCCACACATACAACTTAGGTTCCACTGTTAAACTTGGTGAACTTAGGAGGTGAGAACTTGGTGAACTTAGGAGGTGAGAACAGAAAGGAAACAAAAGAGGTTGGTGGCATTAAGTTCTGTTCCGGAGAATTTGAACAACTGACCGTGCAAGTCCTAGAATTCCCAAAATAGCTTCATGACACTTTTGATCCTGACAACAATAATGGGGATTATTTTAGTAGCGATGGATGTTTGAAAATTAGTATTTCATCAGATTATGGTATAAGGCATATGAAGAGTAGAACTTACTATTAGAAGCGAGGGAACGTGCCAAATATTTGGAACATTGTTGAGACTAATAATGCAATTATCCTGAATAAATACTTTGACGGATCAATACAAAACACAGATAAAAATATGAATTGTGATGCTTCAGATTCTCATACCGGAACATGGCAAGACTGGGAAAGTTTCTCTTTGACATTTTTATTCAGAGGCTGCATATCATAGGTGATAAATTAGACGCTCCAATGTACAGTAAAGGTTTAACTGAAACATGTGAACAGAAACGAAAACAGTATACTGTTGTGCTACGACAAGCCAGAAGGTTTGGCTTCAATCCAAGCTCTCGGAGGCTCTGAACGCTGCACTGGGTAGGCTTTGTTTTCTGCATTTTTCAGATAGAGTAACTCAGTATCATTGATCTTCAGTAAAACTAGTAATATATTGAAAACAAGCAAAATTTAATATTCAATCCTGTCTACCTGTTCGCCAACTATATCTATAACAGGGACAAGGCTGACATGAACCAAACAAAAATTATTATCCTCTGAAAACAAGAGGTAGCCAATTAGCTTGATCAAACTTTGAGCAAATCACCAAGCCACCAAATATTCAGAGAACGTTACCAGCTCGGTATGAAAACTGGCTCAAAGCTTCCATAAATGGCCTTGACTCTATATCTCCTGCACAATTAGGGATAAATTTTCGTTTTCTCAAATGAACAAACACAAGCGGATCATAAAAAAATCTGTATCTGAATCCCCAAACCTATAGTCCCTCCCAACTCCACAATACAAACTTCAGGCCGCCCTTCTCTCCCATCAACAGGGATCAAGGCGACACGCTCAATCCATTCTTGAATCGCATCCGTAATGTGGGGTATAACCTTAGGAGGTTTTCAAAATACATGTAATAACTTCCTTCAGCACTTTTTATGAGAGTTCAGCAATTTTAATTTTTTAATAGGTAGCGCAGTACTGTACTGACAAACCTGTACTGTTTTCCCTAGATAACCACCTCTTCGCTCCTTGTCCAGCACATGCTGCAAGAATCGAACAAGTCCATACCACATCCGAGAAAACGGATAAGAACTTGCCCACGTTGGAGGTTGTAGAGAAAATGACATGTTCAGTACCTGATAGATCTTGCCGGCTGTTATGTTGTTGTCTCCGGTTAATTCAACATCAAGGAATCTCTCATAGTTTGCAAGGTCTATGCCAACCTAAAATAACGTGATTTATTAGACTGGATGGAAGACAGGAAATCTCGTTGTTATCGATGTTTTGTGGATCAGCATCACTCACAAAACCATTCATCCAAAAATTATACTTCCACCACAGCACCTTGTCCAACTGGTGCAATGACAAAACTACTGAAGTAGTGCACAGGCACAGATTTGTATTGTTCTTACCTCGCTGCCATCGTCCAAAACAAATACTGTTACGTAATCTGCTGCTCCCCTGTATGAACGTACGGCAGGGACAGGCGCCGAAAGGCTCCCTGCTGTTGCACTGTAGCTACTGCAGGAGCAGGCACCGTAAGACTCTCCTGCCGCACTGTAACCACAGCAATGGTAGCCGTCAAAGTCATCCCTGTTGTCACATCTAGCCACTGTAGCAGCATGACATGTCTGTGTACTAGGATTAGATGGGTAGAGTTGTATATATAGTTTCCCACTGTAACTCAGTAAAGAGAGCGAGTTCAGTTTTGCCATCTCCTCTGTAGAACTCCGGCCAACGCTGGTGCTTGTGTTGTGTGTTTGCGCTCTGTTCTCCCTCCCTTCTTCTACCTCTAGTCATAGTGTGTGGTCGGCAACGTCGGTTAGTGGTCGGCTCACCCGTTTCGAAGATCCAAGGAGCCAATAAGTGGTATCGGAGCCGTACAAGCGCCGTCGTCGGACTAACCGCTGGCGATGACGGACGGTTTGGAGATGGACGACAGTAGCGGCGCTGCTGTGGCTGCCCAGCCATGATAGGAGGTTGTTGTGCGCACAGTGCGGAAGGTCAGCGGCACCAGTTGGCCGACGCTGACTCACACTAATTATGGCGAGTGGGCGGTGACCATGAAGGTTAAGCTCAGAGCTCGACGGCTCTAGAATACTATTGACAAGGGCACCGACAATGAAGAAGACGACATATCAGCGTTGGAGGCTACCCTCGCTGCTGTGCCAGCGGAGTATAGGGAGCCGTTGGGGGCGAAGAACTTTGCTAAGGAGGCATGGGAGGCCATTGCGGCGATGCGCGTCGGTTCCGACCGCGCAAAGAAGGCGACGGCCCAGCTGCTGAAGCAGGAGTACGTCAACCTCAAGTTCAAGGATGGTGAATCGGTGCAGGACTTCTCCCTCCGTCTGCAGACGCTGGCGTCACCATCGATGAAGAAGAGGCGGTCTCAAAGAGCCTCCACTCCGTGCCGTTGAAGTACATCCAGATCGCTCTTTCCATAGAGACGATGCTGAACTTATCCACCCTCACCATTGAGGATGTGACAGGCCGTTTGCGAGCGGTGGACGAGCGCATAGAACAGGCCACAGCAACAAAGGACAGCGGCAAGCTGCTGCTGACAGAGGAGGAGCGGGCTGCCCGGAGGAACTCCAGGGAAGCCTCCTCCAGCCACGGTGGCGATGGCAAGCGCCGTGGCAAGGCTTCTTCAGAGAAGAAGAAGAAGGTCGACCCCAACGCCTGCCGACGCTGCGGGAAGATGGGCCATTGGGCAAAGGAGTGCCCAAATCGTAAGCAGGAGAAGAAGGCTGAGGCTCATCTGGCGCAGGCTGATGATGATGATGAGGCCACTCTCCTGATGACAACATTCTGTGCACTACACGACGTTAAGGCCAAGGAGAAGGGAGAGGGGATGGCAGTGGAAGGGCCTAGGAAGGCTCTGAAGGTTGTCCACCTCGACGAACCGCGTGCCCAAATCCACCTCGGACGTGTGGGTGGCGGACAGGAGCAGCGGTGGTACTTAGACTCCGGCGCCAGCGACCACATGTCGGACTCCAAGGAAGCCTTCTTCGAGCTCGACGGTGACATGACCGGCACGGTGAAGTTCGGTGATGGCTCAAGGGTGACGACCCGAGGGCGCGACACCATCATCTTCAGATGGTAGAACGACGAGCACCACGTGCTAACGGATGTATATTACATCCCGCAGCTGCGATCAAGCATCATCAGCATTGGGCAGCTAGATGAGCGCGGCAACGAGGTACTGATCAAGGACGGCATCCTCAGGATTAGGGACCGGGAGCAATGCCTTCTTGCCAAGGTGAAGAGGTCCCGGAACCAGCTGTACCTGCTCGATTTGAAGGTGGAGCAGCCGGTGTGCCTGGCAGCACGGCACACCGAGGAGCCATGGCTGTGGCATGCCCAGTTCAGCCATTTCAGCTTCGACGCACTAGGTCGGCTGGAGAAGATGGTCCGAGGGCTGCCCCACATCAAGCACGCAGGTGAGCTGTGTGACAGCTGTCTGTCTGGGAAGCAAAGGAGGTTGTCGTTCCCAAAGGTGGCCAAGTATCGCACGGTGGACGCTCTCGAGCTCGTCCATGGCGATCTCTGCGGGCCAATCACGCCAACCACAAATGGTGGTTGGTGGTACTTCCTCCTACTCGTGGATGATTGCAGTCGCTTTATGTGGCTGCAACTCCTAACGAGCAAGGACGAAGCGGCGGCGGCGATCAAGAAGTTCAAGGCGCGCCGCGAAGGCGGAGAGCGGCAAGAAGCTGAGCATGCTGAGGACTGATTGCGGCGACAAATTCACTTCGGTGGAGTTCGTTGCGTACTGCGTGGATTAGGGTGTGGTGCGACACCACACCGCGCCGTACTCGCCATAGTAGAATGGCGTGGTGGAGCGGTGAAACCAGATAGTGGTTGGCATGGCTCGATCCATGATGAAGGCCAAGGTTATGTCGGCAAGGTTCTGGGGTGAGGCGGTGACCACGGCGGTGTTCATCCTCAACTGCGTGCCCACCAAGGCCCTGAAGGGTAAGACGCCGTTCGAAGCTTGGTATGGGCGTAAGCCGAGCGTGTCCTTCCTCTGGACATTCGGCTGCATCGGCCATGTCAGGAAGACGAAGCCGATCCTCACCAAGCTGGAGGACAAGAGCACACCGATGGTGCTCCTGGGCTATGCGGAAGGTACCAAGGCGTACCGGCTCTATGACCCACGTGGTGGCAAGGTGGCCTAGGACTAGGACAGTCCGGGCACCGGGGAAGCTGGCGGCTTCACCAGCACCTTCGTCGTTGAGCACTTGGTCATCCACGATGGTGGAGACGTTGGAAAGGAGGTGCCGACCACTCCAGCAACAGAGCCGAGCACTCCTAGGGCGGTGCCAAGCATTCTAGGAGGGGTGCCGAGCACTCCAGGAGTGGTGTCGAGCGGTCCTACAGTGGTGCAGACCACTCTAGGACGGGGGCCGAACGCTCCCGTAGCGGAGCCAAGAAGTCTTGTAGTGGTGCCGACCACTCTAAGACTGGTGTCGAGCACTCCAGGAGTGGTGCCGAGCGGTCCTACAGTGGTGCAGACCACTCTAGGACGGGTGCCGAACGCCCCCGTAGTGGAGCTGAGAAGTCTTGTAGTGGTGCCGACCACTCCAAGACTGGTGCCGAGCACTCCTACAGTGGTGCAAACCACTCTAGGAGTGGTGACGAGCAGTTCAGGAGTAGTGCTAAGCACTGCAGCCGGGGTGCCGAGCACTCCAGGTGCATTGCCGACCACTCCGGTGGAACAGTGAACTCCATCGACACTGATCAAGTTCGCCTCACCTCCAAGCGACATCACTGGGTTTATGGATGCCTTCCACGACGGTGAGGAGGTGCGGTTCCACAGGCTGGACGACATCGTTGGTGGCGCAGGGCCCTTAGGCCTGACGGGTTGACTGCTCAATGACCCAGAGCTGCTTCTCGTCTGTGCAGAGGAACCACCCACGTTCGCGCTGGCCGAGCGCGATACAAATTGGCGACGGACGATGCTAGAGGAGATGAAGGCGATCGAGGAAAACGGGACTTGGGAGCTTGTCGATCCACCTCTAGGATGCCGTTCGATTGGCCTGAAGTGGGTGTACAAGGTCAAGCGGGATAAGCGCAGCTCCATTGTCAAGCACAAGGCGTGCCTCGTCGCCCGAGGCTTTGTCCAGCGCGAGAGGCGATTGAGGAAAATGAGACTTGGGAGCTCATCGATCCACCTCCAAGATGTCATCCGATCGGCCTGAAGTGGGTGTACAAGGTCAAGCGAGACGAGCGCGGCACCATTGTCAAGCATAAGGTGCACCTCATCGCCCTAGGCTTTATCTAGCGCGAGGGCATCGACTTCGAGGAAGTCTTTGCGCCGGTAGCGCGCATGGAGTCTGTCCGACTGCTTCTGGCTTTGGTAGCAACGAAGGACTGGCGCGTCCATCACCTGGACGTAAAATCGGCCTTCCTCAATGATGAGCTGGCGGAGACGGTCTTCGTCAGGCAACCTCCGAGTTTCGCTGTCAAGGGAGTGGAGCACAGGGTGCTCCGACTGCGCAAGATGCTCTATGGGTTGCGGTAGGCCCACGAGCGTGGAACGCCAAGCTTGACGCCATGCTGGGCGAGCTTGGGTTCAAGCGGTGCGCAACCGAGTACGTGCTCTGCACGCAGCGATGGGGGAAGGAGGAGCTCGTCATCGGCGTGTATGTGGATGACTTGATCATCACCGGTGCACGTGCAGAGGACATCGATAGCTTCAAGCGTGAGATGGTGGCTCATTTTTGAATGAGCGATCTCGGTGCACTCTCCTACTACCTTGGCATCAAGGTGAAACAGGGGAAGGAGGCGCTCAAGCGGTGTGCAACCGGGCACGCGCTCTACATGCAGTGACGGGGGAAGGAGGAACTCGTCGTCAGCGTGTATATGGATGACTTGATCGTCACCGGCGCGTGTGCGGAGGACATCGACAGCTTCAAGTGTGAGGTGGCGGCTCGTTTTCGAACAAGCGATCTCGGTGCGCTCTCCTACTATTCGGCATCGAGGTGAAACAGGGAAAGGAGGCGCTCACGCTCGGTCAGAGCGCGTACGCCTCGAAGCTATTGGAGCAGAACGGCATGGCTGAGTGCAAGCCATGCGTGACTCTGATGGAGGAGTGGCTGAAGCTGACGAAGGCCAGTACTGTGGTGAAGGTAGATGCAACACTCTACCGGAGCATCGGTGGCGGCCTGCGCTACCTAGTCCACATGAGGCCGGACATTGCGTTCACCGTGGGCTACGTCAGCCGCTTCATGGAGGATCCCTGAGAGGATCACTGGGCTACAGTGAAGTGGCTGCTACGCTACGTCAAGAGGACGGTGGATCATGGGATCGTCTTTCCCAAGACCAACGGAAGTGGACTGCAGCTCACTGTGTTCAGCGATGCAGACATGGCGGGGGACATCGACGGACGGCGGAGCACCTCTAGCATGCTCGTCTTCCTCGAGTCGGCTCCAATCTCATGGCTGTCGCTGAAATAGAAGGTGGTGGCGCTGTCCACGTGAGAGGCAGAGTACGTGGCGGCGACCAAAGCGGCGTGCCAAGCTATGTGGCTACGCCGACTACTGGGCGAGCTGACCGGAGTAGAAGCTCACCCACCAGCACTGATGGTGGACAACCAGCCCGCCATCGTCCTCGTAAAGAATCCGGTTCTCCACGACCGGAGCAAGCACATCGACGTCAAGTTCCACTTCCTCAGGGACTATGTCGATGGAGGGCAAATCGTCATCGAGTTCGTCAAAACTGATCGGCAACTCACGAACGTTCTCACCAAGCCGCTTGGCCGTCTTCGGTTCACGGAGTTGAAGAAGATGATCGGCATGGTGGAGGTTCTAGGCTTAGCAGCAGGATTAGGTAAAGAATTGTTATGTAATCTACTGCTCCCCTGTATGAACGCACGGCAGGAACAGGCACCGAAAGGCTCCCTGCTGTTGTATTGTAGCTGCTGTAGGGGCAGAGGCCGAAAGGCTCCCCTGCCGCACTATAGCCACAGGGGCAGGCGCCAAAGTCAGCCCTGCTGTCACATCTAGTCACTGTAGCAGCATGGTAGCGTGACATGTCTGTGTACTAGGATTTGATGGGTAGAGTTGTATATATAGTTTCCCACTGCAACTCAGTAACGAGAGCGAGTTCAGTTTTACCATCTCCTCTGCAGAGCTCCGGCCAATGTTGGTGCTTGTGCTGTGTGTGCACGCGCGCTCTGTTCTTCCTTCTTTCTTCTACTTTTAGCCATAGTGTGTGGTCGGCAACGCCGGTGAGTGATCGGCTCACCCGTTCCGAAAATCAAGGGGCCAACAAATACCTCTCCGTCTTCAGAAGGAGACATCGTTCTAGAATCAGTATTTAAATATGGATCTGCTGAGCTAAGTGAAAATGTCATAATCAACATATACAGAGAAAAGCATGTGAAATAAAAGCACATGCAACCAAGGATAGAAACAAACGTTGAAACTGTGGAAACTGTGAAATGAAGATGCCTATGGTGCAACCAAATGTCCTTGGTCAAGTAAACCTAAGAGAAAAAGAACTGGCCATGTCTGTCTCTTTGTAAAACTCTCTTCTATCTTTTTTTTTAAGGCAACAACTCTCTTCTATCTTAATACAATGATACGAGACACTCTTGCATATTTGAGAAAAAAAAGGAAAGTGGAGAAAATAGTTCTAATTCCTTGGAGAACACAGTTCAGAACTAGGAAAATTTAGTTTCCTTCAGAGGTAGACATACATAGCGGAGTCTAAAAGAGAAAGTAGAACACAATGCATTGTGAACTGAAAACTGCTGTTCAGGATTCAGGAAGACATGGAGCTGTGTGAGTGATCTGCCGAATAAGGAAGACATGGAAGAACTTGCCTATCTCGATGAAGGTGACTCGCAAACCGCAGGCCTTGAGGACGGCGCCGATGCTGCTGGCGGCGACACCATTCCCTAGCCCGCTCACGACGCCGCTGGTCACCACCACGTACTTCATCTTCTCCACACCACCCATGCCAGGCCTCACCGAATGATGGCAAGATCAGTTTGTGTGCATATGTGGTATGAAGGAGGAGCTGAATGATCAGCACAAACCTCTTAATAATATAAGAAGTGCAGTGACAGTGATGCCTCTTTTCTACTTAAACCCTCTTCTTCATCGGAAATTCAGAATCCGACAACAACAGCTTGCTAGCATATTCCTCTCTTTGTCAGAACTTTCAGAAAATCTTCTTCATTCATGCATGTGGACTGTGGGCTGATGAAGTAGCCGGAGGGACGAACACAAAATTCCAGCACCACCTGTACTGCGATTCCATTGTACCACGATCCGAGATGGTTGAACTGAACTGACGTCCTGTTCATTTATGTTTGTTTGGCTTATAAGTCGTTTTTTTTTTTTTTTCAGTGAGCCAACTTTCAGCGGCAGCCAGACAAGCCCAGACGAACCGCACCTCTGCTCTCTGATCTGATTCCGGCGAATTGGCAGACGCAGACCGCTTCGTTTTCTGTAGTCGAGCCGGTTCCACCCGCGTTGACAAGTGGTCTTCGAATCGCGTCAGATCCGATCAGGAGGACGCCATGGCTGCCAATCAGGAGGAGCAGGAGCAGGAGCAGGAGCAGCGCCGCCGCCTTCTCGCCGTCGCGTCCCGCTTCCCACTCCCAAGCGGTACGTGCTGCTTCCCCCACTCTGCCGCGTCACTACCAACGCAACAATCCGCACAGATCGGAGGATGAGATGAGATGGGGTCGGGGGCGCAGGCTGCAGGTTCTCCTATGGCACGGCGGGCTTCCGCGCCGACGGCGCCACCATGGCGCCTGCCGTCTGCCGCGCCGGCATCCTCGCCGCGCTCCGCTCCGTCAAGCTCGCGGGCGCCGCCGTCGGGATCGTCATCACCGCCTCCCACAACCCCGTCAGCGACAACGGCGTCAAGATCGCCGACCCCGACGGCGGCATGATGGCCCAGCACTGGGAGCCCTTCGCCGACGCCCTCGCCAACGCCCCCGACCCCGACGCCCTCCTCCAGGTAACTGATTAGTCCTCGTCTACTCCTCAAGCTTCGTTCCACTTGTTTCAATTAGGATGCAGGATTTGCGTTCCAAAAAAAAATGCAGGATCCGTTGCAGAAACTGAACTGACCCACACAAATAAGCACTACCACTTGTTTGGAGGAGTGAAAAAATAAAAAACGATGCTTGGAGGGAACATCCAAATCCAAATTACAGCCAGCAAACACTTGAGAATGATTTTTTTTTCGAAAACCAAACACTTGAGAATGATGCAAACCACCGTTTCTTCTCCCCCGCAGCTGGTGCTTCAGTTTTGCAAAGACGAGGGCATTCCATTGGGGAGCCAACACACAGCGCAAGTGCTGCTTGGTAGAGATACCAGACCGACAGGAGCTTACCTCCTGGATGCTGCACTGCAGGTATGTGGCGTATGCCATGTCGGTCTGTTCCTTCAAAATTCATTCTAATTGAATTGCTCTTCAAACTATAGGGGATAAATGCTATAGTTGGCGCATGCGCAATTGATATGGGAATTTTGACCACCCCTCAACTGCATTGGATGGTCCGGAGCAAAAACAAAGGTGTCAGGGCTTCCGAGTCAGATTATTTTATGCAACTTATCGGATCATTCAGGTTATTTTCTAGTCATTGTCCTGCTGCTTTTAGGCTCTCACGAACTACTAGTGTCTTTAATGATGAGTTTCTAGCTTCAAATTTCATCAGGCGTATGTTGGAATTAGTGCCCAAAGATAAGATTGGGGGTGAGGAGAAACTAATTGTGGATGGAGCAAATGGCATTGGTGGGGTGAAGCTCGAACAAATAAAGGCGGAGCTTTCAGGCCTAGATATTAACGTGAGGAATTCGGGCAAGGAAGGAGAAGGGATACTGAATCATATGTGTGGCGCAGACTTTGTTCAAAAGGAGCGCGTTACTCCACATGGGTTTAGCTCTGAAGATGTTGGTGTCAGGTGAGATGATTGGTTTGTTGCTCATGCTTGATGCTTGCCTATCATTATTTGTTTAGTCAACTTACCATTTTCTTCTAGCATTTTAGGTGTGCAAGTTTGGATGGTGATGCTGATCGACTCGTCTACTTCCGTTTGCCATCAGCTAGTGACAATAGGGTTGATCTTGTTGATGGAGATAAGATACTATCTCTGTTTGCGCTATTTATCAGAGAGCAGCTAGACATCGTTAATAACAATGGTGGTCAAGCAAACAAATCATTGTCTGCAAGGCTGGGAATAGTTCAGACAGCTTATGCAAATGGGGCATCGACACAATTTCTAAAGAGCCTTGGCCTAGAAGTGGCATTCACTCCTACAGGAGTGAAATATTTGCACAAAAGGGCATTGGACTATGACATTGGTATATATTTTGAGGCAAATGGACATGGGACTGTGGTATTCTCAGAGGACCTCATCTCTCAACTAGAGTCATTAAGCAATGAGCTCGCCTCTCAAGCTCCCACTGGTAAGCTCTTACCATCGGTTCTACTCCTTATTCTCCATGTTAACATTTTGTTTGATGTGGTTGATCTAATGCCCTTCCTAGGTTCAGCACAGCATCATGCTGTAATGAGATTGTTGGCAACAAGTCAGCTGATCAATCAGGCAGTAGGTGATGCTCTGAGTGGTTTGCTTTTAGTCGAGGCTATTTTACAGTATAAGGGATGGTCATTTCAGAATTGGTGTGAACTATACTGTGATTTGCCCAGTAGACAGCTGAAAGTAAGTTCTTGACTGAACTTCCTCTCTTCAATTTTAAGTCACCTTATGTTCACTGAAGATGATGGAACCATAATATTGCACTCTTTTTTTTCATTCAACCACTCAGTACTCACCTCTCATAACCAAGTATTCATATAACTTTGTCACTCTTTTTCAGGTGAAAGTTAAAGATCGAAGTGTAATTGTTACAACAGATGCAGAGACAAAAGTTAGTCAGCCTTCTGGTTTGCAAGAATTGATAGATATGGAGACTGGTAAGTGCCAACTTAACTGTATCATCCAGTGTAACACTTCTTCATCACACTATTTCAAATCTAATTTACTTCGTGTTATTAGTGTGATTGATATTCAAATTGTGATGTCACTGCAGCCAACTACACCCACGGGCGATGCTTTGTGCGTCCATCTGGTACAGAAGATGTGGTACGAGTATATGCAGAGGCGTCTACGCAGGTGGAAGCTGACAGTCTCGCAAAATCTGTGGCACACCATGTGGAACGCATCCTTGGATAAACCTTTTGCAGTCTCGTTTTGCGATCTTGACTAGACAACATTTTCTAGGATCTCATGCCTTGTGCATTTTGATTTGTGACTTTTTTTTACAACCTGTGAGTCCAAACTTTTGAATTTTGTGGTTGACATGCACTGAACAGAAATCAATTGGTTCTTGTATCTAGACATGATATAAGAGATTTCAACGACTGTAAAATCATTCCGTTGTAATACTCATTCTTCCTGATTGGCTGCACTCATTAATGGAGTCTGCGCATACGCTGCGGCGGATCAAAATCGTTATTTGGCTAAGGGCAATGTGCACCACTCTCCCCTGCATGACGAGATCATACTGTACAGTTCCTTATTTGTTGCTAAAAGTTCCCCCATCCCATATTTGTCCTCCATTTGGTCAATTATAAGACAACATCTTGGGTCTGGACCAGGCCCACCTAATCATAGACAAAAACATGAATTAGAAAAATTAATGGTAAATTAGGGAGTCTCCCAAGATTGTTAATGGAAGTACATACTAGTAATTAGCAAGATGACGCTAATTACTGACAAAAGCACTGACAAAATGAAGGCCAGCATGGCATCCTTTTTTTTTCTGATTCTTTCTATTATAGTATATGCTGTATGCAAGATGATGCATCATAGAACAGCTAAAGAAGTGCGGCCTGTTCCGGGATCTACAAGAAAGGACTGCGAGTCCGCATGTGGGCATGGAGAGATGGTGATGGGACAGAAATGCATATGCCCGTCTTCCATCTGGAGGGAGAGGAAATGCCAAAGCAACCAGTCTCAGCACGGCCTTGTCTCGACGTTGACATGTCGGCCTCATGGATGCCGGGCCCACGTGTCGGTGCCAAAAGCACAGAGAACAACGAACTAACCGGTCAACAGAACTCAGGTAAAGGAGGAATCCCAGAACCCAGTATATTCTTCTAACGGGAATGCATTTGCAGAAACAGGATTGCAAAAAACATGCGAAAACTCCCATTCACAAAATCTTGGGAAAAAAATCATAATTTTCTTTGGAGGAAAGGCCATGAAGTCTGAAGGCTCATACTTTTAACTTTCCGTAAGGTTTCCTCTGTAATTTCTGCAGGTTAAAAGTATTTCCTAGGAGTTACAGTACATGGAAATTTTACAGGGTTGAGTCAATCCTCTGTTCCAGATGACCATAAAGAAAAAGATCACATATAATTCAAACGTAGTTATGCAGTGCTAGGCTAGTATGGAACTGCGTTGAGAAAGCATGTAGAAATACGCAATTCAGGACTGACATAGTGCATCAGTAATAGCTACTGAACTTTCGTATACAGTTTCTATACTATTAGTATGTGAATACAGGCCATTACAAGGTTGGTAACGTATTTGTATACAACTCCATTCTACTCCCATCGTCCCCAAAAAAAAGTCATTTTTTCACGAGTCAATCAATTTCGAATTTTATCAAATATATACAAAAATACCAATATTTATAATACGTAAAAGTTTATCTAAATATATACAAAAATACTAATATTTAATAAATACTGTTAGATTTATCATGGAATAAATTTTTATAATAAATATATCTAGAGATATAAATGTTGATACTATTTTACAACCCTAATCAAATTTATGATAATCCAAACCTAGAATCAAATTCTTTTTGTAGGCACTACTAGAATTTGGGCCATTGCAAGGTTGGTGCTTCCACGAACCCGATCGTGAAAAACAAAGGAAGCCTATGCTTCCGTATACATGACTGAATTTAGAGATTACAAAATGCAATCTATACCTTTCTTTCCTTAGTTGTCTGGTAAACATGGAAGTAAAAATTTACAGTCATTCTTCACATGAATCAGGAGATGTTTTTGCTCTAAAGAAATTTTCAACAATGATGTACGGACGAGACAGATTAAAAGAATAAATTGAGTAGGTAATCAACAAATGGAGAATGGGGTGGAAAATGCCGGGGAAGAGTTGCTCTTCGCTTTTCAGTTTTCACGCTTGCCCTCATCAAGATGAACTTGACTGATTCTGCTCTGGCTAAGCCTGTGCTCGCTCCAGAAGCTGGAGGCGGAAGGAACCATCAAATCATCGGCTTCATGGCCTAAATCCCATAATGCCTCACTGAATATTCCAGCAGCTGTTGGCTGGGGCAGATCATCTCTTTGACTCTCATACCATTTTTGTAGATTTTGAATGTTGGAATTGTCCTCACATTTTCGGCGCGTGCAACAGCAGGGCTCTCGTTCACATCAACCTGAAGTGAAGACAAAAGGGCATGTTAATGTAGGACAGATAAGGGACGGTGACCGTGGATGGCCATGTGACAGTGTTAGTTACCTTGAGGAAATTAACAGATGGGTATCTCGTACACAGTGTATTCACAAATGGGGAAATCTTACAGCACTGCTGATTTGAAGGCGTCATGAAATGGATAACTGAAACACCTGTTTCATGTAGACCAATAAGATGCATCAAATAAAGAAAAGCTAAGGACTACTATTACAGCAAGAGCACAAGACTGACAGAGCAAGTGACCAGATAGTAAAAGACAAAAGAGTAACCAAATTATGTACTTCCAACCAGCATTAGTACAATGATAGGAAAACAAAAGCCATGTGAACATTGCTTGCACGTCAGAAAACAGTAACAAGTACTGCCAACCGGTGGTACAACCTCATGCCTATCAGAAAAAGTCAAGATCGTCGTACTATTGTTCTGTTCAATTATTACTCATCTGCAAGTCAACATCAGCGGATGCATGTGCAAGGAACAAGCAGGAGAGGAAACTGAACATTTGGAAATTCATGTTAACTGAAATAGTTAAATGGGACTTCCTATTCTTGAATAATGAAGATATGATTATGTTATCTGCGTCAACGAATTCTTAGAGAAAAAAAGGGACAAAATAGAGGGCGCTTGTGTGGTCAGACATGATTATGTTATCTGCGTCACGGATTCAAGGTAAATCTAAAAAAAAACATGGATAAAATAGAGGGGGTGCTTGTGTGGTCCAGTTGCACTACCTATCATGAATCCATGACTAGCTAAAGGACCTTCGTCTTTTGCATCTGCCAGAGATTAGCCGAAACTCACGGGCTTAGGGATCAGCTCAGTTAGATTCTAGTAACATTTAGCTGGGTGAGCTGTTCAGAAGTTGAGCACCAAATGCAAGGCTAAGCTCTCATTCAAATGCTGTTCTCCATATGGAAGGCTTTTACTGGTACTACTTGATAAGTTGGTATTCTTCTTTGCTATCAGAACTAAAGCAATGGATATGTGTTTTAGGAAAATGTATCTATATACACGTAATGAAAAATGATCTTTCAAGAGCTACTATAGGCAATATAAGATTTCTAAGTAGCTTGCTCGCAGTATGAACAAAAAAGAAGACATGAATCAACATTATAAAATAATGAATATGGCTGGTTATAAGACTAACCTGGCAAAGATGTAGCCATCTGGAATTGTTCCATTCCTATAATCGCTTCAACCTCACCTCCAAACTTCAAGTTGGATACCTCCTCACCACGAGATGACTTGAGAGCAACTTGGGCGTGGAAATAGGCCTCAGCAACCTCTGTGTCACCTGGAAGTTCTTTTCTGAGAATCTCATAATCCTTCACGGATTCTGCCCATCGCTCCATCTAACCACCAAAAGAGCAATAAATGAAGTTGTTTTTGAGTTTCCAAAACTCTAAATCAGGAAAAAGAAACAAAAAAGAAAGGGTAGAAGATCAAAATATGCCACCTTGCCATAGGATGCTGCTCTCCTGAGCAAAGCCTTGGTATAATTGGGATGGATCTTGAGAGCTTCATTACAGTCTTCAATTGACTTTTCCCACTGCTCAAGCTTGAACCTACAAGCTGCCCTATTACAGTACAGGACTTTATTCACAGGGTGTTGTTTGAGCCCTTCACCATAAGCAAGGCAAGCTTCTGAAAATTTTCCAGAATTGAAGAGCTCATTCCCTAAAGATCGTGCTCTGGCCACAGATTTCACTTGGTTATGCATGGTTACCACTTCAGTGTTCCCTTGATCTATTATTCTAGCCTTATCAATGGAGGAGACAGCATGGTCAAACCTGCAAAATGTTCACAACTGTCAAGTCATATGATATCAAGCTACAGCAGGTAAGGTAACCTACAAGAACCTGATAAGTCAAAATACTTTTGAGTTAAGGTTGTTGAGCTTCTTTGTTCACCCTCAGAGCAAAGCTCAGAGGAACTAAAGTGTTATTTGACTACAGTTTGCTACAGCAGAAAAACGTTTTAAAAAAGAAAGAGTTCCATAGACATATTATAACTTGGTAGCACAACCTTTTTCCCTTCATTCAGGTGGGAAGAAAAAAAGCATATTGACCAGTAAACTTATTTGTATATATGTAGCAGGATTGCAGGAAACACGGAAAGTTGCTGAATTACCTTCCTAATGCCATGTCAACTTGGGCATGTACATAAAAGAGGTAGGCATTGGCAAGAAACCCACAAAATTTGGTGTCTGAGGAGCATGAAGATGTATAATCCAATTTGGAGGCACTAGAGATTGCAATATCAGCCTCATCAAGTAAATTGAGACGGAGAAGGGCTTCTGCTCTAGCAGCCAAGAGCTGAAAGTGTAAATTAGGTAAGCGCATGCCATTGAACTAAGAGTCAGCTAGCCAATATCAAGTTAGGTGAAGGGCAGAATCTAACCAGAGCAGAGGAGTCAGCTCCAGCCGCAATAGCAGCATCACTTTCCCTTAGAACACTCTTCCAGTCCCCAGCCTTTCGCGCATCCAGACATCTCCCCAAGTGCTTCTCCACTGTTTGCAATTTGTGCAACTCTAGGAGGTCAGGCTGTGGGGTTGCAAGTGACAGGTGCTTCAGAGCATCCTCAATGTGTCCTAGCCTGCAGTTCAATAAGGGTGTAAGATCAGATAAAAAACTGGTATGAGTGAATAATTCAAGAATCACTTAGTCTATTATATTAGTCCAACTCATGAAAGCAACACAAAGGATCAACCATAATGCACGAAAGAATCAACATCGAACACTGTAAAGTCTATACTGAACAAGAAAAAAAAAAGATAAAAGGGACTAGAAAATAGGACTGCAGTGACCGTCTATAACTTTACTATTTATTATTGTTTTGTACCAAACAAACAATTACTAGTTGTCTGGAAAGAAGAAAAGCAACTAATCCCGAACTATGAAGGGAATGGAGACTGGACAGTGACACAAAAGGGAGTGTTCGATAGTGAAATGAACCCGGTTCCACATGGTGCCTAATAGCACTCTAAAGTATGGTCCTACTAACAAAAACATTGAGCCTATTGTGGAAATAGTCCTCACTCCATGAGCAACATACCCCGTGACCGTTTTCGCAAGCTCTGCTAAAAATAGCAAAGTTTAGATTCAAAATCGACATACATTATGGTGGCAAATCACTCTAGTACTGTATTTTCTTTAGCTGAGGATGAGATCAGTGGAGCAAACAGCAAAGCAAGCCCATTGTGTAGAAGAGAAGTTGCCTCAGATCCGAGAAGCAATCTCAGTGCCGGCCAGCCCAAGGCCCAAGCAATCCATTCACCTTATATGCAGGGACGCGAGGCGGTGGTGCGCGCGGCCGTAGGACGGATCAATCCGTAGCGCCTCCTCGCACTCCTCGACGGCCTCGCCGAGACGGCAGAGGCCAATGAGAGCGGCGGCGCGGTTGCCCCGGCACGCGGCATTGTCGGGGCAGAGGGCGAGGGCGCGGTCGTAGAGCCTGAGGGCCTCCTCGAAGCAGCCCTTCCTGTACTGGTCGTTCCCGGCCCTCTTGACCTCCTCGGGGTCGGCGGCCGACATGGCGCGCCTGAGGACCGCGTCGTCGTCTGTGGCGGCACCGGCGCGTGAGCGGACGATGCTGCCGTGGCCGTAGTTGGCGGTGCCGGAGCCGAGCACGTCGTGGCGGGAGGCGCGGGGCGGGGGCGGGGGCGGCGGGGTGGCGGCGGAGGAGCAGGAGGAAGGGAGCGGCTTGGCGAGGCGGCCGGAGGGGAAGATGTTGCCTGCCGGGAGCGCGTTGGTGAGCGGCGAGGTGGCGGAGCTGGAGCACGCGCTGGCGCCGGATGTGAAGATGAGGGGGCCGGAGCCGGTGCGTCGGTGGCCCGGGCGCGCGGCCCCGCGCGGGGGCGCGTCGGAGGGGAGCGGGATCTCGCCCGAGTGGCTCCGGCGCGAGGCGAGGCCGGAGGCGGGCGCGAGCGGGGCTCGGGAGACGGAGCCGGAGGAGCCCGAGGAGGAGCTCGGGGTCGGGTGGTGGTGCCCGTGCCCGTGCTTGGAGGGGAGCGGGGAGACGGGCGAGAGCCTCCCCGGCGGCAGCGTGTCCGGCTTGTCGGTGGAGGATAGGAGCACCGCGGCGGCGAAGGCGTCCGAGAGGGTGTCCGGCATTGGCGCCGGCGGGCGGTGGGACATTCCGCCGAGCACCTGCGTGGGGCGGCGGGGGGCCGGCGGATCTCGCTGCGCGGTGGGTGCGGAGTGGGGAGTGGGCGGGCGAGCGAGCTAGTGCGGCATGGGAGGTGCTCGCGGTCAGAGGTGGGGATGCCCGGATGGGGATCTCGTGAAGGGGAAGGGAGGAAGCAAGGAATGATGAAGGCTAGCTAGCGAGGAGGCGAGGGAGGTGAGGTGGGGCGCCCGAGCGGGGTAGATTTGCCTTGCGCGAGCGCCTGCTGGCTGCCTGGGCAGGGCAACTCCCCGCGGGCAGGCACTCTGACTGAGAGACCGAGACCGAGACCGAGGCCGAGGCCGACGGCAGTGGGCGGCGGCAGCAGCAGCAGCAGCAGTAATAAGCCGCCAGTAAACTCCAGCAGCAGCACGCGGGCCGCAGACCCGGGGTTGATTGGGCGCTTTCTTTTCTTTCCCCCCCGAAACTAAGGGCCGCTTCTTCCGTTCCCCCGAAACTTAAGGGTAGACGAGGATGGTTAGGCATAGCAACACAAGGCCGGGTAGGAAGTAGTCGAAGGGCAAGGTCATGAGGGCACTCTAGAGTAGCGTGGGGAAAGATGGGATGCAGTTAAGGGGGGAAGGGGGTGTTTAACTAACAAGTGGACCCTATAGTAGCGTTGACTAATAGATCTGTTATCTCATCCATTCTATATCCCCAACCAAAAGAAAATAATATGGAACCGTTCTATCCCTCTATCCAAACAGGTATCTGCATGGAACTATCCCATCCCTAGTATAAGCAATGGAATCATTCCGTCATATCTTGTTTTGCAACCAAACAGACGTAAACTTTCATACTCGTATTTCGACAAGGGAAATGGAATCGACCTTTTTGTTTTCAGAGGCTACACTTGGCCCAAGAAGGCATTCCAATCCCTTTTGGCGGGAAAACAGAAAAAATGCCATTTTCTAATAAAAATTGAAAAAGGAAAATCTCTTCCAATCAAAACATTTTTTTAAAAAAAGAAAAAAAGCTCTTTTGATAAACAAACACCATGCGTGTGAATGCTAGTTTACTAGGCCATTTTTTCGAAAGGACGGCAAAAGCTTTGCCGTTGATTTTATTAGACGATATAAAAAAAAGAGCAATTACAACTCCCTAATTACACCCAGCAGCAAACAGCAAAAAAACAACTGCTCTGTTGGAAAGTAGCACTTTCCAATAGGGGGTATGGAGTAAGCATTCGCCCGGTCGGATGCCCCAGGCGAAGGTAGAGAAAGAGGTAGGTGGGTCCTGGCTCAATTAGGCTTTCATAAGTATACTCACCCTCTCAAACAAGCTTTAGCTCTCTCCTTTCATAGGGCGCTATTCACTACTTTTTCCTTTTATATTTTTGTCCTACAACTACTATGGTACATTCCCTGAATATCCTCCTGTTAGTGCAGGTGGCCAGGGGCAAACTGGGCCATCCTTTTTTTGCACCACCATGTCTCCTTGGGCCTGAATTGCTGGCCCAAAGGGAAGCCCATTCCTGGCCCGAGGTTGCCTCCGCGCCATGAACCCTCCTGCTATGGTGGAGCCAGCTTCCAGCTCTGCACATGGCACCGTGGCCTCCGTCTTTGCCAAGCGGCCTCTTGCTCGTGGTGCCGCGGCCTCTGCCTTCGCCAAGCGACCTCCGCCCGCCTTTGCCTGGCGACCTCCGACATTTGCCTCACGCGGCCATCAGTGCGGAGGCCTTCTTATAACCTTCCTGCACATCACACGAAAAATCGGTTCACTTGTTAGTCTCTGCTGTCTCCGGACTCTGTGGCCTCTGCGGCTCGTGGTCATTCCCCAACAGTTCCCCCCTTTTTAGGGCATGGTCTGACGCTGGCGGGCCTTGTCCTCAAAATGTGGTATACTTTTTGAGGCGCGGAGGTTGTCCCCCTCTTCCCCCCTAGGCCACCCGGATCTGACCATTGGCCTCGTGACGTTGCGTATTTTGATTGGATGCGGTGGCTCTGGAATCGATGCGTGCGAATGGACTCGACCGTTGGCACCTAGAAGGCGAAGCATCCGTTCGACGCCTATATAAGGGGGGTTGATAGGGGCTCCCCCGTCTCTTGTCTAAGTAGTCCCTTTCGCAACCTTTTGTTTCCAAGTTTTTGTCCTTGTTCCTTGGAGTCCTCTTTAGTTTTCTTCAGCCTTCGCTTTTTGTCCCTAGCCTTCGCTTGGCTTTTGCCCTTGCCCAATATTTTGGCGGTGGCTCCTCCTGTCAGCTCTCCTCCCCGCCAGGCTACTTTCTTTGGTCCTTACCGCCATCTTCTTGGTGTTCGGGCGAGCGGGTGGTCTGCGCGGTTCGAGGAGTGCATGGTTGCTAGTGTGAAGGCCCAGTAGCTTATGGAAGATCTTACTAGCGTTGAAGCCACCGTTAGTGATGTAATCAGAGCTGAAGAGGCGGGTCTAATGGCTAGGAAGACTTGGGATTTTGGGCCTTCATTGATGACCAAGAAGATGATCGCCAAGCTTGAGAAAGAAGGGATGTTCCCCATAGACCGAGCTAAGCCTTGATAGGGCGAGACTATGCCTTCGCCTAGTAAGGACTACGCCATTGTTTTCAAGGATTACTTTTCATGTGGCCTTCGTCTATCTTCCATCAAGTTCCTTCGCCAATTGTTTGAGGAGTTTGACCCTCAAATTCATCATCTGACCCCGAATGGCTTCCTCACTCTGAGTAAGTTTTACTGGGCCTACAAGTCCTATGGCGCTACGCTGAATTTGGATACTTTCTACACATACTATGAACTTTAGCATCAATCAAAGAAGGAGGGTGAAGATGAGCTCATAACTTAATACGGTAGCTGCGCTTTTTATGGCAAAGGGGCAGCAGGGGGAATCCTGATTGGAGATATCTTGGTGTCAGAAGAACAAGTGGGATAAAGGACTGGATGAAATATTGGTTTTATGTCCAGAGCTTTGAAATCACCACTACAAACACGAGGATGGGAAGAAGAGTACCCGCTTCCCAGCTGGCCTCTATAATGATGGAGATGAAGCCACTAACGAAGGTCAATGCTAGTGGGAGAATGACTCCTTCAGGAAGGAGGCCTATGACAAGGCCTTTGCCTTGGCTTGCCTGGTACTCCTGGAGGTCGTGACCTTGTTGAGGAGATGGTTGCTTCGAACTGTTGGCCGCTTGGGAAATCGAGGCCTTTGTTCAAGATTGAGATGGAGAACATTCATGTTTATAGCCCGACTAAGGGGTTCCTTTCCCCTGATTTGGGATTGAGCTTGTCCGGAGGGTGAGAGGGCGGAAGACTTTGTGTCTTCTGTGGAGGAAGGTACACGAGAGATCGTCGGTGACATCTTTGACAGAGAATTTCTCACGCGGCGGGCCATCGGAGGCATGATGCCTCGCCTAAATCGGGTTTTTGAAGAATTGGGTATCCATCATGAGGAGCACAAGGTTCCTTCAAAGGTGCTGAAATCTATCGAAGAGAAGGCAAAGAAGGCTGCTGCTAAAAACACTACTACGGTGGCGGAGTCAAAGAAGAGGAA